>NC_048228.1:17609955-17936287 GCF_002007445.2 Ailuropoda melanoleuca | reverse complement strand
TTATATATATATATATGTATGTACGTGTATGTATATATATGTGTGTGTGTATGTGTGTGTATATATATAATATATGGCATCCAAACAAATGTATCTTCTTAGTACAATAACATCACCAGGAAGAGCATTTGCACTTGGGAACTGCACATGTCCTGGAGATTCTAGACTCTGAGCTCCAGATGGTGACTGAATGAGATTTTGGCTGTCTTCTTTTGGGGAGGTGATGATGGCATTCTAAGTGTGGAGATCAAAAGGTTTCTTCAGAACACAAGAGGGTCAAAGACTCACTAGCTGTTCACAAGTATTTCTTTTATTTGGCAAACAGGCTTTACTTCCCAGACATTTCTGAGGTGGGACTATATGATTAATTTCTGCTCACAGGATCGTGGGTGGATGGCTTGTCCACCACTTGCAGACCTGGCCCCTCGCATGATTCTCTCTGCCTTTGCCTTCTGGTTGCTGCTAAGAGTCAGGCAGAAGCCTTAAGAGCCTGCGATATGGTCTGACTACTATGTGGAAGAAAGCAGTCCCTGAATGAAGGCGTGCAGCATAGCGCCCTTGACAACCCTCATCGTATCGTGATGCAAGCAAGAAGCAAGCATCTACATTTCACAGTGCAAAGCCACTGAGGTTTTTGTTTTCCTCCAGAAAAGTTAGCCTTCTCTGCCAAGCAGACTTCTTTCCCTCTCCCTCTGTCCCTCCTGCTCATGCTCTCTCTCTCTCAAATAAATAAATAAATCTTAAAAAAAAAAAAAAAAGACTTGAATTCCAGAAGGCAAAACTAGAGGATGTTTCCCAGCTTCCCTTAGAGTTAATTGTGGCCATTTGGCTGACCCAGTTGTAGCAAATGGAATATGAATAGACGTGTAGTGTGCCAATTCTGGGCTGGCAGATAGAACCCTCCAAGATCTCTCATCCTATCTTTGCGGGGAGACAGAAAGCAATCATGCCTTAGGAAAGACCAGAGACCATCAAAGAAGGAGCCTGGGTTTCTGAATCACTGCATGGAGAAAAGCCACATGTAAGCAGGAACATCTGTTTTATGTGAATGAGAGGTCACTTTTGTTTCTATTTATATACATTTAAGTCTTTTTGTAATAGCATTTAGAATTTACCCTAAGTAATAAATGGGCCATCTTCCTTTACATCTTCTGTGCTTGCACCTTATTTAGTCCGTGTGGGATGCCTTTCCCTGGCTTCACCTGAAAACTTCTATTTAACCTTCAAAACACATTTCAAATTTCAACTCTTCTCTAAAATATTCTCAATTCTCTGGGCAGTTATTTATTCTCTTCAACAAGATAATCAAGAATTTTCTGTATCTCTGTGATTGTGTTTATGATTATAGATTTGCACATCAATCTTCCCTTCCTGACCATTAAGCCATAAAGGGAAGGAGTTTGTATTTCTTTGTTTCTACCATGCTGCACACAGAGTAGAGGAGACATGGTTTCCAAAGGAACGAAATCATTTGTATTTGAGGTATATTTTCGTCTTAGTGGTCAAAGTTACTGACTTGCTTTATGAATACTGAATATATATTGAATTAGTATCAAACTAAAAAATATAGTTTAAAAGTAAACCTCGCTAAAGCAGATTAGCTTTGGAACAAATAGAGCAAATTATCTATGTCAGTTTCAGTGTATTAAAATGCTAATAACACCGTGACCCTCATGGAAGAGAATAGAGAATGCTAGAAGAGATTTTTCTTCCCACTCACCTCAGGTTAAGAAGGGATTTTAATTATTCCTACACTGATTTATTAATTATTCATAAAGCTGGCCATCTGAGTGCTCCATCTCCACTCAATCAGAATAAAGTTTCAGACACTCCTCAGGCATGTGCTTGCTGTGCCTGGGTTCTTCGAACGCTGCCAGTCTACACTTACCGCAGAGGTTTCTCATCACTTTCTTCAAGGTCTTTTATGACTGAATAGAAATCTTTTTTTTTTCCCATCAAATTAATTCCAAATGTGAGAGAGAGCCATTTTGGAGAAAGGTAATTATATTTGATATCAGATCCAATATAATCAAAGGAAAATGATGTACACGCAAAGCTCAAATTCCATTTGATTGGTTCACGTATGACTTACTTTTGTGATTTCTAAAAGTTTCCTCCTTTAAAATTTACCTTAATAGTTAAAAACAAAATGGACTATCAAGGATATGAATCAGATGTACTTGCAGTGATGGAATTCTTAAAACGTTTTATTTTTATTATAGCACATTATATAAACGTAGTGACAGGGCCATAGATTTAAAAGGAATAGCTCATTTGCTCCAGATGGAAAATAACCTCAGAGAAATTGTTGTCATCAGTTCAATTCTATTTATACATAAGAATTTATTTCTGAATATCATAAGGATTGATCACCAAAAAGCAACCAAGGTGGACCAAAATGCCGCGAGCTTAACGAGCAGGGCCCTTATTTTACCATTCGCATCTTTGTCTGTATATACTTCCTTGGTGCATGAAATAAAGCTCTTATTAAGTATTCTCTTCTAGATTACCTGTAAGTACAGCCCCAGATTTTTTCTATGTGTTTGTGAAAATGAACAAGCTAACAGATATCTGACAGTATTTACACCAAGTTGCCTCTATCCTTTATATCTATGATTAACTTCTTACAAGATACAACTATTGAGTTTCACATGGTGTTTTGAAATGTCACCATTTTAAGCAAAAATAAGCTTAAAGAGAGATTAGCTGAGTCATACACTTATTAGAATAAAACAATAAAGCATACATCTAGAATTACAATTTCCCAGCATATACTATTGCCTATTGTTAGTGATTGAATGTATACAGAACTTAATCACTGGAATGAAAAAGTATAATGCTAGGTGCTAAAGTTATCAGATGTTAATGAATGAGAAGCCTTTACTTTGTGTTTCCCCCCCCTTTTTCCTTTGGAAAGATTACCAAGCAATTAGAAAGAAATGACCACCCTTGGTTGTTTTATGCTTGTTCCTACACAAAATCTTATTGCTGTGGGCAAGCTATACCATGACGCATAAATGTAGGGGACAAAAAAAAGCAATGGAAGAGCCAGAAGGTTATTATTTTTATTTTTTTGCAATTTTAAAGTGGCTTTAAAAACTAATAGAACAAAAATCGTAGTAGTACTTGCTTTGAACATAAAAACACACTATTTCTGGCTTAAAGGAGTCAAGGCACTAACTATCTAGGTTTTGAATAATATCCTGTATACCTTATATCAGACAAAATAGAAAAGAGTTAGTGTGTTTTTCTACTTGGAAGAGGAATGTCAAAGAATTATTATGAATTTTCTGGTACAAGATAAGATTCTGGACGGGTAAAAGTTGGCATGAAATTCCTTAGTCTAGAATTTACATATATATATATATGTGTGTGTATATATATATACACACACACATATATATATATTTCCTTAATATATATTACCTTAATAACTTGCAGTACTCGAGTTTTCAAAATATTTTAATTCGTGGTCTTTTCTACCACAATAATTCTGGCCTTTCCCTTCTCCCATCTATCCCTTGTCATTATGAAATGCACAGTAGGAACTATAAACTTAACAATTCATTTTTTAAATTTTTTTTTAAAGATTTTATTTANCGTGCAGCATAGCGCCCTTGACAACCCTCATCGTATCGTGATGCAAGCAAGAAGCAAGCATCTACATTTCACAGTGCAAAGCCACTGAGGTTTTTGTTTTCCTCCAGAAAAGTTAGCCTTCCCTGCCAAGCAGACTTCTTTCCCTCTCCCTCTGTCCCTCCTGCTCATGCTCTCTCTCTCTCAAATAAATAAATAAATCTTAAAAAAAAAAAAAAAAGACTTGAATTCCAGAAGGCAAAACTAGAGGATGTTTCCCAGCTTCCCTTAGAGTTAATTGTGGCCATTTGGCTGACCCAGTTGTAGCAAATGGAATATGAATAGACGTGTAGTGTGCCAATTCTGGGCTGGCAGATAGAACCCTCCAAGATCTCTCATCCTATCTTTGCGGGGAGACAGAAAGCAATCATGCCTTAGGAAAGACCAGAGACCATCAAAGAAGGAGCCTGGGTTTCTGAATCACTGCATGGAGAAAAGCCACATGTAAGCAGGAACATCTGTTTTATGTGAATGAGAGGTCACTTTTGTTTCTATTTATATACATTTAAGTCTTTTTGTAATAGCATTTAGAATTTACCCTAAGTAATAAATGGGCCATCTTCCTTTACATCTTCTGTGCTTGCACCTTATTTAGTCCGTGTGGGATGCCTTTCCCTGGCCTTCACCTGAAAACTTCTATTTAACCTTCAAAACACATTTCAAATTTCAACTCTTCTCTAAAATATTCTCAATTCTCTGGGCAGTTATTTATTCTCTTCAACAAGATAATCAAGAATTTTCTGTATCTCTGTGATTGTGTTTATGATTATAGATTTGCACATCAATCTTCCCTTCCTGACCATTAAGCCATAAAGGGAAGGAGTTTGTATTTCTTTGTTTCTACCATGCTGCACACAGAGTAGAGGAGACATGGTTTCCAAAGGAACGAAATCATTTGTATTTGAGGTATATTTTCGTCTTAGTGGTCAAAGTTACTGACTTGCTTTATGAATACTGAATATATATTGAATTAGTATCAAACTAAAAAATATAGTTTAAAAGTAAACCTCACTAAAGCAGATTAGCTTTGGAACAAATAGAGCAAATTATCTATGTCAGTTTCAGTGTATTAAAATGCTAATAACACCGTGACCCTCATGGAAGAGAATAGAGAATGCTAGAAGAGATTTTTCTTCCCACTCACCTCAGGTTAAGAAGGGATTTTAATTATTCCTACACTGATTTATTAATTATTCATAAAGCTGGCCATCTGAGTGCTCCATCTCCACTCAATCAGAATAAAGTTTCAGACACTCCTCAGGCATGTGCTTGCTGTGCCTGGGTTCTTCGAACGCTGCCAGTCTACACTTACCGCAGAGGTTTCTCATCACTTTCTTCAAGGTCTTTTATGACTGAATAGAAATCTTTTTTTTTTCCCATCAAATTAATTCCAAATGTGAGAGAGAGCCATTTTGGAGAAAGGTAATTATATTTGATATCAGATCCAATATAATCAAAGGAAAATGACGTACACGCAAAGCTCAAATTCCATTTGATTGGTTCACGTATGACTTACTTTTGTGATTTCTAAAAGTTTCCTCCTTTAAAATTTACCTTAATAGTTAAAAACAAAATGGACTATCAAGGATATGAATCAGATGTACTTGCAGTGATGGAATTCTTAAAACGTTTTATTTTTATTATAGCACATTATATAAACGTAGTGACAGGGCCATAGATTTAAAAGGAATAGCTCATTTGCTCCAGATGGAAAATAACCTCAGAGAAATTGTTGTCATCAGATCAATTCTATTTATACATAAGAATTTATTTCTGAATATCATAAGGATTGATCACCAAAAAGCAACCAAGGTGGACCAAAATGCCGCGAGCTTAACGAGCAGGGCCCTTATTTTACCATTCGCATCTTTGTCTGTATATACTTCCTTGGTGCATGAAATAAAGCTCTTATTAAGTATTCTCTTCTAGATTACCTGTAAGTACAGCCCCAGATTTTTTCTATGTGTTTGTGAAAATGAACAAGCTAACAGATATCTGACAGTATTTACACCAAGTTGCCTCTATCCTTTATATCTATGATTAACTTCTTACAAGATACAACTATTGAGTTTCACATGGTGTTTTGAAATGTCACCATTTTAAGCAAAAATAAGCTTAAAGAGAGATTAGCTGAGTCATACACTTATTAGAATAAAACAATAAAGCATACATCTAGAATTGCAATTTCCCAGCATATACTATTGCCTATTGTTAGTGATTGAATGTATACAGAACTTAATCACTGGAATGAAAAAGATTATAATGCTAGGTGCTAAAGTTATCAGATGTTAATGAATGAGAAGCCTTTACTTTGTGTTTCCCCTTTTTCCTTTGGAAAGATTACCAAGCAATTAGAAAGAAATGACCACCCTTGGTTGTTTTATGCTTGTTCCTACACAAAATCTTATTGCTGTGGGCAAGCTATACCATGACGCATAAATGTAGGGGACAAAAAAAAGCAATGGAAGAGCCAGAAGGTTATTATTTTTATTTTTTTGCAATTTTAAAGTGGCTTTAAAAACTAATAGAACAAAAATCGTAGTAGTACTTGCTTTGAACATAAAAACACACTATTTCTGGCTTAAAGGAGTCAAGGCACTAACTATCTAGGTTTTGAATAATATCCTGTATACCTTATATCAGACAAAATAGAAAAGAGTTAGTGTGTTTTTCTACTTGGAAGAGGAATGTCAAAGAATTATTATGAATTTTCTGGTACAAGATAAGATTCTGGACGGGTAAAAGTTGGCATGAAATTCCTTAGTCTAGAATTTACATATATATATATATGTGTGTGTATATATATATACACACACACATATATATATATTTCCTTAATATATATTACCTTAATAACTTGCAGTACTCGAGTTTTCAAAATATTTTAATTCGTGGTCTTTTCTACCACAATAATTCTGGCCTTTCCCTTCTCCCATCTATCCCTTGTCATTATGAAATGCACAGTAGGAACTATAAACTTAACAATTCATTTTTTAAATTTTTTTTTAAAGATTTTATTTATTTATTCGACAGAGACAGAGACAACCAGCGGGAGAGGGAACACAAGCAGGGGGAGTGGGAGAGGAAGAAGCAGGCTCGTAGCAGAGAAGCCTGATGTGGGGCTCGATCCCATAACACCGGGATCACGCCCTGAGCCGAAGGCAGACGCTTAACCGCTGTGCCACCCAGGCGCCCCTAAACAATTCTTAAACTCAATTCTTTATTTCTTTATTTCAACTCTTTATTTCCACCTGCTCCCCCACCCCCAGCAAAGACCTTGACCTGCAACTTACCTACTTTCCCTTAGCGTATAGCACCACCTTTTTGCTCAAGAACCAAGCCACAGCTCAGTCCTCCTTCTCTTCTTATTTATCCTTCTTTTCCTCAGCCAGTCACTTGTAAAGCCTTCTGTATCTCCTGAATATCTCTCACACAAACTCCCTCCATCTCGTTCTCACTGTCAAACATCATGTGGGGACTTGTTATCCCTTTTCTAGAACTAGCCTCCAAATGGGGCTTCCCATGCCTACTCTCTCTCCTTTCTAATTTTACCTCTTTCTTTCCCTCAAACTTGTGTTTCTGAAACAAATTTAATCTTGTCACTATTCTGACTGAAAAACTCTACCAAGTCCTTATTTATATGTGTGATAACTACACATTTCTTAACTTGGCTTATGAGATCCTTTATAAGGCAGCTCCACATCACCTTTCTCATGCCACTCCCTACCATCACCTTCTGTTCCTGCCGGGAAGGGGATCCCCGCCATCCCCAGGACGTACCGTCCTCATCTACGTACTTGGTGATCTCCGTTCTAGAACGAGAGATGAGAGAGACAGTATCGCTCAGGGCTGAGAGCCATGGATTTTAGAAACAACTTAAACTGGTCTGGAGTCTCTGCTCTAAAATTTGCTATCCATGAGGCCTGGTCAGGTTATCTAAAATTACTAAGCCCGAGCCCCAGTTTCTCATCTGTAAAATAGGGATAACAATATCTGTTTCTCATGGTTGACATGAAGATTACATCCACTTGCTTATATAACGTGCTTAGCGCCAGCACCGGAAGATAGCAGATGCCCAATGAATAGTTATTCCAGCGCTGCATTTACTGCTCGTGCCGCTATTCCTTCTGGGGGAGAGTAGTTTTTGCCTTTAGTTGCTAACATTTTTTGAAATTCTCAGTGACGAGTTTTTTTTTTTTTTCCCTGAAAGTGTACTTGGTTATTAGAAATAACTGAAAAGCATTTTTTATTTAATTCTTATAAAATGAGTGATCAAGTTTTTAAAGACTATTCTGGTCAAAAGATGTGATTTGATTATAAAATATTGTTCTATTATTCCCGTTTGGGTGATTGACCTTGAAAACGATTTGAAGAGATGACTTAAAAAGTGTTTGGAGAAATATCAGCAGCATTAAATAGTTGTATGGTTAGGATGACCATATAATTAATGATCCAATCACTTTTCAGAATGAAAGAGACGTTCTTGAAAATCATGCTGAGACTAGAGTAATAAACAAGGATAGTCCCTCCCCCTTAAAGAGACCTTAATTCAATGGATTTTTTTTTTTTTTCCGGAGGGAGATGCAGGTTTTGGGTTGTGGAAAATTAAACCAAGCATCAAATATTATATCAATGCTATATAAACATCAAATAATCTATTATTTAACATAAAAACCCCACCAAAATCAGACATTGTCCTTTGGATAAAGCTAAGTTTACCTTTGCTATGTTTTGTGATATATGGGATATAGTAAACAAAACCCATTAAAATGGTAATTGTCAGATTATCAATTCCTTGAGAACTTAATTTTGATGAGGGACAAGAGTAGTTTGAGCAATTTATTTAATGTGGTAAGGACGGGTAGCCTGTATGTAAGATATAATATGTCCAGCTGCTAATAAGCTTCTTTGGCCCTATTGAGACAACAGAGAAATTCGGGGATTTTCTTTCATGTGTGCATGATGCCAGGAAGACCAACTGTTAAGTTAAAGGCATTACTGAGTGTTCCCTGAAAGAAGTGAAATGGCGGGTATGAAAATACTAAATAAGCATAGTGTTGAAAGGTTGTCATCACCACTGGGGATATCCCAAAGAAGAATCCTCTTTTCTCTTTGACATCTAGTTCCTTATGCCTTTCACAGCTTTTTCCAATAAAGGTGACACAAAGATTTTTTTCCCCAGTTTGCTTAGCTGGCAATCAGTGATCTGCTCTTCAACAGGGATACAAAATGCAAGGAAAGTGTTTATCTGCTAAAGGAACACATTTCTGAGAATATTTACCTGCTGAGAATCTCACATGCATTTTAATAAGTTGGGACCGTAAATGTCCTACGTGTTTTTAAAATTATTATTATCACTGGCATTATTGCATGCCCATTAGATGCTTACTATGTGTAGAATCCTTTACTAAGCACTAACATTATAAAAGTTTGTAAAGCAGAATTTCCACTGGGAAGATATTTGGTGGCAGCTTTGATTCTGTGTGATAGAACATAGCCCAGGCATTAAGACCAGCTTCACAGGAGAAAGACCCAGTCTGTGTTGCCAGAGTTAATAGACTCACTCAGTGTTTGTGTTTGGATTCTTTTTTTTCTTATAACTTTGTCTTGCTTTTACCAAGTCCTGATCCTTGACTCCTATTTCTCAACTGTAATCCAGGACCTTTGCCCCATGTCACTTTGTAACTTTGTCCTTTACATCTTTAACCAGAACAGCCTCATGAATTGCATACTGACTGAAGGCCACTGGTTTGGGTCCTAGTGTGCCCCCATACGTGCCTCTGGAATCCACTTAGAATCTACTTGAGGAGGGGGTTGATATTTGATATGATAAGGCAATAGAACTGTGGAATATCACAAAAATAAACTTGTCACAAATACTGGCAAATACACATAAAATCTGTCTAAATATGACAAATCCATTCAAAAACATTTATTGAGCATATACAGTGCATCCAGCATTACTGAAAATGTGGTAGATAGAACAATCAAAGAGCAATAAAGTTCTCGTTCTCATACTGCTCATGTTCTGATGTATGTATGGAGAATGGACAGTATATTACATACATCATATATATCAAATATATATTCTGTAGCAAATTAAAGCAGAAAAAGGAGGCTAGGGAACGACTGGGGGTACTATTCTTTATAGGGTAGACACAAAAGTCATCCTCGTACGTTATTATTTGTGCTGACTCATGAAGGAGGTGGAGGAGCTGAAGACAGACGGGAGAAGAGAGTTCTAGGTAAAGAAAATTCCAACTGCAAAGGCCCTAAGTCAAGAGCATTCTTGGTGTTCTCAGAGAATAGCAAGTGGGGTTAGAGCTCAATGTATGATAAGGAGAGCGCAAAGGTGAGAGAGTTGGAAGAGGCTGATCATGAAAAACTTTTAGGCCATGCTGAGGATTTTGAACTTTGTTGTGTGAAATGCAGAGCCATGGAGAGTTCACAGCAGATGGGTGGCATGGTCTGATTTCCATTTTAAAGGCTTATACTGGCTGCCATGTGGAGTACGGCCATAAGAAAGACAAAGTTGAAGACCAGGATATTAGTCCTGAAGCTACCAGAATATACAATGTAAGAGATGGCAGGGCTTGGATTGTGTGGAAATAGTCAATACAGTGAGCAGCTTTGAATCCTGGAAGTATTTTAAAGGTAGAGTTGACAGGATTTGCAGATGAGTGGTCTGTGGGTAATAAGAATGAAGATTAAGATTGCTTTTGCATATTTTGGCCTGAACGATTGGTAAAAATCAAGTTGTCATTTATTAAGACAGAAAGGACTCCTGAAGTAGCATATGGATGTCTGTGTGTGTGCGAGTCATTCCACAGAGCATGTGGATCGAGCCATCGTGCTGTACACCTTAAACCTACAAAGCAACGTATGTCAATTAGTTCTTAATAGAACTGGAAAATGGGTTTGCTTTCAGACATACTGAACCTGGCATTCTAATTAGTCAGCCAAGTCCAGGGTTTGAGTAGGAGCTGGGTGTATTCACTCAAAAGTTCAGTGCTAGAGGATACATTTGGGAGTCAGCAACTAGATGAAATTAAAAGCCCTGAATGTGAATGATATCGCCTTGGAATGAATGGAGATGGAGAGATTTAAGCCCTGAGCTTGGGGGCATTCTAAGATTAAGAGGATGAGAAGCTAAGCATGCGCAGGAATGAGATCGAGAAATGGCCAGTGAACTGGGCATAAGAAGCAAGAGAAACTGGTATCCCGTGGCAAAATGAAGCATATTATTCCAGAAGAAAGGAGGGATCACCTGTATCAAAGTGCTAATAGATGTGGCAATGACCATTAGATGTGGCAACATGGAGGTCAGTGCTAAGTGTGACAAGGACAGTTGCGGTGGGGTGGCCAGGACAAGGCTCAACTGGGTGGATTCAGCAGCGTCCTGGAGGAGACTGAGGGATGGTTTCGGGCATGGACAATGAAAAGATTGTTTCAGATTTATTGAGTGTTTAGGATATCTATGTATTTCTCCAAAGACTTTATATCCACTAACTTTCTACAAGAAAGGTATGAATATTAGCCATAGTTTATAGACAGGAAAACTTGAGTTAACGGAAAAGCTAAGTAACCTGAATAATAATACACAGTATGGGGTGGGGATAGGATTTGTAACCCAAGGAATGTGGATCCAGCAATCTGACTCTTAATCCTTATGTTATGTCAGAAAAATCGCTAGACTCAGTTCCATACTTTCCTAATGCAAAGACTACAACAATTAAATGTGTCGCTTCATAGGAGTAATTTTGATAAAGATACATTCTAATTTAGATAAAGAGGTTAACAAACATTTGACATCTTACAGCTTCCTGCCTTCTCCTTCTGAAAATAAAATAGTTAAACATCTCCAATTTAGATTAATTAGGAAAAAGGACCAGAAAATACACTGAAAATATTTATCATATGATTACTGTATGCCATGCACAGTAGATAACAAGTAACATGACAAAATCATTGTTCTCCCTAAGATTATAGTCTACTAAAACCAGAACCAATTAACAGTTACAAAGCGATGTCATGTTTTGATGAATGTAGTGGTAGGGCAGGCACAGATGCAATGGAAACACCAAGCAAGGGGTCTAATCTGATGCAGAACCCAGGGAAGCAAGCATTGCTTAAGTTGACATATACGGAATACATGGACTATTAGATATTTGCTCAGTAAAACTCTCAATGGGTCGCCTTATAAAGGAATGTATAGATTGGGTTCATCAAACTGTGGCTATAGGCCAAATCTGTCTCCCTACCTTGTTTTGGTAAAGAGAATTTAATTGGAACATAACCATGAATCATTTGTGCACATACGGCTGCTTTCTCACTACAGTGGCAGAGCTTAGTGGCTGTTTTACCCACAAAACAGAAAATATTTACTATTTAGCTTTTTATAGAAATATTTGCCAATGGTTGGTATGGATGACCTACTTAATTGCATGCATAACTCCACTTATCATTAGAATGAATGAACTTAATAACTAAAGCTACATTTATAAAGATTTGTCATTTGCTGAATAAAATATTTAAAATACTTTTTAATTCGTTTCTCAAATTAAAAATATATAAAAAAATATTAAAAGGTCTAGAAACACTGGCCCAGTTTTTATGAAGCAATCATTGACTACGCTTATTTGCTGTGGCTCCTTTAAGATGGGGCATGAGCTCTCTAGATCACCACCGTCCCTATTGCTCCTTGTTTTTCTCATACCTGGCTCCCTGTCATTCATTTGTATTACCTTTCTGGACTCTCTAGAAACTTGAGCTTTGCACTTGGAAAATGAATCTAAGATGAAGTGTATCTTTCTAAGCAAAGACTGGTGCAGACAATCAATGGAAGTTCAAAGATTAACATACAGGCCATTGGCAGAGGTCTTGGCACATGTAAATGAATCTTTTTAAAAATATATTTTAACAAAGTTAGGCCCTCATCAATTTTATTTTCTGTCTCAGAGAATTACAGAGACCAAGATTGAAGCTTTTTGCCTGAGAACAAAGAAAACACAGTAGTTTTCCAGGAAGGAAAGAGAGAAAAAAGTTTTATTGGACGTGAAATTTTACAGAAATAGGAAAACACTGTAGCAGTGAAAGGTAATATAGAAAGGAGGCAAGAACATACCTAGACCTAGTTTTACTTGAAAGAAGACTGTAGTTCACATGGCCAGTATTGTCTTCATAATTTACCACTATTATATGTTCCTCTGTTTCCTTGTGGTTATGTCAGAAAAAGAAGAGTAAGGAGGTGACAAGGAAATAACACCCCTTTCCCTCAAGGACCTAGAGAAAGTGTTCAGCTGGCAGAAGAACGGTTGCAGAGAAGGAAGCAGAAAGACGTGGGCCAAATGAAGGGCGTGAAGGGGTCTACATGAGGTTTTAATCATGGTAGAAGGGTCAACATGGCACGATACACGAGAAACAACAAGAGTCATATTTTGCTGACTCCAGTCCTTAGTGGGCTCCTTGTAGCCCCTTCTGTGTAGGTAGAGCGGTCCCAGAGTGTGGGCTGAGAGTAAATGATCCCAGCTGTGAAGATAATAGAGGAGCAGGACATTGTTCTTATATTTTGTGAAGCCAAATGTTTGGCATTTCAATTGTATCATCTGAAGAAAATCCAATTCTTCCCTCAAAAGGAATGCAAGTAAATGGATATCCTTTTCTAGCTCTAAACTGTAAATTCAAGTAATGGATTAAGACACAAGTTCCCAGAATTTGTTTAGAGCCTGGAATCAGGAATTAATTTTCTTTTAGAAAATGTAAATAACAGCTAATCGGGGAGGAAAGCGAAAATATGTAAGTCAGGTTCTATTTTGTTATACTCAAAAGAGGTCCATGTGCAAATTTTTCAGAATTGCTCCATTCCTTGTGACCTAGCTGAAGTGTTAATACAGGTTTACTTGATAGCTCTCCAAGATCTAGTTGCTTTTTCTTTGTTTAAGAACTTTTAAGATGCTCCACGATTCTTTCTGATTCCTTGACTTTTTGCTCTCTTCCCCTTTTGTTCTTTCTTCTCACCTTTTTCTTATTCTTTTTATCTCTTTGTTTAAGAAAGTAGACACTGGTAAAGGGGATAATTTGGCAAATTAGTTGATAGAACAAGAGGTTCGTGAGAAAAGAAAACTTTTCTAGTTCTTTTCTCTTCATTTTGTCTTTTGTACTAGGTCGAGCCTTATGAAAGTACTGATACTGAATGCTGTTTGACAAAAATAGGCAAATTCATATGGTTCAGCCTACTCCAAAGTTCATCATGTCGCTCCTCTACCCAAGACACTTTCCCCTGCTTCCCATTGCTGACAGTGTGATATTCCAGCTCCATAACCTGGATATTCAAGAGGTTTAAATCCGGGCACCACATTTTCTACCACACATTCCCTCATCCAACCAAGTCGGCCCAACTCAAGACCCACTTTTCTTAGAAGACTTCACAGCTCGATGTAGCAACCAATTACCCATCCTTCCCCCACACCTGGCACTGCTACGTATACATAGGCTGTGGCCCACGATGTGTAACTAAAGCTGGGCTGAGTGTTTGATGATGTAGGGCTCTGTAAGATGTTATTCCAACCCCAGAGTAAACTGAAATCTGCTCATGAACAGAATCCATGTCTTTTTTTTTTTTAAAGATTTTATTTATTTATTGGACAGAGATAGAGACAGCCAGCGAGAGAGGGAACACAAGCAGGGGGAGTGGGACAGGAAGAAGCAGGCTCACAGCAGAGGAGCCTGACGTGGGGCTCGATCCCGTAACGCCGGGATCACGCCCTGAGCCGAAGGCAGAGGCTTAACCGCTGTGCCACCCAGGTGCCCCCAGAATCCATGTCTTAAGCATTTTGTACCTTTCCATCTATTCTAATACCTTCGACCTCAGTCAGTATTTGGTTGTTCCTTAACAAAAAAATTTTTTGTAGATTTTTTTTCTTGGTAGTAGTTGTTTGTTCAAGACTGAGAAATCTCGTGATTTGAAAAGTACTAAAGGTATGAATTCTGATGTTTCTCTTGCTAACTTATGCCTTTTGTATACTTTAGGAGAAGATCATTTAAAGTTCCTGCACTTTGTTAGAATCTGGTTTCCAAATTTAACATTTAACTGTTTTCGTTCAGCGATTTAAGTTCACGGAAATTGTGGTCAAAGGCGTCAGAAGCAAAGTTCTGTTTGCAAGAGCATCTCAGCCGGTGTACCAACAAAAGAATCCCCTTGCAAAGAAAAAATATGCAAACTGTATGAAAGACGAAAATCAAACCACACCTCACACCAACACTAAGCTCAGGGGAAAGAGACTCGGTGGGGAAGTTAATTTTAGGCATCCCATTGAATGATTTTTTCTGCACGTGACAGCAGGGCTGATACCAGGGGTGTAGGGCTGCCGCGTGGCAGGTGGGGACTGCTGTGGAGCTGGCAGAGGTCCCAGCGTGTGACTGGCAGGGGCTGTCTTGCGGCAGCTGGGAGCACCAGGAGGCAGCTGTGCTGAGCGTGCGGCTGGCAGGAGGACGGTCATGCGTCTGGCAGTGGAGACCGCAGCAGTAACCGGGCTGGAGCTGCCGTCAGCCGCTCAAACCAGGCATCCACCCTGCTTCGAGTTCTCTGAGAAAGCAAGGGTGGATTCTGCCCAATTCTAAAAATAGTCAGCCAGCCACGTGAACTGGCAAAATAGAACATGTCATGTCTGCGTAGAATGACCTTCTCCGTGAACCCCCATAACTGGCTATTTTGTTGCCACTTCCTTTTCGTCAATGGAAACGGCAAGGAGCAGCAACATAAGAACATTTGAACCTATACAGACTCAAATCCATTCCTGTAGATGCCTAATTAAATGTTAAGTCTTGACCAGCAGTAACCTAGGGAAGCATCCGGTTCTTTTCACCAAACTTAAGAACAGCAATGCTCAAAGGTAACTTTCATTTTTATAGAAACAAGGGTGTTTCTATATTAAAGAAAGGTCACCTTTGCTGGCAATGTACGTTTCTGCTTTGCAATTGTTTTAATCCAAAGTGCATCCAAATGAAAGAACGTTAGGACAGCGAAGGTTAGCACTGGGTGGCCCTGGAAAACACACACACACACACACACACACGCACACGCACACACACACACACACACAAGCTCCTGAATGAACCCAATTGACTTACAAAAGGATGCTGTGTGAGGAAGGAAGATTCAGATCAGCACTACTGTATAAAAGCTGAGCAGAAGCATAGATGGAGAATTCTTTGCCTTTATTGTGCTTGCTGCTACGTCTACATGAAATTAATTTTTGGCATTTACTTGCAGCCATATGGTATGGATTAGTAATCCTCATGTTGAAGGTTCTGGCTTCTAAAGGAGCTGTAAGACAGCCCGAAGGGTTTAAGGCCATGAAAACTGTTGACCTGAAGAACGGCAGCAGCCCTGTTTTCAAAAGAATAATTTTCTTTCTCCTCACATCTCCCTTCTTTCACCATTTCCCTAGATTTTTTCACGTATTTGATATTACCTCAATACTTTCACCAAAATTTCAAGCTATCTCTTTTTTGAAACTGTTTAACTCCATTTTTAACAACAAACAACTCCTGGTATAGTTTGGTGGTAAAATAAAGGTTTTGGTGTGTGCGTATGATAGATGGAAATGAAGGGAACATTTTGCAGAAAAGAGCCTCTTTCACATTCCTGGCTCTGCTGGCAATTGGAGTCATTTAGGAAAAGTCACCTGCTGGTTTCAACTTATTCCCCAAGAGAAAGGTGGTTAATCGAATGTACTATCCCCCTATTACAGTCTTAAAAACTGATAATATCCAAAATTATGATTTGCACCTTGTTGGGAAGTTCTTAAAACTAGAAATTTTAGGGGCTCCTGGGTGGCTCAGTCAGTTAAGCATCTGACTCTTGATTTCGGCTCAGGTCATGATCTCAGGATTGCGAGATTGAGCCCCGTGTCAGGCTCCACGCTGAGTGGAGCTTGCTTGGAATTCTCTCTCTCCTTCTTCCTCTGCCCGTCCTCCTCACCCCCACTCGCCTGCTCTCCCCGTCTTACTCTCTCTTAAAAAAAATTAAAAACAAACAAACAAAAAGCCCTAGAAATTTTATATGATTAAATAGTCCATTTTCTCCAATGCTTTTCATACCACCTAGTAAAATGATATACAGCTAGATGCTTGCCACTGCTTTGAACTTAATCTAGCATTTTTATTAGTGTCACTTACATCATTGAATATATGAATTTACAGTTTATATATACCAATTCTTTCTGTATATGATAGAACGATATTGTAAACAATATGAAGACATTTCCCAGATGTTTACTGTTAATAGTTTTGTTAATGCCGTTTTGATTTCTTCTGTGTCTGAGGAAGTCCTAAGCAATGCTCACTACTGAATGTTACTTTGTAATATTACAAGATATTTTTTCCTCTTCTAACTTTAAAGATATCAGCTTCCCAATATGATTCCTTTGGAGAAAGAAATTGCTCTCTGAAACTAGGTTGTAAATATGAAACAAGTCCTTATGGTATCTTTTTAGACAAATACATTAGAAAAAAACACATCCATTGTTTGGATTTGGATTATGTAGACTTTCACGAGTCTACTTTTTGTACAAAATATAGGTAAAGCTGTTTTTATTTGAACTCAGAATCAAGATCACAAAGGACTTCATGAGAGCAAGTGACTGTCCAGAGCTCATGACCTGGGGCCGGAGGTGCTGGACTGGAAACCCTGCTCACCTTCTTACCGGTATACGCCCCTGAGAATTCTTAACTTCATCTTTCTAAGACACGTTCCTTCATTGACAAAATGGAGGCAACAGGAGGCCCACCACGGGATTCTTGTGAGGGTTCAGTGTGTGATTTATGGAAGGACTTAGTCTAGAACCTCCCACACAATGGCACAAGAAAGCACTGGCCAGCAGCCCCGCGAGCTGCATCCTTTGGTGCTCGGCCTGTTCCTAGTACCCACGTGACAGTACCTGGCTTTCAGCTGTAGGAACGCCAGATTCACTTTGCTCAGTTGATCTGGACTGCTCTTTGGTGTTCCTGGAAGTAAGCGTGTCTATGGAGGCAGTTCTCTGAAAAACAAAATGAAAGTAAGCAAATCAACAAAAGTCACAACAGATATAAAAAATTTATGGAAAAAATAAAAACTGTGACGATTGGTCTGTTTTGTCTCCTAGGATATTTACACCTAAATTTCCTAAAGATGGCTTAGGCTATCTATTCTCAAAAATAAAAAATGGCCTTCCCTGAGGCAAATTATACATTTCTTACTGATTGTGTTTCAATTAAAAAAAAAAATCTGTCAAGTTTCTACTGTGTCCCAGGCCCTGTGCTGTGTGTTGTGCGTTCAGCAGGGGAAAAAAAGTAGGTTGTAGAATGCTAAGGCCCATTTCTTGGTGTCCTACAACTTAGTGAAGTGGTGGAGTCAGATGTGAGTCACGCAATTATGGATGTGACAAGTGTGGGGGAGGGGCAAGGCTAGGTAAGATGTGAACAGAATAAGGAAATATACCGCGTGATTCAGGCTGGTCATAATTTCTCTCTCGAGTGGATAGTATATGACCTCAACCCAATATAGAGATAAGTGGCATCAGAGATAGGTAGTTTTCTTTACTAGTAATGTATTTTTGCTGGGTCTTTATTACCAAGAATTACTTTTTTCCATTTTTTCAATGTTAGAGATACAAAGTATGGAGTTTTTTTTCCCCCCTTTGCTAAACATAACTTAGTAATGACGGTGATTTAGTGAATACTTGCTATTGGCCAATAGTGTGGTAGGGGCTTCCCAGGATTTTAACACAACTTGGTGAAGCATTATTCCCATTTGGTAGATACAGGAGCTATGAGAGACGCAGAATTGAAGTAACATTTCTGAGGTCACCCGGGCAGAAGCTGATGGAGTTGAGATGTATGCACAAGCCTGGTGTCTCCAACACTGACAAGCTGTGTGACCCGCAGGACAACACAACCCACCCCAGTCAGAGCAGCACGTTCAGCAGCGGGAGGCTGGTATTTGCATTTGCTATTCTTTAAAATGTGTCCACCACCTTCTTTAGTGCATCTAATCAAGATTTAAATGGAATAGAGATTTTTAGGCCCTCAGATGAAAACAAGGGTTGAGTTGGTCACTGAATTAAAAAGATGAGAATGTGAGCTAGACAAGGGATCTTTGTCTGACAGATTCATTGAAAAACCCAAGTGCCTAGAACAGTGCCTGGCACTAAAATTATGTTCATATTCGTTGAATTAAACAATGACAAATGAGAAAAATTAGTCAAAAACAAAAGAATCACATTTATTAATGGGGAGGAGAATAGCGATGGTGCTTGTTTGTATCACGAGTTAACTTCTCTCAAATGCTTGTGAATCAGGTGAGGTATATTATCAGATGACTTTAATTGGTGAAGTTGCCAATTTAGAAATTATTTAAAGCCCTGATAAAAACAATTCTGATTTGCCAATATCCTAAGAAGGATAATGGGAAGATGAGTTGCTAGATATGTAGTGGAGTGGGTTTATTTTATAAGGTAAATAAATATGAAGATGAAATGGAAAGTGGCATCTACATAGACAAAATGACAATAATTTTTGGGATAAAGGGATAGTTTTATGGGAATGCTCTCTTAATACTGAAATAGTATTATTTTTTATACCTCTTTCTCAGCCTAAAGTATTTGAGGGCCTGCTGCCAGGAGTGCTGAAGAACTCCAAGCAGTATAGTGTATGTAAAACTAGTTAGAAATGTAATGATTGTCCTGCAAAATCGAGATATTACCATATTTAAAGGTAATGATCAATTACCTAAAGAAAGCATGATGATACAAGATTGCTGTTTGTTTTTATTCACTCACTTATTCATTGAACAAATACTTATGTTTCCTAGTATGCGTCACACAGATTCAGGTCCTTGAAATAGATCACTAAACAAAATAGACAAAGAACTCTGACCTTAGGGAGCACACATTATAAAAAGGGGAGACTATATATAATAGAAATGATAAATAAGCAAATAAAATAAAATTTAAAATTTGGTAAGTGTTGTAGAACAAAGAAAAATAAAGCAGGGTAAGGAATATCAGGAAGGGGGCAGTTCTAGTTCAGATAGGGTGACAGAATAGAGCTCGGGATAGGTCTCTTGAGAAGGTGACCTTCTAAGAAAAGGCAGTGGGGGAGTTAGACATGCACATATCTGTGAAGAACATTCTAGCAATGGGAACAGACAATGCAAAGACCTTGTGGCAGGAGTATGCCTACAATGTTTGAGATGCAACAGGAAGCACATGAGCGAGGCAGAGAGCAGTGGCAGGTGGGGGTGGGGGTAGATCCAGACCACAAAGGGCCTTGTGACACTGTAAAGCCATGGCTTTTATTGGGAGTGGAATGGGGAGACATTTGAAGGTCTCTCATAGAGTGATGGTGTGAGCTGACCTACATTTTTAAAGGATGTTCTGCAGGGGTGCACCAGTGGAAGAGGGAGACCTGTTAGGACATGGAGTTTTCCAGGTAGAAGAGGATGGTGGCTTGGACAAGGGTGGGTATAGTGGACTTGGTGAGAAATGATCAGATTCTGGACATATTTTGATTTACTGATAAATCAGTTGTAGGAATTAACAGGAAGAAAGATCACTTTAGCAGAATTGACTTTAAACTCCAGTTGTGAAGCTAAAGTTTGGTAAGCATGAAATATTAAACTAGCATGATTACCTTACCTTGGCAAAGAATTTTTATTTAAATGGAACTATTTCATATCACTTAATCCCAAATCATTGACTTTTTTTTTTTTAAAGATTTTATTTATTTATTCGATAGAGATAGAGACAGCCAGCGAGAGAGGGAACACAAGCGGGGGGAGTGGGAGAGGAAGAAGCAGGCTCATAGCAGAAGAGCCTGACGTGGGGCTCGATCCCATAACGCCGGGACCACACCCTGAGCTGAAGGCAGATGCTTAACCGCTGTGCCACCCAGGCGCCCCCCCAAATCATTGACTTAACCAAAGACTTTTTTTTTTCTTTTTTAAGTAGGAGCCCTGCCCAGTACAGAGTTCAATGGGGGGCTCAAACTCACAACCATTGAGATCAAGACCTGAGCCGAGATCAAGAGATACCCAACTGACTGAGCCACCCAGGAGCCCTACTAGAGCCCTTAAAAAAAAAAAACAACATTTCAAGTATATGAGGTTAGGTAGAGTAAGCCCATGATTTAAATTGGTTGTACATTAGTATCACTTGAAAAACTTTATAAACCCATCAGATGCCAGGTACTGCCCCAGAACAATTGACTGAGCCTCTCCGGAGGTGGTGTCTGGGAACTGAGAGTTTTTAGTTTATGAGTTGCCTGGGTGATTCTAATATGCAACAGGGTTAGGAACTCTGCAACACTGCCTGCTTGTAGTAGGTCAGGGGGAGTAGTGCCTTCCAAAGAGAAAGAAGTTCATATTTGATTCTTGATATTCATATTTGATCTTGATAATGATTTTAATTCTTCCTGAATAATTTAGGGACAAGGACCCAAGCACCAAAAAATATTTTTGCCGAATAAGGGAGGCCACATATGATAGCTTTTTAGCTAGAACTCACAGAAATTAGCACTTGATTTCAGGAGATATACACATTATTTCTGAAAGCTGTTATTGATGCCAAGCCTAGTGTGAGGAAGGAAGCCATGTTAATCACACGGGTTTCAGGTCCATTATAAACACCAGAGAGGGAGAAAAATTCCTTTTTGCCAAATGGAAAATGTCAAAAAATCAGCAGGGTAAAAAAGAATTGGATTTTCATGCTTCTAAGAAGGGGGAAAAGAGAAATAAAATGGAGACTACAACATGCCAGCTGATTCTCTTAAATAAGTCAATTTAGTATGTGTCCATCAACAATTCAAAACTATTACTCTGTTTAATTGACCATTACTTTAAAATAAAAATATGTACTTCTCCTGAGTCATGTCTTCTCTCCACCTGCTGTTCCAAGCTACAGATCTAGGATTGGTAAACCATGAATCTGTCCTTACCTGCTGGTTTAAGTCTCTGAATTCAGATCCCGTCTGTTCTTTTCTGCTGTTAATTGTTTCTACATCCGTCTGCTCACTGGCAATGTTAAAAGATGCTGTTAAAAGAAAAATACAGTGAGAGCATTTGAAATATTTTTCACAACATGATTTTTCCTCACTAAAGTATATGGAATATATGCTTTAAATAAAACACCTATCATATAAATAAGTTAAATCTTTAATATGAACTGTGTAATGAGGCTTGATAATTCAGAATTATACTGAGAATGTTGAGTTTTTAATTACGAATACAAGCATACCTAATCAAACAGAATCAATGATTCTAGCAAAGTTGGTTGTAAGAAAATTGTTGGGAAAAAAACCATTATTTTTTACTACCCTTGAGGAAAAAAGCCATCAGGATGAGTTTATATATACCTTGTATAAAGTAATACGAATGCGCATCGTGTGAATACACAACGATGGGCACAGTAACACACTGAAATATCTGAAAACTCTAATCGTGGAAGGGCATTATGTGGCGTTTGGTCCCAGTACAGGTGGCATGTTGGAGAACACGACCCATAATCCACGTGCTGGAAGCGAGAGCCTCCCTGCCCTCGAGACTGCCCGGCTATTCTAAGCCACCCCTTTGGCGGTACTGCTTGTATTCCTGAGCACCTACAAAATCACTTCTGGCTTTGAACTTCTGCCTCCTTTCCCCCTTTTTATATAGAATAATTTGAAAACAAAATTGCAGCATTTCACATCATACCACGGTATCTAATAGTATTCCATATGCCATATTTAGCGTAAGGTTTTATTTAAGCAGAAACTCTCCATGCTTTAAATATTAGGCTTCATTAGATATGTAGATCTGGAGACAAGAGCTGATTTAACTTGAACTGTGGTTTCTTGTTCAGATGCCCAGCTTTGAACTCCTGTGTGGCCACTTACTCATCCTCACTATCCCTTAGGTTCATCACCTATAAGATTGGGCTAGTAAGAATGCTTATGCGTAAGATTATTGTGGGAAGTAATTGAGTTTATATATGTAAAACACTTAGAATAGTGCATGACATAGAGTAAGTGTTGTATGGCTGTGTGCTGTTACCAACATATTTGTTATTATCCAGGTTATTAGTATGGTACTATGCAATGTGATTCCCAAAGAGATAAGTTCCTCTGGTATTTAATAACAAAAGAAAACAAGAGTTAGTTTAATTTTCTAAAAGCTTTACTGTAGATGATATTGAATATCACCCCTTTAAGATCTAAAGAAATTAAGCACAGCACAGTAAAAAGAGAACATTCGGTAAATAAACACATGTAAAGAATGTTCTATGGGTTGAACATGCAGGTTTGACCCACACTATATATTTTGAAAATACTTATCAAAATCATTCAGAGTCTGGTTCTTGGAATGTGGTGCGTGTAGTCCATTGACAAATAGTAGGCAGTGTTTCCCACTAAAGAAGTACAAAGATAATTTGAACTGCATTGCCGGAAGTGTTCATAGAATGAAATTCATAAATAAAAATGAGAGGTATTCTCAGAGTTCTTCATTTACTGCATATAGGAGATTTAGCTTCAATAACATATCTGATAGTCAATATAGAGCTCCAGTTCATACTGGGATTCAAAACCTTTTTATAATTTTAATTAAAATTCAAAAGAGCCTAGTGAATTATACCATTAACCTTTCACCACTAGAATTCAAGGATCACGTTTTAGGGGGGTGTGAATAATGAGTTTGCTAGTCTCATTGAGATGTCCGTCTGTACATCTCCGAAGCCAGGAGTGGGCTTATTAAATCATCATACATTTGGCAGTCTTTAACTAAAGAAAAGGGGGAAATGGGTTTCAGGTCAGGACTGCCTTTGATTGGCAATGCTGCACGACAAATTTAGGGAAGGCTTTTCTTGATTTAATTCATTGCTGTCGGTACCTGATTTATTCAAAAAATTCTAGAAATAGTTAAAGGCCTGCAAAGAGGGGAGAGAAGCAGATAAAAAGAAAAAGGTTGAGAAAACAGAAATTTGTTAAAAAAAATGTTAGCAATACTGTCTGTGATATCGTTGATTGCACTCAGTTTGCATTTTGTTATTGAAAAATTGCTAGGGACTCATGTTAATCACTGGGCAAATTTTTATGAACTTCTGAATTTTAAGGCAAAAGAGAAGGTGAAAGAATGGAAAGAGGTGTGAGCTTTTGAGGAAGACTTCTTTATTGGGGTTGAAATATTCTTAGATAGCACATAAGTAATTGGAATAAAAACAAGGGAGGAAAACAACACTGTGAGGAAGTTGAAGGCAATCAAAATTGGTAAAACTTTGCTGGTGACTGGAAAAACTGATGAGAAAAGAGGGAAGAAGCTTTGAACCAACAGTGCCCTGTGACACCAGAGCAGAACGCAGATACCTAAGAGAAAAGATAGTGTTTGTTTCCCTGAAAAGTAAAGAGGACTTTCAGTCATTGGCAGGTTTGGGGAAATCTGTTAGTGGCTTCCAAGAAGAAAGCCCGAGGATATTAGTGGCTGCTGATGGTAGCGTTCAAGGAGGGTTTTGTGGACAGGCTATTGTGAGGAGGTAAGATCTTATTAATTATTAATTTTCCCATACTAATTATCGTCTATGTGGCAGAGAATCTGATAGAATTTTTGAAATGCCCTTCTCCTTGTTGGTCTGTAAGGGGACAAATGTCACTGCCAAAGTCAACTGGCAAGGCTCTCCAAGAAACTATGGATCTTCAGGTGAAAAACTAAAAAGCTTGAGATCCAATTTTGCCTCTTCTTTCAATGGAAGTTGATTACTTTAGAGCAGAAAGAAAATTGGGAGTGAACAAATAGTTGCTGTGTAGAAAAACGTCTTAGTTTCCTTGACATGATTTCATCTATAAGAATGTGTTCTTGATTTGGATTGAATTATTTGAAAAGGTCAAAGAAGTGTGACCCAGACACTTGCCAATAGAACTAGTAGAATTTTAATCTAAAAGTGGAGAGAGGGAAGAGAGAAAGAGAAAAATTGTTTGATTAAATTAAAAACAAAGCAAAAACTCTGGAATATATAGATTTTGAAAACTAAGATTCTCTCGTGTGTTAGCTTGTTTAATCACCTCCACTAACTTATTGGATAGGGTTTGTTTGTTTATTTATTTATTTATAAATATCAGATGAGGAAAATGGGACCTGGAGAAATTAAGAAACTTGGTCAAATTCATGTTGTTAGCAAAGATTTAACATCAGCAGTCCAGCTCCTGTGCCCAGGTGCTTGAATACCATTCTCTTGCTCTTGACGTAAGCGTGTCACAACGAGAGGGGCAGTAACAGACAAATTGCCAAGAAATTCAGTAAAAACAAAAGACTGAGTGTCAGGAAACATATTTCTCCTCCATCTAAGGTGACCATGTTATAAATGAAATGAAAATAAAATTTGGATAGAGGTAAGACTTTCCAGCCAGATGGAGAAAATGGATGATGGGCTGTAGGAAAAAAAAAAAAAAGAGAGAAAAAAGAAAAACAAAACAAAACAAAAAACACTGATAAAGGAAATATACAAGTTCCTAAGGCAATGGGATTTTCTGATCACGTGGATCCATGTGGAGAAGGGATTCTTCTAAAAGCATACTATTTGATGTGTTGATTGTTGGTTGCATTACACTGTTGCAGTGGAATCACAAAATAGTCCAAACTGGATGGCTTAAGCCACAGAAATTTATTTTCTCACAGTTCTGGGGGTAGAAATCCAAAGTGTTCATGGGATTGGTTCCTGTGAAGGGAAATCTGTTCCATGCCTCTTTCCTAGCTTCTGATGGCTTGCTAGCAAGCTTTGACATTCCTTGGTTTATAGATGAACCGCCCTAATCTCCACCTTCATGTTCACGTGGGGCTCTTTCAGTGGTGTCTGTGCTCAAATTTCCCTTTTGTTATGAGGATACTAGTCATATTGGATAAGAGACCCATTTACTCTGTATGACTTAATTTTAACTAATTACATCTGCAATGACACTATTTCTCAATAAGGTCACATTATGAGGTACTGTGGGTTAGAACTTCAGTATATAAATTTTCGCAGGGCACAACTCAACCCATAAGAAAATTCTTGAAAGATATTTTCGTCTTTCAGAACACAGAACAAGTATTAATTGGGACTAGTACTTTGGACTTAATGGTGACCAGCAAATAGTTGTGAGTGGATGGATACCTGGAGGTGTTGGACGTAGACGGTTGTCACTAAGGAAGGGAATACCAGGCAATAATGTCACATGTGCAGCGGAAAATTCAGAAAGGTATATTGTAATAGGTAAGGGTAAACATATTTATAGAATTTCATCTTGGGGCTTTAAAAGGAAAAGTATTTAGGCAGGGTTTAATAGCTTCAAAACAAAAAATTCCCAATAATGAAGGATCCCAACATGGGGGGAGTGAAAGTTGGTGGGGATGGGGAATTTATAGTGTCATTGCTCTTTCTAGAAAAAAACATTTTGAAGAGCCCAAGTTCATAATATAGAGCATCAACCAACACTTAGGTTCTGTTGATTTAGAGTGGAATTTGTCATGTACAAAACATGGAAATGAGGTGACATGGCCAAGAACTAACATTAAAAGTGCTCTAAACTTATGTAATTACATCAGTAAATCTATAGCCCTGGATAAAATGTGGTTTCAGAAAAATGTCAACAGTACCAAAGGGCTTTTTCAGACATGTTAAAAGGAAGGAAAAGACAAAAGTAAGTATAAGCCTGCTGCTTGGGACAGATGGTATAATGTTAACAGACGACAGGGGAACAGCAGAATCCCTCCACTTCACAGAGTTTTAGCTACTTGTCAGAGGAAATGATCCTTCAGCCAGAGAGGGCAGAGCACAGATTATCAGGTGGGAATTGGTCTGCAAGAGAAGTGAGATAATTTATAGAGAGGACCTGGCGTTCCAAATGATCCAGACAAATTGCATCTTAGGTTCCGAGGGAACTAGCCCAAGCGATGTCTGCATGTCTGTTGCTAATACATTTTGAGGACTGGCGGGAAATAGAAGGAATGAGACAAAATTGGAGGTGGAAAATAACATTCTGGTTTCCAATAAATGGAAGACAAAGTAGTCTGTCTGTACTTCAGATTGTTGGCTTGAAGTGATTCCAGAAAAAGATCTACAGAACTGTAGTTTTACAAACTTGGGTTGTCCATGCCTTATGGCTGTTCATGCCTTGGGGTTCTTACCAGAAACCAGAAGGCTAGCAGTGCAAGAGGAAGGGGTTGGGGTGGGGAAGAAGTACAGGGGGAGGCTGAGTACCTGCACTGAGACCCCAACCGAAACATCTATGCTTTGCATTTCTCAGATAAGATTTTGGTAGGGAAGAAGAATTCAATGATTTCAAAGAAAATCATGAAAAAAAACCTCACACATACACAATGGACTAATAGAGCCTTGATTTGTGAACACTTGGGGAGAACCGCGGTAAGCACCACTACCCACAGGGAGTTGAGTGAGGATCAATAATGGAAGTTGTCCTTTCTCATTTTTTAAAAACATTTTATTCTATTCCTTCCTCCACATCTTTCTTTCTCTCTTCTTTCCTTCCTCCTTCATTTCTTTCTGCCTTATCCTCTCCTCCTTCCTTCCTTGCTTATTAAGATTACCAGACAATTCTCTAGACATGTAGAGTCTGATTTCTTGCAAGGCATTGACAATAACTTTTAATAACATCTTCATGGATGAGAATGAGTGATGAATGGTAGCATAATTAGGTAAAATAGTCAGCAGTTGATTAATTGGATGTAAAAGTTGGAAATTTAATGAGTTGTTAACATAGAAAGACACCTCAAGTGAAGTCTCAGAGCCCTATTTTCTTCACAGTAATACTCAACATTTTCAATTAATAACTTTATTTCAATTAATAAAGCATGCTGATCAAATTGGCACATTACATGAAGCCTGTGAGAAATAACACATTTATTTTTAGATGCTTTCTTTAAAGTGCTTCAGCAGGCTGGAGTGGGAATACAAACATACACATCAGCCCAGCAGGCCCGATGACCACACCAGCAGAGAACATGGGGTAGGTCACTGACTAGGGATGAAAAGGGGAAGTTTCAGCCAAGCTTCTAGAGAATTACCCATCAGTAAGCTGCAAGAGGGCCCATATGGACCCATGAAGGTCATTCTCATGGCCACACGATAAAAGCCAACCTCAGAAGCCACCGATGCCAAGAGAGACTGTAAGGTACCAGCACCAGCTGGAGGAGCAGATGAAACTGAAGAAATGACGCACTACCTACAATTGTGCCGATGTGCACTCAACCGTGAGCCGAGCGGCACTTCCGTTCTGTCCTTGCTGCTCTCAGTGCCTGGAACAAGGGAGACGGGGAAATTTGAAAATGGAAACAGGTGGAGTGAGAGGGTAAGACTTTTGAGAATTGGAGGAAGGTCAGAGAGGGTGTTGGAAGCATTGGCTGAGAGATCAATACATTAATTACATTAAATATTCACCAGAATGTGAGTGTATTTTGATTCATATCCACTGTGTCTGTAAGTAGCAGGATTAGTCACTGCCAAGCAGGAATAGGACCTCACAGGGAAACTTGGTTTTGTTAAATATATTAAAAAAAAAAAAATCCCTTTTCTTCCTTTCTCTCTCTGTCCCTGTCTCTCGCTTTCACTGTTGCTCTTTTTAACTTAGCTGACTTAATACTGTTCCATTCCAACCATCCCTGTTTCATAAGCAAAGCACTTTGAAGAGTACTTGGCACTTTGTAAATGCCCAATAGATGACAGTTTTTACAAAGAGAAGTCCTATTGTGGATGGTGTCTAGGCCACACATGGAAAATTACAGTCAGTTTAAAATTGATAAACTAGGGTGTACCCAGAAGAAACCATCCAAAATAATGAGTATAATTCTTGCACCAGGTAGGGGGGTATTAACATCCTCCAAAAGAGCTCAGGTGTACAACTGAAGTGTATAAAGTAAGTGAGGGGGAGGGGACAAGGCTGTGGTTCCCAGGAGAGGATGACAATTTAAGGTTTATAGTGAAGAAGGAGCGATCTAAGCCAGATGTCTAGACATCCAAGCTTGTTACAGAGTGCCAAAAGGACTGGGTTTCCAATTACAGGTTGTTACAGGGGGAGATTATTTTGGAATGCTGCCTAAATGTATAAGGGGAAAGAAATTAGGAAGAACTAATTCCGTGCAAAATTAGGAGCTGACTAGGACAATGGCATGGGACAAGTTGCGGCACTATGCAGGTGTGTGTTAAAAACTGAATTACTGTCATACATACAGTAGTCCCCCCTTATTCATGGTTTTGCTTTCTGCAGTTTCAGCTACCCATGGCCAACTTGCAGTCCAGACACAGATTTTCCTTCTGACATAGCATCAGAAGGTCAACAGTAGCCTCACACTATGTCACAATGCTTGTGTCATTCCCTTCACTTCATCTCATCACGTAGGCATTTTATCATCTCACATCATCACATCATCACAAGAAGAAGAAGGTGAGTACATACAGTAAGACATTTTGAGGGACTACATTTACCTAACTTTTATTACAATACTTAAAATTGTTTTATTTTATTGTTAGTTATTGTTAATCTCTACTGTGCCTAATTTATAACTTAAACTTTATCATAGATATGTATGTGCAGGAGAAACATGGGGTTCCATGTTAATTCTGATTTGAAGCATCTACTGGGGGTCCTGGAACATATCCCCTGTGGATAAGGGGGTACTACTATATTAGATAGTGTGTTGATTTTATATTATTATGCAATGAATTGGATTGGGAGATTTCAGTTACACAAGGTAGGAGACTCATTTCAGTAGATGAAGGTGAATTCAGTTTCATATATACTGACTTCAAGGTGCCTGTAGTCATCCAAGGGGCAATGTCTTGTAGGCAGCTGGCTATGTGGGTCTGGAGCTCAGAAAAGGATGAATCAGTGATACATATTTCAAGCACATAAATAGCAGCAGAATCACTGGGTTAAGTGTATAATAAGTGTCAGTGTGTAACAAGAAGAAGGAATGCAAAAAATGTTACATTATGTTAAGATATAAACAGGTTCCTGGAGGACCAGGAGTCAGAAATGATTAGAAGGAATATGTAGATAGATAAAAGGGAAATATATGTGATGTAGATAGTAGATGCCAGGGAATACATTTCCAGAAGAAAGGAGTATGCAATATTGTGGCAGAGAAGTCAAAACAAGTTGAAGACTGAAAAACTGTAGACTGAACTGACTTGCCAGGGTAGAAATTATTTTGCAGAGTGTAGAACAAGAATACTAGGTGGGAGAATGGACACAATGAGCATAAGTTATTAATTTAAGGAGTGTGACTGAGATTAATTTTAAAGAAGAGATATCCCTTCTTTACAAATGAAGTGATGAGGTCCACTACAGCTGAATGTGTAGGTAAGAACAGGAAATATCTGAGGACATCTGAGTTTTCTCAGAAAAGTAGGACACAAGGGATATAGGCTACCCAATGAGGGTAGTGACTGGAGGAGGGGAGTTGCTACCTGACACTTCCACTTGAAAATATTTAAGGCACCCCACATTCAACCTGCAGACAACCTAACTTACGATCTCTCTGCCAGCCTTGACCTATATTTTGAGCTCTAAATCCATAGATTTAAATAAGTACTTTATGTGGCTCTCTTAAAGATAGCCTGAAACGTAGACATCTTTTTTGTCAAATCTTCTCTTTCATCCTTCAATATCCAGTGCCTGTCTTATCCTGGCTGTTTGGTCAGGTACATATCTCTACAATCAGTTAATTGTGCTCTGTCTCATCGCCACTATTCCAGAGCTTCTGTCTTCTCTTACCTATGCAATGCAGTAGCCACTAGTGTGTAAGCTGTTGAACAAACTGAGACAGTCTGTTCTGTTAACCGTGCTGTTCCCGTAGTCTGGAAGCAAACCTGGGTTGGCAGTTAGTAAATTCTGAATATATATTGATTGAATGGATCAAAGAATAGCTTCCTGGGGCGCCTGGGTGGCACAGTGGTTAAGCGTCTGCCTTCGGCTCAGGGCGTGATCCCGGCGTTGTGGGATCGAGCCCCACATCAGGCTCTTCCTCTATGAGCCTGCTTCTTCCTCTCCCACTCCCCCTCATTGTGTTCCCTTTCTCGCTGGCTGTCTCTATCTCTGTCGACAGAAAGAAATTAAAAAATCTTTAAAAAAAAAAAAAAGAATAGCTTCCTAACTGATTTCCTGGCCTCCCATCTTACTCTAGCCATACTTTTTTTTAAACTTTTGCTATTCAAAATGTAGTAGCAGCCACTTCACCTGGGAATTTATTAGAAATGCAAGCGCTAGGGTGCCACCCCCCAGAAATACTGGATCAGAATCTACATTTAATAACATCCCCAAGTTTTTTGTAGACATGTTTGAGTTTGAAAAACAGTGCTCTGAATAGCATCCAGAGAGATCTTTCAAAATGCAAATATAGGGGCGCCTGGGTGGCACAGCGGTTAAGCATCTGCCTTTGGCTCAGGGCGAGATCCCGGCCTTCTGGAATCGAGCCCCACATCAGGCTCCTCCGCTATGAGCCTGCTTCTTCCTCTCCCACTCCCCCTGCTTGTGTTCCCTCTCTCGCTGGCTGTCTCTGTCAAATAAATAAATAAAATCTTTAAAAAAAACCGCAAATATAATTATGTCGCCTACCCTTTTCTTAAAAATATTTCAATGGCTTCTGTTGCTCTTGGAATAAAGACTAACCTCACAAATATATCTGAGAGGGCACCAGTTCAGTGTCATGGATCTCCCCTCCTCCAACCTTTTTTCCCACCTGTGTCCCTGTCAGCCACTCTAGCCTTGTCTCAGGTACACGAACATGCCTTGCTTCTTCCTGCCACAGGGCCTTGGTTGCTGCTGTTTCTTCTACCTTGCTCTCTTCTGTTCCTAACCCCAATAAGGCCTATCACCTACTTAACCCTTACTCATCTCTAAAATTCATATCAATTTTAATTGTTATTTAATAAAGATTTTCACCCCCCAGATTCCACCTCTGTATAGTCACAAACACCATGTTTCTTTCCTATGTGGTAATAACATAGCTGTAATTCATCATTTTTGTTCTGGTTGTTCTAGTATTGTGTGATTACCGGCTGGCTCCCCAATTGGGATGTGAGGTTTATGAAGGCAGAAAAAGTGTCTCTTTTGTTCACCGTAATATTTCAGTTGTCTAGCACAGAGTTTATTATCTGAAAGATGTTTATTTAAAGACAGAATGAAAGCAACAGAGAAAGAATGAATTTATGTCTTACATTGAAATCACCAAGGAATATGGTAAGACTTGGAGACAGAAAGAGAAAACCGAGAGAGTAGTTCTCCAGCTCTGACATAATAAATGGTATTGGTCAGAAAGATGTATATAATTACTTTAAGAAGGGGCTGTTCGGAGATTTACTGATGATCTAATCAGGGCTGAGAAAAGATCCAAGTGCTATGAAGTCACTGAGAGAAATTAAAAAGAGTTCATTGAAATTAAAAAAAAAGATTAAATAATTTCAAAATTGTTAAAATAGTAATCCTGCTTTGACTTTGAGTTTAATAGACAGACAATAGACACTTTCCAATCATTCTTTTGAATTTCTTTTTTTTTTTTTTAAAGATTTTATTTATTTGACAGAGATAGAGACAGCCAGGGAGAGAGGGAACACAAGCAGGGGGAGTGGGAGAGGAAGAAGCAGGCTCATAGCAGAGGAGCCTGATGTGGGGCTCGATCCCATAACGCCGAGATCACGCCCTGAGCTGAAGGCAGACGCCCAGGCGTCCCCATTCTTTTGAATTTCTTAACCATCTCACAAGGCAGCAGTTTCTTTATCAGGATGTGAGGAAAATGGATCTCAGAGGAAGAAACTTCCTCAAGTCACATAGCAGATGTGAGCTTAAGTTTGCTTGACTACAAAGGAAAGCTATTTTTACTACTTAATGCTCTGACCCTGTGAGCAAAATATTGTTTATACAGAGCTGCTTCACAATTAACCGGTTTTAGTCTTTAGTGCTGAGAAGAAAAATAGTTGCTTAAAAAATAATAAAAGGCTATAAAAGCTTCTTTTTCTTAAAGAAAATTTTAAATCCATCCAGTGTGTACTCTTTCAGGAAATGGAATTTTACATATTGCTAGTAAAGCATATGTCAGTAGCGAACAGTTAAATGACAAAAACCCCCATCAGTTCCCTCATGAGCATTGTCTGTTCTTACATACAAAGGCTACAATGTGGGACAGTGTTTTACTTGGAAAAAAAATGTGCAAAATTTGGAACATTACTACCAGAAGTTCATATATATTTGGAATTATTTTATTTGCACTAGGAAAGCCTGGATATGTGTGCAAAAACAGCAAAGACATTTGCAAGCCGAAGTCCAATCTCCAAATTAACGAGGGCAGAAATAATCAGTTAACGGTATCTAAAATACAGAAGTGTCTCCTATTCTCATTGTAACAGTGACATGTGCTCAAACTCACAACGGCTGACTTTGGAATCTAACCTGCCTGAACCTTTCAGTACATATTCCTTGTTGATGTCAACTTAAGTTCTGCCTCACAGAAAGAATAGAATAACAGAACAGAGTCTCAGGGCGGTGCTGAGGTTAATAAAAAGTCATAAATATACAGCATGAAGGAAAAATAAGACTGGTAGGACCTAGCATAGTAATCAAAACTATTTCTGATTAAAAAGGAAATGTTCTGAATTTTTTTAAGATGAAAATTCTCATTGTAAATTCATGTTTTCGTTAAACAATGAGGTCTGGTAATTTTATCTTATAGATTGGCCTGGAAGATTGTATGAGGTCTCGCAGAGAGAAACTGCTGCAGGCATCCCCACGCCCCCTCTCAGCAGGACCCCGGTGCTGCTAAACCTGATTTCCCTTTCCCTTCTCAGTTACAAGTGTTTCCCTAGCTGAGAGAATTAATGGGGAGAAAGGTCGAAGGATGTGACACTAATAATCCCAGGAACAACAGCAGCAAAAGTATTCCGTATTCTTTGCTGCTCAGGGCCATTCCTGTGCACACTTCTCCAATTACATCCATTGTATGATTTACAGGCATCTCTCCTTTATCTCCTTTATCTAAGGAGTCATCTGGATCAAAACAGTAATATAGCTTTGTTCACAAATGCCACAAAGCCGACTTTATGCTCCAGGTCCATCTTGAATTTCTGCTTTGTCACAGGCAGACCACAAACGAACATGATGACAATCTCGGAATGATCTTTAATACTGGGCTGCCCATCTTGGCAACGTTGGCTTTTCAAGGGTATTACTGAGTGCTTCACCGTGTGGCAGGATCAGGTAACTCGCTAACACTCCCCGGGGGAGCGGATTGCAGGGAAAAATCAATGTTACGATTCACATGCCTCGCGAGGAGATCAAAAGAGTTTTCTGGATATTGAATACTTGGCAAATTCCAAAAATTAGAGAGAAAACAGATGGTTTCAAGGCAGCTGAATACAATAAAATTTTATTCCTCCTCAACTTTATATAATCAAATACTGTGTGTGTGTGTGTGTGTGTGTGTGTGTGTGTGTAAAATTCAGAAAGCTGTTTGAATTTTAGTTTCCTTAATGGACCAGGAGCATATTACAGCTTTCCCTTCAGCTAAGATCAGAAGAGGAAGAAAATGGAAGGAATTATTTTTCCTAAGTGACATTGTTTCCAATTAATAGAACGGGGACATGAAAAGGGTCATGTGGCTTACAAAGTCCACGGTATGGAGATTTGCTGAAATAATTGCCAAGGTTGGAAGCTCCATCAGCCCGTCAGCTCCTGCCCCTGTGCAAGCACTTTTATAGTACACTTTAAGAGACCACTGTGTAACCTTCACAGGCCAAACATCTACCCAGCAGCACACGATTAAACTCTCAAACATATATAAAAAGAGCCCTGCTGGATATTCTCTTTTCAACTGGCCGGTATTTCAGGCTTCACGATGTAATGTTTTTTATAACAGCTTGCATGATGAAGAAAGGCTGCGTAACTTGAGGACTAACCAGCAGTGGTTGAACAAAGTGAATGTTGCAAATTGCATGTCTTCCTGAAACTATTAAAGGCAACTCAGCAATTTGAAACTCAGTGACGTTTGTTACAAATTCACGTACGTTCCAAATTACCTACCTTGATCAAAATTACATGTTAAATTCTACCCTAAAGATGATTTGAGAAGATGAAAGAGGCTGATACATAACTTATTAGCATTATTATTAAGTACTAGTCGTGTGCCCAGGAATGACATAGTATTGAATCAGAACGTAGGTTATCCTGCAGTGGTTAATCCCACAGACGCTGTGGTCTGACTCCCTGGGTTCAAATCCCAGGTTTTTCTTTTTTGCTAGCTGCATGTCCTTGGGTGAGATGGTTCACCTCCCTAGACTCTGGTTCTTCATCTGTAAAATGGTAACAATAGTCTTTTCCTAACTGGCCACATGAGGTTGGGGGGATCCAACTTTGTGAAGTATTTCAGATAATACCTGGAAAATTGTCAGTGCTCAGCAACTGCTTCTGTCATTTTTGATAACTTCATTATTACCACCATTATTCTTTGGATGTAAATATTATAAATAAATAAATATTACATATATATTTATATGTTTATTTGTGTATTTTATGTGTATAATACAGTAAACTCTTAGAAGACCAGAACACTGTTTCTCATGATTGTGTGCTGGCACAGGGCCTACTGCTTATCATAGTATCAGTCCAATTCTGCATTCATCGTTAGTATATGGAACAACCAGGAAAGATTGTCCTAAAGGGCAGTAAAAAGCACACACACACACACACACACACACACACACACACACACACAAACAGGTCTCTGATTTGGTTTACTCTTCATTAGTGAGGGGGCTACCCAAAACCTTGAAAAGCTTAAACTGACAGTAAAAAGTTTTGTTGTGTATGAGATGGTACTTACGGCAGATGGAGTAAAAGTGAATAGTCACACAGATAAAATCTGTCAACTGGCGTTTTGAACTTAGTGACTAGTACTAGGTTACTATTATGTTTTAGACTCGAAAGGCTTACAAGCTTCTTCTAAAATGCATTCCCTGTCCTCTGAGATCTTATATTAAAAGACGATATGCATTCAAATAGATTAAATGCCACCTCTCTGTATTAATGTTTTTGGATTAGTTAAGAAAGCTTTTTGTGCTTTTTATTGCCCTTTAGGACAATGCTTCCTGATTGTTCTACTGTACCACTGATGAGTGAGGAATTTGACTGGTACTTATGACAATAGGCAGTAGGCCATGTATCAGCACACAATCATGAGAAAGATAGCGTTCTGATCTTTTAAGAATTTACCGTCTGATGAAGAAGGAACGCAAACACAAGTACAGCTGAACGTGAGGAATACTTTTCCTAGGGTTTCACGGGGGCAGAGTCTTGGGCGGGAAAAGGCTAATGATTAAGGAAGGGTTCTCAGGGGCGCCTGGGTGGCGCAGTCCTTAAGCGTCTGCCTTCGGCTCTGGGTGTGATCTCGGCGTTCTGGGATCGAGCCCCACATCAGGCTCCAATGCTGGGAGCCTGCTTCTTCCTCTCCCACTCCCCCTGCTTGTGTTCCCTCTCTCGCTGGCTGTCTCTGTCAAATAAATAAATAAATAAAATCTTTAAAAAAAAAAAAGGAAGGGTTCTCAGAAGAATTAATATTTGGGTTGACTCCTAAATGAGAAGCGGTAGGAAATCAGAAGGGAGGAATCAGAAAGGAGTGTCATGTATAAAATCCATGGTGTGCTTGGGGCACTACAGCTTTTATTTTCAGCGTTAGTGCATGGCCCAGGTGAGTCAGTTAAGCACAAGCAAGCAGAACCACATCACAAGGGGATGTGCAAGGAAATTTAGTTTATCCTCTAACGGCGATTGGAGCCATTGGAGCCATTGGAAATCTTTGAGCAGGGAAGTTTTATGATGTCTGGCTGTGAGGGAGGGAATGAATTTTGGGGTGGTGGCAGGGAGATTAGTTAGACATAACCTTCGAGGAGAAGTTATGAGCCAGCTGCTGTGGATTCTTTGGATTTTAAAGTTGTCAAAGGTTGTATCTTCGACATATAAATCCACTTGCATCCAAGAAGAGAAATTGAAAATTGATGTTCGGGTAAAACTCTGTAGTTATGATTGCTTACTATCTAAGTATACATTTTTAGTTCAATTTCTGTGCCCCAAAGTTTTTCGTTCTTTGTTTTGTTCTTAAAATATGTATAATTGTGTTAGAAATCAGAGTAAATAAAAAAGTGACTCTCTTGCTGGGGTTTTGTTTGACCACAAATTTTTCATCGATTCATAAATGACAAATCTGCTATTGCTTTTGCCAAATCATCTAACTGAAATGGGAGCGATGTCTTATGCTCTGTACGTGTACATATTATCTTATTTGTACTGTAACAATACTCTCTCAAAGTAATTAATAATTATTTTCATTTTCAAGAGCAATTACAGCTTCAAAAGGTATGAAACATTTTTCCAGAAAAATATCCTAATACTATGGAGGGCAAGTGGGACTGGTTCCCAGTGGAAGAAACATGCAGGCCTGAGGTAGTTTTGTGATAAGGAAAAAAACCAACCATGTATTTTTATTTCTTGAGGGCATTTTTCTAAAATACCCACATAAAAGTGGCTTGCTTCATTTTGTATTTTACTTCTGGCACGTGTGCACCGTTTACAAGATTATAAGGAGATCCATAAAATTTGCTCTGGTCTCTGGGACGAGGTGGCTTTCACAGTACACAGAAAAATTGAACATAGGCACGAATATATTCAAAAAGGTTACATTACATGTATAATAAATGCATATGTATGACAGAAATCTCTATGTTTCAAAAGATTTCAGATAAAATCTATTCAGATAAAATGTGTGTGAGAGGACAAGAATGACAGTGTTTTCTGAGCCATGGCTGATTTTGTGGGAAGTTTTTCTGCTTTTGTGTTAGAGAAAAGAACTGGAAAAACTTGTAACCTCTAAAAACTAGGACTGAATCATTTGAGCGATGTTAAGTCTAGATTTTTACTTGAGGCTTTTCTAACTTAAAACTGAAAATGTGATTAATAAACAGACAAGAAATTCATTGTTCATTTACCTTTCATTGGTGTCGATGCCCCCCTTTTTTTAAGTGTGCTCAAATCTTGATGAATTTTTAGGACAAAGAAACTTAAAAATATCTGGGGAATGAATATCAGCAGCACAATAAAAGCATGACAGAGCCTTTGGGGTTGATCATAGGATGAAAACTTCTTAGTTTTATGACTTCTTGAAAGGATTTTCCTGTCAAAATAGAGACAATAAGTTGTTTTAATTAAAGTACATCATAGTATTACAGTTAACAAGAGGAGAGCTATATTTCTCTTTAGTGATCAACGAAATTACGAAAAGTACACGAAATGTAACAGGAAAAATTGCACAATATAATACACTGGATATCTTAACTAAATCAGAGCTTATAATTTGAAATTATAATATATATTTGAGACAGTGAAATTATCTTGTTTTTATACATTTGATTAATAATGACAATTTTTAAGAAAAAAATTAACATTTTAAGTTAATACATCTGAAAGGAGATCTTGCAATGGTCTGCAGTCAGTGATGTGCAGGTTTACTTCTTTTGTTCATAGGAAGAAAAGCAGGGCAACCGCTCTATTATCACATTAAATGCAAGATTGACCTTGATCTACAAAGTTCAAGAGCTCTTTCCCTCTTCTCTTCCTACCTCCTTTTCTTCCTTCCTCCCTCCCTCCCTCCCTCCCTCCCTTCCTTCCTTCCTTCCTTCCTTCCTTCCTTCCTTCCTTCCTTCCTTCCTTCCTTCCTATTTCCTGCCTGTCTTCCTTTCTTTTTCTTCCATGCACTCATATTTTAAACTATTGACTATTTAGAAAAAACATCTTAGTGTGATTTTTTTCTTCTTTGAATTTTCTATTTTGAACACTCTACTAAGCAATTTTAATATTATCCTACAGCTAATGGTATCATTGGAGGTTACTGAGCAAAGGTGGGTGCCGGCCATAAACTGTTGGACAGACTGATAGGGGTACAGTCTGGAGGACAGGAGGCTATTACAATAGGCCACATGTGAGGGACTGGGGCTTGGGTTAGGTTGGCAGCAATGGGAAGGGAACAAGAGATAGTCTGGAAAAGGAGGAATCAGAGGGATGTGCAGTTGGCTATTTGAGGAGTGAGAGATAAAGCTGTCACTAAGGTTTCAGGTGTCCCTACGATGAAGAGTAAATGATGGGAATACATACAAAAGAAAAGAAGGAGATTAAATATTGCAGAGAGAAAGTGGTGGCAATAGATGTAATTTGAGAAAAAAATACATTAGAAAAATGTACATTGACTGTCCACATTGAAGGGACCGCCTCATGAGTTCTCTTAGCTATTCACATAATAAGCAGTCTTAATGATAGTTAGGGAAGCACACCATCCTAGCCACTGCAGTTCGTTCCAATAAAAAGTCAGAAGATATGATAAAGGATGGTAAAGGTGAAGGTAAAAGCTGGGTATGAGAAGGTTAAGTTGTGCCAGCCAGTTAGTGTTTTTTCCAAGATAAAAAGCAAGATTCTCTTCTCCTTTCACAAGCACATGTGTGCATGCATGTGACTCTCGATTATGCGTTGAGTAGTTATCACAACCATAACTAAACTACCGGACATTTACTCAGCTAACTGTGTGAAGCTCTAGTAAGTATTCTCATATTTACTTCTCACAGCAGCCTTTAAAGGTGGCAGTGTTATTATTTTCAGTTTACAGATGAGGACACTGAGACTGAGGAAAATTAAAAAAAACTGGTTCAACTTCNTTTCAGCTAACTGTGTGAAGCTCTAGTAAGTATTCTCATATTTACTTCTCACAGCAGCCTTTAAAGGTGGTAGTGTTATTATTTTCAGTTTACAGATGAGGACACTGAGACTGAGGAAAATTAAAAAAAACTGGTTCAACTTCCCAAAGCTGGTAAACGGTAGAGGAAGGATGCAAATCCAAGCACTCTAATTCCAGAATCTCAGTTCTTAACAAATATACTTGACTCTCAAACTTTATGTTGGCTTTGAAAAACGTATGTCAGTTCTTGTAAAAATCCCAAACCATGGATTTCCTTTCATCTCCAACTTTGTCACATCATGTGAAGAGTGGAGGACTTATAGAAATGTATTTAGAATAGGAGCATATCGCAAATTCTTTCCTCAGGACAGAGAGATGTATAGTCTAGGATTCTGCGGGGAAGTATTCACGAGCATGTAATCAAAGCTGCCGTGTATGCATTTAATGAAACAGTATTTCTCTCGAGATAATTCATTCCTAGATGTAATGTTTCTATTTAACACAAATAGCTAAAGAGTTTTTCCCCTCATTTCCCCCCTTACTTGATCTTTTCGGACCTAGAATGCTTTATACCTTCTCTACATAGCAGATTCCTACCCATTCCACAAGACTTAGGTCACAATGGATTCCTTAATAATTCCGGGGTGTTAGTAGCTCTCTTTCTGGGATTATCTAGCAATCTGTATGTAACACATCCCTTTACACAGTCATATCTTGAGGGCAAGGATCATACACTCTTATATTTCCTATTACCTGATGCATGGTAGGATATATTAGAGATTGTTGAGCTGATGAATAAATGAAAAATAGGTGTATTTCAAAATACCATTGTGAGCATTTCAAGCCTGAGTTTCACAGCCCTTTGTTCTAAGGAGCACAAATGACTTTTGGAAGTTCTGAGGTACCACAGAGGCTTGGTGAACAAAAGATTTCATTTAAGGGCCAAATGAAACTGTTAGAGTAATTTTACTTGAAAGCCCTAATGCATGCTGCCTGACTACATTTTTAAAAATATGACTGTTGATGGTGCTTTCTTCAATTTTTTCTTTCCAATTCTGAATCTATTCTTGATTGCCCTGAGTATCATCTTGCTGTTCGGAGTGAATGTCCAATTATATTTAATTGCATCACTTTTCACAGTTAAAATTTCCACCATGACCAATTTCTCTGTGTTCCTGGATAGCTTTATGAGTAATCTATTATTTTTTTAATTTCCAATTTGAAATAATGACATGCTCAATTTGCTTCTTATGTTTGTCTAAATATATATGTCTGCAGATATCAATTGACTTTATCCATTCTGGCAAAATTGTTTAATTCACTTTAATTATAAACTTGCTATGTTTTTGCTTAGACCAGGCACACTATAAGATTCAACAGTTTTCTCTGCTATAACAATTATATTTCTCAGATGGCAAGTTATTGCGCCGGAACAATCAAATGACCTGAGATCGCTAGCCAAGGGGATAATGGATGCAAATGGAGGTTTTATTCGGCACACAGAACTGAGGTGATTGTCGTCGTCGTCTTCTTTTTTTTTTTTTTCTTGCAATTTGAAGAGAATACATTTTATACACTACCGGGCAGAAACGATGAAGGGAACCGTTCTTCTTTTCCCTCCTATCTTAAGTAACATATTCACCCTTATTCCTGCAACTTTAGTGAAATTAGTTTCTCCGAATGAAGTTATGTTCTCATCTTCATTGAGACAGAGAGGAAACCCGTTTTGCACCTTCTAACAATAGAAAGGGCCTTGCTAGGCAATGGAATTGGAGTTGAACATTAGCATATGGGATCGCTACACAATTGCCTCCACGTTGCATTCGGTGCCTCCCCGGTCTCCAACCAGAAGCAGATACCCAACCACGAGACAATATGTCTGCCGTAAATCATTCAGGCAGCTGCAGTTAGAAGGTTACCATTGGCACAGAATTTTAACTTTCTCCCAAGTGTTCTGGAATCATATTTATATCTTTATAGGTACAATATATAACCAGTTATTTCAGCAAGCATTTCCTGGACTGCAGCTATATGCCCAGCGCTCTGGCAGTGTGTGGAAGTTTGGTGGTGAATTCTGGAACCAGAGGGGAGCATGGGCATCAAGCAAATTAATACCAGTGGGACGACTGCTATTAAGGAGACATTCCAACAATAGATGAAGGCCAATTGGGGTGACCTACCCAAGGTCAATGATGGGAGGGGCCACACTGACCTCATCCAAAGGAGTGTAAGCGTTTATAGTCCTAACCTACCGCTTTCAGTCAGTAAAATGCACAAAGGCTTCAGTACCTACACAGAGTCAGGAGGAAGATCCAGGGCTACTTTCTTAGTTTTAATACTTAGAGTAAACAGCATTTCCTGAGCCTCAATTTTCTGATCTGCAAACTGAGAAAATCTACCTGGTATTGTTGTGAAGACCCAACTGATGCATTCAATATAGTGCTTTGTACACGGTGGTCAATAGTGGTGGCTACTGATTTCAGTGAAACCCTGCAAATGGACTTCCCAAAAATGGAAGATGAAAAATGTAGACTTTTTAAAACAGACTGAAGTTTAGCTCTTTCCTACTTAAATTCAGTTCAGAACTGTTTTTAACCTGCTTGGAAAAATCTGTAATACTGAGGGCTAGAAAGCTTGGGAATAATCTGGAGGGAATATCGGTCACAGTGGCCTCCCTTGCTCCTTTCCTCTTACCCTTTCTCCTTTCCTTCTTTCTTTCCCTCTTTCAGCACTTGGGGTCCATTTTATTTGTCTCTGTTGAAGGAATTATCATTTCCAGCCTTTCTGGGGGGAGTGGTGGGGAGGGGATAAAGTTTTCAAGTTCAAAAAAACCCCCACCTAGTTTGTGCTTATCTCTTCTGGAATCTGAGGAAATTTAACTCTAACTATTCCAAATATGAACTTTTGAAGATGTCAGGGCATTTAGGAGTCAATAAATGGGCAGAAACAGGATCAAGCAAAATAAACAAAACAAAAAGATAGACAAACTGAAGCTGGAGAAAACCAAACAAAACCCTGGTACAGGTTTTCTTTATACTCATTAATATACACCAAGCCACTAGTCACAGCTGAATGAGCAAGGCTTTTAACTTCAAATCTGTATATTTAAATTATTTCCACATAAATGATTATTCTTCGGATTCAGTTTTCAGTTAACATGTTTGTTTAAGGAATGAATATATTAACTTTAAGCAAGAAGGGCTTAAAATGTCAGTAATATGAGCAATTCCTTTGAAAAAAAGTTCTACCCTTTTAATGAAAAGAGGCTGTTTTTGTTTGAGACAGAGAGTATCTGATTTCAATTGTTTCCTGTTTTTTACATTTTTCTTCTCCTTTATGGAATCATTAGACAAACAGTGTAGTACTTCATGGGTCTTAAAAGAAATCTTTCACCTGTAAGTCCTTTCTCATTTTCTGTGCCCAATGAGAAGGGATTTGGGGTATGCCACCAGGAGAAGGGGGATTACTAAATGACATTTTCAATTGTTAGAGTGCCGTGTGATTTAGAGACAGCGAATTTAGTGGGTTCAATTTTAATCTATTTTACAAGAGAGTGTCACTTTATATCATGTGAAAAATATACCTCTTCAGCTGGGACACAAAACAGGAATATACTTCTTTTAACCTTTCAATATATCTCCTAGGGTAAACAAACAGACCCTGTCTTTATTTTTCATATCATACAGACTATTTTTTCCACAGTTTTCACCCTAGATTGATTATGATGTCTGAACATCTCTGACTATCTTAACATTTAATATGCCTGTTGCTTTAATGCTTACGTGTCATAACAACAAAGTATTTGATTTCTGCATGACAAGCTAATCTTTACTGAGGATACTTAAATCATGTTATCAATTCCAAATGAAATATAGTTTTGTTTTGTTTTATCATCAAGATTAATTCAAAGTTGATTCAAGCACATCCTGGAAAATCCTCAGGATGACATCGTGCTTACCTCCAGCCTCTTTTGATACTGGAGACTTCTTGCACATAGACACTGGAAGTTAACATCATGGCACGACAGAGTTAAACAGTTTACCCAAGGAACTGGAACTATTTTCCATAAATGCAGACATGCAAAGCATTTGCAGCCTTCACAATACATAAAATTACTAAAAGTAAAGCAAAAAATTGGGGAAGGTGTTATATTCTATGCCAATCAGTGTCTCATTTTCATTGTTGTCTGCAGGTTTTTAATCTGAATGTCTTTGCCCTGTGTAGGATCAGCCTTTTTTTGGAATTAAGCTGAAGACTTTGAAACTGTTGTTATTGTTGGCAATTTGGAGCTGTTTCCCCCCAAAGGATTGTAATCAGTTTGCTTTTAAAGAATAAGTGATGTTCGAAAGAGAGTGACGGGCAGAAAATTAACAATAAAATGATGGTAAAATGGAAATACATAAAGTAGCTTGAAAAATTGTCTTATCACATTTGAGCAATTAGTCTGAAACAAGCTCTAAACCATGCTCTTATAAATGCCAAATCTATACGTGTATCAAAAGTGGTTCAATTTTAATCCATCTATACGCCTACGATTTAGAAAAATAAATAGAAGACACCTGGAGACAAACATTTCAAAATGACCTTATTTATAGTTAATCTATATTGGACAATAACCGCATGGATTTTTATTTTCTGCTGTTACACCTTGCTGTAAATGTACAGGTACAGAGGAGCCGTACACTGAATAAGAGTTCGCAGCTCAATAAGGGATACACCTTTGTTACACTGATACCTTTTTGTTAAGAGATAGGTAATTTGATAAATATTTGTGCATTAAAATGCTCTCTTCAAAATTATTAAAATCACCTAGCAACTAGATGCAATAAGAAAAGACCCCATTGCCTCATATCCAGTGCTTAGCTGAAAATATTTTAGTGTCATGTATCTAATACCTTTGCACATCTATAGATAGAATTTCTGAGTGTTCATTTTCACTATGGCCACACACACACACACATTGCTGTAAACAGAGCAGTCTGCTTTGAATGAAATTAGTCTATCCACATATCATAAAACTTACCCTTTCTGAGTTTGATGCATTAGTGAAACTTTACTTTTGTCAAACTCTTCCAAGTCCGAGTCATTGTTTAAGAGAATGTATTTTTCCTGCTTGTCCACTTCCAGCATTTTCGTTTCAGAAAGTCTTGATTCAATAATCTCTGAAAGTCTGCTTAAATCTTAAGGTGGTTTTAAAGGAATGACTATAAATTCTATTTGTATCCTGTAACAACATTTAGGAAAAAAAACCTCATGGTAGACGTCTTTATTAGTCTGAACTCCCCAGTTTAGTGTTTAAGTCGGAAACCTAAGTGGCCTAGGGGGCTTTTCGGCCAAAGGCTCCTCCCACTGTCGCGGAGGGTAGGGTTTCAGGCCCACCTGCCTGCACAGGCCCAGACCTGGTGAGGGGGTGGGGCGGGGGCGGGGAGGAGAGAACAAGTCTAACAAGATAGAGGACTCACGCGTAGGGAGTGGACCTGAAAACCACGTATCTGTAATTCTCCAACAACCTGCTTGGCGAATCTGCATCTATTTTCTTTCATCTGAAACTGTTACTTTAAAAAAAAGTCAAAAAGAAGAATTTTTAAAAAGGAGGAAAAACCACAGAGGCGTCTTGAGATTATATTCCATGCAAGACACAGATTTAATTCTTAGGCAAACACTAAACAGCATTCTTGAGCGAGATTTTTCTCTCTCTAGCTCAGGTAATTGTAGTCTCTAGGTCCCGTGATGATTTTTATTCAATCAGAATGCAAGTTCTTTCAGACAGCATCTTAAAAATCTTTATTCTGTTAGGTAACTATGTCAACAAAGGATTAGTATATATAAAGAAAGATTAGTTGGATATAAAGATTAGTTGAATATAAAGAAAGCTCATTAGTCAGATGATTATTAACAAGGGTCAAAAAATTAATAGATTTCTCCCACGTGGATAGTTTTCATCACAATCTGTTGGTTTTACTGATTTCACAAACGTTGTTACTTACACATGCTGTTGCTGTCTTTTCTCTTAGAGAAATGATTCTTAGGCCTGACAGCACGTTACACTCGCCTGGAGAGTGTTTAAAAAATACCAGTTCCAGGACCCCAATCCCGATAAATTAAACCAGAATCTTTGAAGGCAGGGCGCATTTGTATTAAAACAAACAAACGAACAAACAAAAAAAACCCTAAGTAATTCCAAGAACCAACTTATATTAAAAATACTGCCCTAAAAGTCTCTTTTCAGTTGTTCCTTACTAGGTAACGTTTTTGGTTGCAAGCATCAGAAGTCTACTCTTACTAGCTTAGACAAAGAGTTTGGGGTGTGGTAGTGGCTTGGCACCAAGCTTTTGACATTTTCTGGGAATGTGAGCTGGACGGAGTATCTGCATGGTTTTTGAATGCTGTCCCTTGAGCATGGGCAAGGTGTGGGAGAGGGAGTAAGAGGTATTTGATGGCCAGAAGGGTTGACAGTGGCAGAGACTGACAGTCATCAGACTGTTTCTGTCTCTCCTGGGCACACAGCCAGGGGATGTACCGACTTAGAGAGTGTGGCCGTAGGACTGAGCTCCAGCCAATAGACAGTATAGAAGTGATTCTGGCACTCTCGGGTCTGAACTATAAAAATACTTAACACTTGCTCAACTCTGAGTACCGTGTGAGCAACAGATTAACTGTTACTGTGGTACTCCACTGAAATTTGGGGGATTCTAATTTACAACAGTTGGCGTAGAGAGAAGTTCAACAATTGGGTATCTGGAAGAGAAGCATCCAGGCCAGATGTGAAAATTCTAGCAGGCACTTTACTAATTTTATATTTAGAGAACTATATGTAACTGTGCTCCAACAACTACCAGCCTCCATATTACCTCATTCTGAACTTTTCGTTACTGAAAATCATATTCTGAATGATCCAAAGGAGATCAGCTGCCCCGCCCTGGGTCAGTTCATGCGCTGTGGCCAGTGGACCAGGGTCCAGCGTGGGGAAAACATGGGATCTCTTCAGTGCACTTCCTGGGCTGGCTGTCAGGATTCTCCCCTCCCTGCCCCATTTAATTTTTGTCTGTTATATTTCAATTATTGCTGTTATTATTTCTACAGTGCCTTTGTGTAAAAACCATCAAAACCTATATGAAATTAGTAGGGCAAAAATAAATAAATGTATAAATAATAAATAGATGAAGGATTCTATTCCTTTCCTCTTTTTAAATTAGCAATGGTATTTATTTCTCCACAGGCCTCTGGCATCATTTATATTCTTCAAATTCTTCAAAAGGTTTCTAACAGTAGTTCACTGATCTCATTTACACATTTCCCTATATCCTGAGATATAATTATCCTCCCACCATGAGAATTTAATTCATTTACAACAGCCAGGGTATTCTCTTACAATCTCCTCATTCATTTTAGGTTTTACTTCCTTCTTACTGTGCTGAAGATCATTCTCCTTGACAAGGTAGATAGAAACATGATAACAGAGAAAACATGCTTCATGTCCATCCATAATACATCATAGGCCGCTGAAAGCAAGCCTTTGTATTTTATCACCTTTTTCGATTCTAATTCAACCTCAAGAGTGGACACTGCTGTTTAGAGCAGTTTTTTAAAGCCTAAACTCATTAGTAGCTTTAGATGCAAGGACATTAAACTTGTTGGTACGTGTCATCTTCTTATTGATCTTAAAATGCATTTTCCCCACAATTTGTATATGGATTTTAAAGTATGAGCTCATCAGAGCACACTGTATACACTTTTTTTTTTTTTGTGGCATTCTTTAGGTATCTTCTATCTCTCTCAATGGGATCACTTATGATTGAAAAAATAAAGATTATATTTCTAAGAACCCCTAAGCACCTTCTATGACAGAATCTCATATCATGAGATCAATACTATGTCTTTCCTAGATATTGGGGTTTCTGCCTTCAAGGATACATGTCTTCATCTTCTCAGTTATTATAAACTCTAAAGTCACATAGTTTCTTTGTCCTTGTCTCATCTTTGCAATGAGAAGGAAGAGCACTACCTGAGGAAGGCTAGCCATCCTTTAAAAGAAGTGATTGATGATCACATTTCAGGATTTTGCTTTCAGACTTGCTACCTTGGAAATATAATTGTTAATGTATTCAGAGTCACTAGCCTAGCTGCAGAACTAGCCAAGATCACAGCAAAATAAAATTTAAAAAACAGGATGACAATTTATGAATTTATACTAATAGACCTATATCAACCAGGACATGTAAATGCTTGCATTAACTGACGAGCTGCTTCTTTTTCTGTAGTGAAGTGTACACAAAATGTCCAATTATAATAAAAAATCATAAAATCAGATAAAATTAAAATGAGTTGGATTATTTTAATTGTTAGGACTTCATTCTATGAAAGACTGATGCATCAACCTTAGTAAGAGGAAAATATCTAAATATAAAGTTTTTTTCCCACTGCTGTTCAGAAACTCCTAAAGTCTTTCAATATGTTTTGGAGATTTATTATTCCCATGATTGTATTTTACTTCTGATTTCTTTACTTCTGGTTTTTATTTATACAATCATAGAAAATGAGTTTTAAGAACCAAGTTGCATTTTAATAGAAATTATTCACAGTTGAAAAGAATTTTTATTTTGTAGGTAAACGTTCTAAATTGGATGGGAGTAGACTCCTGGAGGTTTGAGGACAAGATTTTCAAGGGTCTCTGAGTATATTTTCCCTTATAGTAAGCTCTATTGCCCACTCAATTTTGAATTGTTGATTAAGGCCCTTAGCCCTGGATAATACCAAAGACACTGCTAACTTTGAAAGTATGATTTCTCCCAATTCTTTCCTTCCATTTCTAATCATATACACTACAGTTTTTATTAGATACCATAGCTCATTGATTCATGTTACAAACTTGTCTATAAGCCATTTATCTCCCTATTAAAAACCGAAAACTCTCCTGTCTTTCACTAGCCAATCAGTCATAAATTACCTGCAGTGGCTTGCTTTTAATTCAAGTCTCAAGTTTCAGTAAGATTTGCTCAGAGAGCCCTAGTGTGCGGAAACAGAAAATCATTTCCTTGCAGGCCCACACTCCCCAAGGCTAATTTGCCTATTTCTGCTTTACGCTCTTACCTCTCAGTTGTTTAGTGCTCTAAAAATATTCTTGTTTTTTTATTTTTAAATTCTCTGTGACTGATGGAAGATATTTCTTGATTCCTTCTAATTTTACTTCAACACAAGTTCATTCTTATTGGTTTGCTGTAGTGGATTTCTTCCTTTCTAAGATGAATTTTTCAGCAAGACAAGAACTTGTTAGGAACTATGCTTATTAACTAAACAAACTCTTAGGATTTCCCAGTGTCTGGAAGCTGCCAGTGGCTTCTTACCTTTGTGCCAAGAGTGGATCAGATGATTTAGAACTCTTCCACAATAACATTATTTCTGCTTCTCTTTCCATTTCTCTTCAACCATATGTTTACAAGTCAATTTGCATGGACGCAAAAGATACACAGATTTTCTTGAAGGTAACTATCTTCTTGAGATACTGCTTTACTCTCTAAACAGGTTTTTTCTTTCTTTTAACATAGGGTATATGCACTTTTATTGCTCTAAACCAGCATTTAGCTCCATTCTAACAGGTCTCAATAAAACATAAGAGATTTTATTAAGCACTCTAAATGTGTAGCTATGACTTCAGTTGGTCTTCTAACATCACCTGAGAAAACTGCCATGTTCTTCTTGTCAGTTCATTTTCCCATTCTGCATGATGACTTTTGCAAACATGCTCCACCTTTTCTCAAAACTCTCTTGTCTGCCCTTACTTCAAAGGAAATCAAAGACTTAATAGATGAATAACCATAACTCAGGGGTTGAGGGGGGGACTACTTGTGTCTTCAACCACCTCCACCTGTTTCTTTTCTTTTATAATGTTTAGTAATTCTTTCTATGTGTCAGTGACATAGATGTTGGATTTATAGAGGGAGAAATACAAGTATGTCAGTAAGTTCCACGTGACTTGCTAAGTGCTATTACAGAGGTATGGTCAGGTTTAGTGTACTAACAGAATAGAACTCTAACCATACAGATGAGTCAGGAATTCTATTGTGTATATTTCATGAACCAAGTCTTGAAGGATGAGTAAAGGCTAGAGTGGACAGTGCAGTGGGAAGTCCTCCGTGCTCCTTGGGCTCCTTTTGCAGAACTCCTTAATCTCCCTACTTCATCATTTACCTCCACACTAACTTTGTCCTTAAGCTTATCTTTTCACACAGAATGTCTATTTCTTTTTAGGTGTTAGATTCAAATATTCAAATATGAATATGAACTCAATCCTCTTTAATTCATGTCTATCTTCTTAACCAAATTTTGAATCTTTATTAGCTTCATCGTTATCCCTCTTCTGAACTAGTCTTCTTTGGCTTTTCACAATTCTTAGCCTATTGTGTACATTCCTACCATCTGAGTCAAGGGAGACACTTAAGCCCATGCCTGACTAACTGTATTCAATTTTCGCTTCTCATCTCTCCAATCCATCTGGAACATAAGACCAATTTTCCTTGACTGACGCATTTATCTTGTTACTGCCCTATGAGGCCCACAGAAGAGTAGAATCCTTGCTGAAGTCAGACCACCTCGACAAGTTGTGGATACTGCTTACTAGTTCCTGAGTTATGACGAGGCTGTTTCCTCATCTACTGAATAAGACTGATGATAATGTCTGGCCTGCCCACTGTGGGTAATCATTGTGAGAATGCTTGAAAGATCTGTTAAGATTCTAAATTATTATCACACATTAAGTTTTTATTTCTTATTTCCTTTTGAAACTCTATACACAATTTTATTTTAATATATACTATTCCACATTTCTTCACTGCTCTCAAATTTAACCCTTTAGGGTAAGGCTTTCACAGACCTAAAAATATAATAAAAGTCTTCCTACCTTTTTATTTTTCTTTGGTGTTGTTCTTTGTGTCGATTATCATTCTCTTATATACACATTTGTCAAGATATAGTATTAGGTCCAACTCAATCTTTATTTCCTCTCTAATATTTTTCCTCCATTCTTATCCTTCATACATCTCTTCCTTCTTTAAACTTTATCACTTAAAGTACTCACTGTAACGGTTAATTACACTTTTGTTGTTGTTATTATTCTGCTCTCACTTTAACAACTATTACACTGTGTTGAATGTGGTAGGTACTCACTAATAGCTTTGACTGACTGATGTAAGTAGCAAGCATTGTATTATATAACAAATACAAACAGTTTTTTAAAAATAGCTTATTTCTAATATTGTTTGGAAAAGTACTGATGAACCAGTTGTGGTATATTAACAAAACAAAAATTATTACCTTATAGATTAGAAATTGCTAAATATAGATAAACTTACTGATCTTTATATTCAAGTGAGCCACCAGGACAAACAGCCTAAATAATAAATTAAAAGTCTGCAGTCTGCTTGTGTCACTTGACGATGAGTTCCATGAGCATTAATTGATACCATGGGTAGATTTCTTATTAATCATGCTTCACTTGGGTATTGGGTTAAATGTTTAAATAACAGGATGATAAGAGTCTTGCTGGCAATTTAATTCTTATTTTCCAGGCTTTGGAAGACAGAGTCTCTCCTCTCCCTCCCTGGAGGAGGGGAAGTCCATCAAAATGTCATTATTCTGCATGTGTAACAATGTCATTTCTCTTGGTTCGTTACAGGTAAAGTTGCAGTCAGAGCTTAGTGATGAAGTGCTGCTGATTGATCCTCATAGATTCACTCCTTTCCCCTCCTTTGAACAAAGATCCTGTTTTTAATCACTTTGCTGTGTACTTCCTTCCCCTTATCCATTATGCAAGGAGGTCAGCTAGTTACACTCTATATGACTAATTAAAAAGAGAACTCCAAGGTAAAGTGCACAGAGGCACTCTGGTAATTGCAGTGATATCTGTGAATAATAATGACAATTAATGAGACCTGTAATAGCTTTGTAAATAGTCATTTGCCCACTCACAGGAAGTGAATTGCAATTTACACTGAGCGAGGAGAGTCAACTCTTGTGATTCATTAAAGCATTTTTCTTTTCTGCCCTCTCAAGCTAACTCTGTTTTTGGCACTTCAGAAATTCCTGAAAGGGGCAGACATGGAACCATGTTTCAAATGACAGCTCAGTGTTCTGGTGCAGGAAATGAATAGATCTCCTCTGCATGGGCTACCTGATGGAAAATTTTCAGGCTAAACTGAAGTACCTTTGGGAATGGGAAGAAGGGAGGCCAGATTCAAATGCAGAGAAAATGTAGAAAGTTGCTGGAAATAAAATTTTCTCATTTCATAGCTAGAAGGGTCATTAAAAGCTATCTAATAAGAAAACTGAGGCCACATAAGGTAAAGTTCTTATAACTTGCTTGTGTCAGAGTTAGGACAAGAGAACAGAAATCCCGGCTTCCTGCCAGTGATCTTCACAGAGCAGACCTCTGCGGGTTGTGTAGATCTAGAAGGGACATGGATTGGATTGAGCTGGGAAGGTCCCTCCACAATGTCATAGTACTGTCTAGTAGTTAAACTGACTGGAAGTGGCAGGTTGCTAGAGGAGGAATGCGGGATTGTGCAGAAGAAACAAGTAGCCAGAAGTATATCAAGGCTGACAGCAAACGCGCTCATGGAAACAAAGGAACTGAGCATCGCTCCCTAAATTGAAGCAGAAACAGCTCAGAGTATTTCACTGACCTAAAAGTAAACAAACAAATACACTCACCTCGTGGATAATGCTTGCTGTCTGCAAATCAAGATCCCCTTCTCAGTGCATACTGAATCTCGTCAATATCATTCTACCTCCAGATCTTAGAAAAACAGATATGTCCTTGAGAATATTTTCCCCGATTCCTGGCAATGTCCAATCCAGACCTCCATTAAATACTTTCACAAGACTGTGAATCTTTCTTCTGTAGCAAATATCTCAGTTGAAGTTGTGTATTTGTTGTCCAGTTTGTTTGATTAGTGTGGCTCTTCATCACTAAGTTTAAAGTCCCAGGAGACCAGGGAAGTATCTGTTTTTACATATCCTTGTTTTAGTCTTCCCCAGCTTGTGTCTGACTCCTAGTAGGAACTTAGTTTTCACGAATAACTGAATAAATAAATGTAGGAAAAGAAACGAACTAATGAGTAATTTTAAAGGCAAAAAACACACAGCACATTGCTTTGTGAGGAATGCTGGTTAGCTTCCCTCCAGGGGGGAGCCCAGTCTGCCTCCCTCCCTGCTGAATCTTCCCCTCGTGGTTGTTACTGGACATTCAGGCTTGCAAGGTGGTTTGGTGGTTCAAAGGATAGATGTTTCTTATGTTAGGAGGTAAATGTGGCTCTTAAGTGGTGTATTTAAAGTTCTAAAAATGTTAACAAGTCTATTGGGCAGTGATAAATTGATTGGTTTGTGGGAGATTTACATATGAAATGATGCAATTTGCTCAAGACTTCATGGCAGTGGGAATAGATGAGGACCAGCTCTGCAGAAGAACAAGCTCTAGGCAGGTTCCCATACTATCCACAAGGTCTAGTTTACATTTGAAGGGGCAGTTTGTGCAAGAGGCTTGGGCAGTCCAGTTGGATTTCATTTGCACATTCTCATTTATTAAAACTTAAAGAAGACTTTAACAAATTGCACTGGGGTAGCTGGATACCTACACGCAAAAAATGAAGGTGGATCACATAGGGTATACCAGCTATAAAATTCACTGAAAATGCATCATAGACCTGTGTGTAAGAGTTAAAACTATAAGACTCTTAGAAGAAGACAGAGGAATAAATCTTCATAGTTCTTAGATATGAAACCAAAAGCACAAGTGAAATAAAAAAAATAAATAAAATAAAATAAATTCGACTTCATGAAAATTTACAAATTTGTGCTTCCTAAGACACCTTAAGACAGTTAAAAGACAACTCATACAATGGGAGAAAATATTTGCAAATCATATATCTAGTAATGGATTTGTATCCAGAATATACTAATTACTCTCACAATTCAACAATAAAAAGCCAAACTATCCAACTAAAATGGGTTAATGGATTTGAATAGATATTTCGCCAGAGACCAAATACAATGGTCCCATAAGCAAACGAAAAAATGCTCAATGTCCTTAGTCATTTGAGAAATGCAAGTCAAAAGTACAACGAAATATTACCTCAAACTCACAGATGCCGAAAATAAAAGAGACACACATTAACTAGTGTTGGTGAAGATGTGGAGAAATTGGACCCCTCATACATCGCTTGGTAGGATTGTATAATATTGTAACTACTTAGCAAAACAGTTTAACATTTCTTCAAAACCTGACACATAGAGTTTCCATACGACCTAGAAATTCCACTCCTAGGTATATACTCAAGAAAATTGAAAACAGAAATCCACATAAGAATTTATACAGTATTCACACAAACATTATAATAATCAAAAAGTGAAACCAGCCAAATGCCCATTAGCTCCTGAATGGATAAGCAAAATATGTATATCCATATACTTGAATAGTATTCTGCCATAAAAAGGAATGAAGTGCTAATCCTTGCTACAATATGGATGGCTCTTGGAAACATTATGCTAAGCGAAGGATTCCAGACACAAAGCTCATATATTGAATAATTACTTTTACATGCTATATCTAGAAGAGGCAAATCCATAAAGAGAGAAAGTGGACTAGCAGTTGCCAGGGCCTGGGAAGGAGGGGTAATGGGGACTAAATGTTATTGGGTACAGAATTTATTTTGGGGGTGATGGAAATATTTTAAAATTGGATCACGGTGATATTTGCACATCTGTGAAAATAATAAACACTGAATTGTACACTTTTAAAAGGTGAATTTTATGGAATGGGGATGATCACCATCAAGGTCTTACTAAAAAATGAGCAGAAGAAAATTCAAGTGAAAATTATAGGAATTTATACCTGCAGCATTATTGACATGACATTCTAGAACTAGCTAGAACTCATAGTGGTAGATGTTATGCTTTCATATAGGCCAGTTTTTAAATCTTAGAGTTTATACAGAAAAAAAAAATCTGTATTATTTTTGCTCAGTATATTTACATTTACTCCTGACAGAATGAGTCATTTAGGGCAGTGATTACTAGATACGACTGTGAATTCCAGTGACCTCGGATGCTAAAATTTAGTCATCTGTATCAGGAGTATTTTACATATACACTTAGAAGAGCATATATGTATACAGATGTGTTATCGGGTTAAGAATTTATCGCTCTATGTCTAGTAGAAGAAGTTCCGTCATGAGTAGTTGTTGACTCTCATCGAGTGCTTTTGTTTCTGCCTCTATTAAAATGATTGCTTCCTTCAATCTGCTAACATGGCGAATTCCATTAATTAATTTTATAGTGGTAAACCACCTTCACATTAAAATTAAAGGTTAACACCTAATAGGCAAAACATGGTATCTTTCCCTGTCTTCTTTCATCCTCTGCTGGTGGACGCTGGAGTGTCTTCAAGTGTAACCTCCATGAAGTCAGCGTAACCTCCAAGGCCAGAACCCACCAGAGTCTGGCCCCAGGCCGTTCCTCAAAGAACGTTTGTTTGAACTTCTCAAAGGTACATGTGGCCATCATAACTAAGGTCACTTGAGATTACAATTTTTCTTGGGATTTTCGGGCTACAGAAGTGGAGTGAATTCTAGCACCAAACCCATTTAGGTTTGTGGTTAAGAATTATAAAGATGAAGGGGCACCAGCTCGGTTAGTGGAATGTGTAGCTCTTGATCTCGGGGATGTGGGCTCAAGCCCCCTATTGGGTGGAGAGATTACTTAAACATTAAAAAAAATCTTTTTAGGAAAAGAATTATAAAAGTAAAGACTGGTAAATATCTTCACATTTCCTTCTTTGGGTACATTTCTTCAGGCTCACTCACAGAGGCCATCACCCTGCTTCTTCTTCTGGCCTATTTTAAATATTTAGATTGCTTGACTTCCTAACCTAGGCAAAGGTTTCAGGGCAAAAGTTGGCTCTAATACTAAACCATCCTTCTGGATTCCCAACTATGCATTGTTGTAAACTTCAGAAGGAATTCTTTTCCTTTCACAGAAGTTCAGCCATTCCCTGAGATTTTCTTACTAGTTGTGTTATCCTCACCTGTATCACCAGTTTTTTTAGTTTACCAACTCCTTGCCCAAGATATTCTAATTAAATATGTATGAGAAAACCCATTAATACTACCATGTTACTAATGGACATTTATATTTTTACTTCTCTTACGTTCCGGAGAATGTAGGGTAGAATCTTAGAACAGAGGGAGGTCGAGACCCATGTTTCCTAAGTCCGCTGCCTCCAGTACAGCTTCAATAAGATGTTCAGGTAACATAGGGTTTCAGGATCAAATAAAGCTGAAAAATGTTGCACACCATGGCCCCATTTTGAAGACATACATAAGCATTTGTACAGTAGAAGTCCTGAGAGGTCACTCTATCAATAACACTACTTGATCATTTTTCTTAAAGCTTATCAACATCTAAAGAAAATTGTACTCTAAAGAATAAACAGTCTCACTTTACAAGCCAGGAAGCACAATCTCAAAGATGCTCGTTGATGATGATACAGTTAGTGATGGAGTTAGGAGTAGAGATAAGTTGTGCCCTTAGTTCATTTCTCTTGCTTCACACCACACACATGTCAGAGAGTGAGCAGGAATACCAAAGAAATGGGTTACAGATGACATAGATATTCATATATTTGTAAAGAGTAAGAGGACCCAATAAGTTATAACATATGAAAGGCTTTCCAAAGGGGATTTCTGGGATGTCTAGATAGTCAAGGAGGGAGGATGAAAGCATTAAATTTCAGAACAGTGAAACAAAGACCAGGCATTCACCAAAAGGCATGGAAGAGACTTGGGGGCTCAGCTCTCCTACATCTTATTATGCCCAATTGACCTATTATTAATTACTTGCTAAGCAGGTGTTTGAACAAACAGAAAGAAACTTACCTTAATGAATTCCTCAATGTGGGATTAATTTCTGTACATTTAAATTCTGTACAACACAAAATGACTTTCTTCCTTTCATTCTTTTAAAACCTCTGCTTATAAGCATTAAGGAATTGATTATCTTAATCCTACAAAGACAAAAAATTTAGAGTGAAAAAAAGGTAACCTCTTCCACAGTATTATAGCAATCTTTTTTCTTTTTTTTTTTGTAGTATTATAGAAATCTTTAAAAAGCCAGTCTGCCATAACAAATACCTTGACTACCTGATCTTCATATTTTGCCATTACATAAAAATATATTTTATCTATTTTTATCTATATTATAAAAATATTCTTATTTAATAAAAATAGATTTGTTATTCACTCCTTTTCTGTGTTATGGAAATTTTTTAACAAATGAATTCTCGGAAGTCCATGAAAACTGTGGTGAAGAAGATTACTGCATTTGCAGCTAACTAACCGTTCTCAGCCAGTCTTTTACTATTCACACCTGATTCATGGAGGCACCTTCTTAGGGACTCCACGCACTTTGGAAAACTATAGAAATAGATGAGAAATCTGCAGTTCTGTCTATATCCTCCCTTTCACCTTAAGCTTCATCTCCTGGTAGCTCTGTACGGGACAGGGGAAGGAGCTCTCTCCCATCCTCTACTGCCAGTCTCTGTCAGCATCTGTTCTCTGCTCTCATCTGACTTCTGTCTACTGTTCTCAGCCAGTTATTGAATATCCTCTGTTTCCCCTGGAACTTGAGAATCCCAGGACTAAACTCTCTTCCAACCCAGGTCAGTTCTAAATCCATAGAAAGATCTAGATCTCAGCATGGCAATCCTTCCCACATCCCATGGAACTCATGGCAATTATGCACATCTAACTTGGAAGACTTGAGAATAATCATAAATAAGTAAATTACAGGGAAAATAATTAAGTTATATGTTAAATGTATCTGTTTCCAGACCAGGGAAGAGAACTATTATTTATATCCTTTATATGATTTACTTAATGAGTACGTTCTTATTCCTAGTCTTCCTGCCCTGAGTCTAAATCTACATTTCTCAGAATAAGCCATTTGTTTATTTTTTTAGTGTGAGTATCCAGCCACTTTTGGAAGACTAAATTTTATACTTACAAGGATTTTTTTCACCCCATAATTAGCCCTCTCCCCACCCTCCGCTCCTGCAACCTCTTATCAAAAAAAATATCAATGATTAAAATAATCTATGCTCTATTTTCTGGCTGGAATAACACTATGGGGCAGATGGACTTCAACAGAACAGTGAAGAATGACGCTAGTCATTTCAGATCCAGGCCCCTTTAAATTCTCCACATTTTTTTCCAGGCTTTGGTCTCATTGTTAAATCTTGGAAAGTAATACACTCACAGAAATATAAACACCAACAATGCATGCGGCTTTCTCAGAGACAGAGTCTACATTCATACTGAAGAGAAGAAATATTTTCCAGATGGCACCATAATATGTCAAGACTTTTCTCAGCTCACAGTGCATATAACATTTAAGATAATTATGCAAGGAGTTTTAATTCCCTAATTCTGATGTATTTCAAACCTGCAGAAAATCATAATCACCAAGATTAAAAATATTATAATTTGCTATAATGATTTAGATGTTTTAACAAAATTAAATAGTGCAAATACATCTAAAGCCCAAGGTAACAAGGCAGTATGTATATTTCTCATGCTTGTGTTTATATTTTACTGCATATGGGTACAAAACAATGTTCCCCGTTTTCTACTAGTCCTGCTGCAGTCTGAGCAGTGGAGCCTACTGGTGCCTACTATTAAGCCCCTCTGAACATTTACCTCTGACTTTCCAAGTTACTTACACACAAAAAAACTAGGGATAGAAGGAAGGAGTACTTAAATATTTTGGAAACCAACCCTATTCAGGTATTACCTATCTTTTTCAAACTTGATTATTACATACGTTATATAAATGGGAAAATTGAGACCCTAGGAAGTAAATAACTTAAGCTATGCCCAGGCAATGTGGTAATAAAAAGCCAGTATTTGAAATGCATCTGACATCACTCCTGAGCTGGAAGTGGGAAAGTTTAGAGTCTTACTCTCTCAGAAGATTTGCTATTTAAACTATGCAGTGGTTAATGTTAACACTATTATTAAAAGAAGGATAACTCTATAATGGAATATGAATATTACTTTACAGGTATCTCACCATTACACTTAAAATATAGTCTTTAACAGAATTTTCCATTTCTAAATGTATACTCAAGTCAGAGTTATCTTCCAAATGAATTTCGTAATGATGATGAAATTCTGAGACTTTCAATAAGCATAGATTCTTAAGATCCCTACCAGAAAAATAAGAAAAATTCTTTACAAGTAAATAGCTACAAATTATGAATGAACCAAATGAATTATGTATAATCATTCTTTTAGTAGATTTCTGATAATGTTTAATATGTATTTAATATTAAAATATGCCTGTGAATTAATGTTATTTGGATGTCTTCTAAGATTTGGAGGCCTATGATTGGAGATTGGTTTGTCATCACATATTCATTTTTGTTTTAGGAAGACAGGTTTTTTTTTTTTTTTTAAAGATTTTATTTATTTATTCGACAGAGACAGAGACAGCCAGCGAGAGAGGGAACACAAGCAGGGGAGTGGGAGAGGAAGAAACAGGCTCATAGTGGAGGAGCCTGATGTGGGGCTCGATCCCAGAAAGCCAGGATCACGCCCTGAGCCGAAGGCAGACGCTTAACAACTGCGCCTCCCAGGCGCCCCAGGAAGACAGTTTGTAACTTGTTCCTGTTGATATTACCCTTAATTAAATATAATCATAATGTTTTTGAAGATCTTAACTGTAAGGCCTTAATATCCAATACTTCGAAGACATTGTAATATTGCCTCTGAAACCTAATGAAGGGCAAGCAACTTTGCTTACTTTCTCCATTTTTCCACAGGCGGCTAGAACTCCTTAACAGTTGCGTGACTAATAAAACATGGCATCTACCTTCCAATATAGAAACAAGGAGGTAATGCTACTAAGCATTATTGTAAACTGGGTCACAGCCACATAGCAGATTACCTAAAAAAGCTGAGTAGTACTGCAATTAATGGATAACCTGGAACTATAACTGGGCCGAGGTGTTTTTTGCTTAGCCCATTTTTCATATGACTAAGTGCAAAGCTTTGCATAAAAAGAAAAATTCTAATGGCATCGTTATCAGTGTACACACAGCATATAAATCAAGTAACGAATAGTGGAGGAAAAGGTGGGTAAGATAGTATTTATGGAGTGCTTATCCTTTTTACTGACATGTTCTGTTCCTCTCACGTATGTTACCTTATTTAACCCCCACAGAAACATCTGTGAGTTGATATTATTATTCCCATTTTACTGATGAAAAAGCTGAGGATTAAAATGTTTAAGTAGTTTCAGTAGATAGTGAATCGTGTGAGTTGGATGTCATTCTTTTTGACTCTGGTGCAATACTTCTTCCCATTAAACTGCAGAGCAAGAAAGGCTTGAAGGATGAATGTGTCCTTGGGCTTCCCCAAGAGGAGATTCCAAGATGGAATCTGGGGTGCAAAATGCTTATTAGTGTTTTTAAGATCAACACCTGTGGAAGAGAAAAGGGGAAGCCGGAGTGGGCAGAGTGGTCAAACTGTGACGTGGGTGCTCGGACAGGCTTGGCCAATCCCACAAGGAACGATGGAGCTGGGATGGCTCTTCAGTGTCCTTGCAAGTTGAGCTGAGAAGGCCCTGCCTCATACTCCCACATCAATCAGCCACCGACTGTGAGCCGCAAAAGAAAGAGGCGTGACGTTGGGTGGGGTGGTCCTCAGTTGTTGGGCTGTCCCAGATGGAGCTCAAAGCAGCAGAGGCAGAAAGTCCTAACTTTCTAACAGTGAAATGAAAGGGTATCTGGTGTACGTGTCACAGCGTCCACCTCACTTGTAAGTTGCTCTTTCCTAAATGCCAAGCAGGCTAAGAGTTTCCTAACGACGTCAGTTAAAGATACAGGTAAGGAATGGCAATGTTTTTGGATCTGTGAAATATTCCAGCTAAGTGGCCAGTTTGCCTATTACAAGCTGAAATTGCAAAACGACTGACACCCCGAAAGACTAAGAAACAAGGAAAACTATTCTGTCTGTCACAGTAGGGCCTCTTCAGGTTAAGACAGAGCTGGTAATGTATTTTCTGAGATAAACTGGAAGCTGTTTTTCCAAGGAGAATGACGGGAGCAAGACCGTAGGTACCCAGAAAAGGCTAAGGAGTTCGCTACAGGGGTTCCAGCATAACTCATAGCAACTCCTCGGGAAGGAGCAGATACACAGGGCTGGTTTCAGTTGCGATTTTGGTCTTGAATGTACGATGATTTTGAAAAAGGCAAGTGTGATACAGCTTTTGCATTTATGAGGCAAAATGCATTCTAGAGCGTTGATTTTTTTTTTTAACTAGGCTTTTCCGTGAATCACATCAAGCCCATAAAGAATTTTATTGATAACATAAATATTTTTGTTTAATTTTCTGCCTGTTAGTTGACTGTCTTCTGCATACGCATTCATTATTTTGCAAGCTCCTTGCAGGGAAATTAGCTTACTGCTGCCTTGATGTCTGTGCTTCTTCACCTCTCTATACCCTTTGGTTCGCTCTGATTTTCCTTGACCTGAGAGCTGCATTCTGAGAGAGGAGACACATGAAGATGCGGGAAAGTAGCGAAAGTTGATGATAATATACAAAGAAATACTGCCAGCACAAAAATAAGTGACAGTTTGGAAAGGACACTGAGAAACAAGATAGGACTCATTTTGTCTTATGTTTGTTAATTGCCTATGAAAATCACTTCACCCGGAGAACAGGCTCCCAGGATGGGCTCCACACCTTGCATGCAGCAGACAGACAGGAAACACTAGATCAATGCAACATGAGAGGACAAATTACTACAGTTTCTGGCATCCTAGGAATGTATTCAATGTACTTCATGGCAATAACACAAAATTATTAAGACTGGGGGGACAAACAGGGTTTTGTCTGTCTGTGGCATTCTCAGTATGACTTGGAAGTTGTGAGATTCACCATCTCTGGTAATTCTCAGGATATTACACAGGTAATACCTTTGTCTTCTCTGTTCAGTTACTATTTCTTGACATATCTTTCTTGATATGATTACTAAAAATATATATTTACCTAAAATTCTATAATTTCATCCCATCATAAATTTTAGAAGAGCGAAACACCGTATCTTGAGAACAAACCAGAGCCCCAAATTTCTAGCTCTTTTGAGGTAGAAACCAGAGGGGTGAATACAGGCTGGTTGGAAGCAGAATAGTATTATAGGGAACAAAGCTTAATATTTGACAGTCTCTCTTGATTCTCATTGTCATTCTTTTCCTTGTGTTGGTGACTAGGAAGTCTTGGTGTCTCAGTTAAAGTTGAAATCACAGACAAGGCATGGGAAGAGAAGAAGATGATAGGTACATGGGAGGAAAACATCGTATACTCTTGTGACAAATATGAGCATTTTGGAAAAAAAAAAAGCCGGTCATTAATTTTGGGATTGGGAGGAAAAAAGTGGTAAAGCTGCTATAGTTAGAAAGAGAATTCCTTTTGTAATTGATGAAGGGTGAGAAGATGGAGTAGAAGGATACAACAGCAGAGAAGACGACCCTGGAATGTATATGCTATCATCCACAGCAGCAAATAGCCTTACAGTTGGAAAGTAAACAGCAAATTCATTACACTGAATATTGTTTTCTATGCTCGCCTTTAATGAATGTATTCATTTGCTCATTCCACAACTCTATGAGAACTCTCATATAGGGCAGTAACACTGCTCTGTGTTGGGAATGTATTTGTGAATGAAAACCTTTCTTGATTTCTTAGAGTCTGGAACCCAGTGCTCAGGTGAGGTTATCATTATCATGAAAAACCAACCAACCAACCAACCAACCAACCAACCAACCAACCAACCAAAAACGGAACCAGTTAATCAGGCATCCCCTACTATTGTACCTGCATTTCAATCTCAACTCTATAACTTATTACCTATGTGACCTTGACAATTAATTTTATTTACTGTCTCTGAGTGTAGGCTTTCCCATCCAATAAAAGGCTATCCTAACAGGACTCATGACATGGAATTGAGTATTAGTGAGGTAATCCATGAATTTGAGCGCTTTTCACATACTAGCCACTCACATTTTCTTTTCTTTGGTTTGCCCATTCCTTTTTTTTTTTTTTTTTTTTTTTTGCCAATTTTTTGATGGGCAATCAATTCAGTCTCTGAGTTCCAAGTTGCAGTATTTTGTGGTGCTATTGGCATGTTTACATTTCTCATTTTCTAGGTGTGGCCTGACTGAGGGGAAGAAAGAATGAGGGTGACAGATACACTGTGGTAATATATTATGCTGGATTCCATCTTTTCTGGTGAGGTATGTATTTATATCTATACCTGTATCTATATATCCATATCTATCTTGATCTTTATTTCTTTTTTTAAAAAAGATTTTATTTACTTATTTGAGAGAGAGAGTGCACACAAGCAGGGGGAGGGGAAGAGGAAGAGGGGGAAGCATGCTCCCCACTGAGCAGAGGGCCCCATGAAGGGCTGGATCCCAAGACCCTGAGATCATGACCTGAGCTGAAGGTGGCCACTTAACCCACTGAGCCACCCAGGTGCCCCTGCTGATCTTTATTTCTGTTTCTATCTATACACACACACATATACACATGTATGCATACATATAATGAACATTGTTATTTTTAATCAGAGAAAGTGGAAATAATTGTATGTTTCGTACCGGTATGGATTAAGACTTTTGCAGCTAGTCGGAAACAGGAAAAGCCTGGAAGTCGAATTGACTCTAACAAGCCCAAACACATTTGAAGTCATATGTCATGTTGTCATATTATATATAATATTATTTATATAGATACCTATTTAAGTAAACGTGAAATGTAATGAATAACTTTGAAGTCTTGTCAATTCTCTAAAAATAGTAAATTAATGCGATATGAAACGAATGTGTATTCTACAATTTTGGTTTCAATTGTTCAATGGAAGTGATTACAGAATGCACTTTATTTTAATTTAATGACTTTCTTACATACAGTATTATGAGAAAAAAGCATTATAAAGTAATATTACATTTTGTCATTCATTGTCCTTCCTGTTTATATTTTGTCATTCTGCTCAGCTTGAATACTGATGTGAAGGACTTTGTTTCACCTCCCTGGTCTAATGCATTGATATTAAGAGATTTAGGATTTTAGGTACTTAAAATAACAATCTAACATTTGTTACTTTGCACATACACCACACAAAATAAAGTTTTGCTAATTCTCTACCAAGTTATTTCAAAATAAGTTATACAAAAATAACATGTGATATCTATAAAACAGGTAATTTTCAGTAGTAAGGAAATAGTTGGAAATTTAAAGCTTAAATCCTTGCCAAATATCATATATATTTATGATATTTATTTAAATCTAGTTTTTTTACCACAAAAAGACTTTTATTCATATTCAGGAAAATTTTTAAAGGTTCAGTAACATTTTGAATTTTTATAAAACACGAAATCTAGTAATCTAAACTACAGTTTTATTTTTTCATCAAATCAGCTGAATAGAGAACATATTGCTATCACTAACTTACCCAACTCAGTGTTTAGACTTGGTAATTGAATTCTTCTCAATAAATGTAGAAATGTCTATAATAGATTTATAGTAATTGAAACATTTAAAATGATGCATGCTCAGTTTATGAATATTCTACAATATGTAATAAACTTTTATTTTTTGGCATTTTCCATTTTAGTATACTCCTTTAAAATATACACATGGAACTCAGTAAATATGAGCACAGTTTAATCTACCCTTCGGAGAAGTGTTTCATTCTTCAGATGCAACAAAGAAGTCTTAAAAATATAATGTCATCCCTGAGCGTACGAGCATCTGGAAGGCAACTGATTTTGTAAAAACTGCAGTAGATTTTTATTGTCTAGACTTATTACAAATTTATCAATCTAAAATGCACTTACTGTTACTTAAGTGAATCAATTGTGAAACTAAATTTTAAAAGTGCCCTTAACTTGAGAGGAAAACCCACAGTCAATGAGCTGTAGATGACCATTAAAGAGGGCATTTTTCCAAATGCTGTTTTGACATTGTGCTCATATTCCTTGACATCTCTTCAAGGTAACTCATTTGCTTATTGTTACTTTTCAAAGAATAGATAAAATCAAGTAATAAGCAGATATCATGCATTCAATGAACATACAAATGTCCCCTTAAGATTTCACATCATTTCTATGCTGCCAGTGTCTTAATTTTTATATTTATCCATGTCCATATTGAGTTTTAATAGTCATTTCACTTTATTTCTGGGGTGCTTTATTCAGTGTGTACTTTATTAAAAGTATCACTGCTGTTGGCGTATTGATCGCAAAAATTGAAGCTGACGGACATTTGGTTAAAGGGCTTTTTACACATGAATTTAAAATATCACGTTTTGAGAAAACTTAGAGTGAAGTATCCATTCTAATAGTTTGCTATTTCTTAAAAACGCAAAATCAAGGTACAATATTTTTCATCTTTAACTAACTTCCAGGTAGCTCTTTTTATATACTATTCTATTATTAAATGAATGCTATGTTTGGTTAAGTTATAAACATTGTGGTTTCAGAGTCTAAAACATTTGATACTCACATAGGTAAGAATTATATAGAACACTCAGTTCCCTACGTTAAATTGTGCACAACCAGATTGTTTAACGGGACTGCTGTCCCCTGGGGGTTGGATGGTATTTCTGTGTGTTAGATATCAGGACGTTGGGGGTTGTGGACCAGAATTTACAAGTGTACCAATTGCTGCAGATGCAGTAAAGCTCTTTAAAAGGTACTGTAAGGCTGAGACAGGTTTTCTGTGTCACTGTAGACTGAACAATTTGTTTCTGCACTGACCACCTGCTATATCATGTTAGGGAAATTTTTGGACCCCAAATGATATTGCCAGATCATCAGATTTCCTCCCCACGTTATATGCATAAACACACATATTCCAGTTGGAAAGAAATCCACTGAACATATATCATAGCCGTCTCTTTCATTCCATTGAGTTTCTTCATGAATTGTCTTCACTCCTGCCCTCTCTAATTCCTGTGTTCTCTCCCCTCGCACACATACCCATTTCATTCACATTCACAATTCAGAATTTGATTCAGATGTATCTTCCTCTAGGAAACATTCCCCAACCTACAGTCTGGTTCAAGTCCCTTCTCATTTCTCCCATAAAAACCCATCCATTATTTTATCAGAATATTAACATTCCGTATTGAAACTGACTAGTCATTTTTCTCTTCCCCCACTTGACTCTAAACAACTTGGAGGCAGAAGCTGTAACCTTTTCACTAAACCTAGTAATCCTGAACTATTTTCAGGGATCTATAAATATCTATTAAGTGAATGGATGATACCGGAGTATGTGAAGTTAGACTGAGGTCCAGTCCATCTGAAAGTGTTCAGCCAATTTCAACCACTTCTGACTTCCACTCTGGGAGGGTCTGATTATAAAAAAAAAATACTTCAATTGATTCATTACAGGGGGTATTTTAGAATATTTGGTATTACAGTACATACTTAAATTAACCATCTGGGAACAATCAGAACAATATGTATAGGCCTGGGCATTGGTGGGTCTACATAAAGAATTTTAATTTCTCTGATTTTGGCCCAAGTCCAAAGAGGTTTTTTGAAAGAAGTTCATAAGTATAGTTTTATCACTTACGTTTATTTTTTTCTGATTAAGCAAGCTTAATGATATATTTTAAGAGCAGACCAATTAATTTTATTTTGTTCATTTTTATATTCTGGATAGCAAATCAATGTAAAATAGGTTTACAGAATACATTATTGTGTTCATATGGTAATGGTCATAAAGCAATTAGAGATAGTTCAATAATAAAGCACCATAGCCATATACATTTTTATTGCCTATTATCTCATTTTTTGAAATCATGATTTATCAAGTGAAATATTATTTTAACTCTTCTTTCATTTGATGATATTTAATCTATGCATAACTCCTTTTGAAGAAAAAAGATACTTTAGAAAGCAAATTTGAAAATGCCACTTGTGTGTTCCTCAAATTCGAGTCAATCAAGTTTGATTAAAATAATTTAGTTTAGGGGGGCCTGGGTAGCTCAGTCGGTTGAGCATGGGACTCTGGATTTTAGCTCAGGATCATGATCTCAGCGTTGTGAGATGGAGCCCGGAGTAGGGCTTCTCGCTCAGCGTGGGAATCTGCTTGAGATTCTTTCCCTCTGCCCCTTCCTCCTCCATCTCTTTAAAAATAAACAAATAAGTCTTTAAAAAAATAAAATAAAAGAATTTAGTTTAGCAAATATTTATTGAGAACTTAATATTGTTCTAGTTCTCAGTCCAGGCTGATCACGCATAAGCATTTCTAAACTCTCTTCCTATCACAGGAAGAATTGTCTACAATATACTGACAATATTTTTATTTCTATAGTTAAGATAAATATGTCCATTTACAGCTATATTGCTTTAGTATTTGTAGTGAGACAATGTGGAATGGCTGTAAGCTTTGTAGCACGTGAGATGATCTCACAGGGCATTGCAGATTGCTGATGGAAATTGATCAAGTGAACAAGTTCCTCTAGGAATGGTCATATGAAATCATTCATACTCTACAAAACTTCCAGATACGTTTCTTTTTTATTCATACTTCATACTGCATTTTAAATATCCCGTGATTTTTTTCCAGTCATTAAACCTTGGTAAAGTTTGCTACATATAACATAATGAGATATTTAATAAATTTGAACTATATAAAACTTAAAAAAATCTAACATTGGATGAGCCTACCTTGCAAGTGTATGATAAGCTCATATGTCCCCCTGAGTATACGAAGAAATGAAGCCATATGAACTTAATTTACCCCAATTGCATGATTTTTTTATTAATTTAAAAGAATATGTTCAACCTTTTTGAAGTTCTTTTATTAAAAAAGATTTTATATTCATTTGAGAGAGAGAGAGAGATCATGAGCAGGGGGGAGGAGCAAAATGAGAGGGAGAAGCAGAGTCCCTGCTGAGCAGGGAGCTCGATGCAGGACCCAATCCCAGGACCCCGGGATCGCCACCTGCGCCAAAGGCAGACACTCAACTGCCTGAGCCACCCAGGTGCCCCAATTTAACGATATTTCAAATTATATTTCTGTATAATGCAATCCTTTCAAGACTTTAACAGGATTAACATGTTTACATACTTGACAAGATTATATTAAAATTGTGTTGGAGAATAAACAAGTAAAAAGAGAATAATTCCAATAATAAGCTAAAAGCTAGAGGGATCAATAACGTTTGATATTAGCACAGTATTATTTCAATAGAAGTGAATAGCCTAGTTTATGTAATTTAATATTTGATAAAAATAACACTATAAGAGTGTAGGGGAGTGAAGAGAGAACTTTAGACAATTAGTATCACTTGACATGTGGGCAGTGGTTTATTGTGGGATAATGAGATACCATTATTCCTCCAGCAGAAACAATTAGTGAAAGTCAGGTTAATATTTGGTATAGCTTTTTTCTGAAGTGAAGTAATTCTAATACATATAGTGTAATGTGCTTGCAACAATTTTATTAATACGAATAGAAACTAGTTTATTTAGTAAAATTGGTATTTTCTGTAACCATACAGCTGCAAAATAATGTCAATATACGTTATGTACCCTAAATTAAAGATGTGCTCTAATCATATATGGCTCTGCCAGTAATGTATAACACATGGACAAAAAAACCCACAACTTTTTGTTATATGTTTGAGTGTCATAGAAAATATTCTTTGTTATATATTTCAGGTTTATAAGTACTCATAAAAGTGATACTTTGCATAATATTACCAACATAATGTGTTAAAGTTTGCCTATTATTTACTGCCCCCAAATTTCTTGTTTCTTTGTGGAGCTCTACAATGATCATTTTAATCAAAAGTGCAATACGGATTGCTCAAACTAACTTTACTTATTTGTTTTAAAAAAGATTTAAGCATATTAAGAAGGAAAACAGTGAATTTCTAGCAGCTTTTCATTTGTACTTTTAATGTATTTCATTTACATTCAAAATCCTTTTAAATTAAATTATCAGTTGCTAAATTATGACTTGATATTTATATATGGGAAATAACTATCTCTTATACCAACTAAAACACATGTCCTTTGCTTAATCATGCAAGTGCTATGTTTATTTTTTTTCCTATTTTTTAACTAGTCTACCAATGAATTCAATGATTTGAGTTCTTTTCTTTCCTTATATAAATCTGATACCAAGACATATGTAACAGAACTCCAGCCTTGGAGAAGTTGATTAGGGTCAGTGTACCTGATGGAAAGCACAAGGTCACATTTCCAACTCCCTTTGGTTTCCTCCTAGCAAGGTAAATAAACAGCAGCAACAATAAAAACAATTCTTTTCTAGAACTTAATTGAAAAAGTAAAGCATCTTATTTTAGAACCATCCTTTAGATTCCTTGCCTTGGACTCTTTGAAATACAAATCACACCCCTTAACTTCCTGGGTGCTCTTCTCCTCCAGGTTTCATGGTCTTTAAGAACCCCGTGCCTTGGCCTGGTGAAGCTTACCGCAGGCACTGCTCTGATGTTACCCTGAAGAAGAGGTTTATTGCTGTGGCTTTCCTCATTTTTCTTGGCTTAGTCATGATACAGGCTTTCTAAGACCAATATCTAAATATAGTCTTTTCTTACGTGCCCCACGCAATCACCATTTCTCACGGTGCTCATGCTAGTGAACCCAATAGGGCTTTTCTTGTTTGACGTCTCTGTGACTCCCTGTATTTCTGTGCTTCTGATGGAATAGATCTTAGCAATTTCTGCCTTTAAAAAAAGTTGTAAAGGAGGCTGGGAAACAATGCATTCAACACCCTCTCTGGAGCAGTGGAGAGGTCCGCAATAAATCCACGGAACTTATTGCTGCAGCTTTGAGCTTTGAAACAGACCAATTTACTTTCCTTTCTGTAGGGTCTAATTCATTAGACTCCTGCTATAAAACTTTTATTGGAGAAGTTGAATCATAAAGTCAACCAGAAAGAAAGGATTTGGTGATAAGTGGTATAAGTGTCATAATGTGAAGAATAAAATTCTACAGACAAAATAAAAGTATTTATTTACTGCTTTTAGAAGTGAAATAGCTTGAAAAAGATAACAATACTGCATTCCTAGTGATGATAAATTCCAATTTTTGCAAACTTTATAGTGGTTTGGCATAGTTGAATGCTTGCTCTATTGAAGGCATGATTACTATATCTGTATCACTATAATGCATGCAAATACACACACAAAACATGCACATATACACACATAACATATATGTATGCATTTATATGTGGTTGTGTATATATATGTATATATGTTTTCTATACATATACACAAATGTAATATGTACATATGTACATATTTTATAAAATATGTATGTTGTACTTAGGCAAACACGTCATGATTTGTTTATTTGTGTGTATTCTCCTGGCTAGGGTAGATGACTTGATGTGGAAATGAGAACAGCTGTTCCTCTTTTATAGAAATTTGGGATAGACAGAGGTCTCCTGCTCACTTGCTTCTTTCCTAGTGCATAGATAAGAATAAGACCTGTTGAGCTGCATTATTAAATAAAAGAACAAATTAAATAAGTAAACAAATAGAAAATTTCCTACACAGACAACCAATTAACCAAACATTAGCTCATTGACATTAGTCATTCCTCACCAAATGTTATATCTTTGTCTCTTTCTTTTACTATTTAATGTTATCCTCTTCAGAATTAGAAAGGAACATAAGGCCGGAATTTTAGATTTAATTTATGACTTCCCTTTAAAATTCTAATTCAGTCTATTCTTGAACACTTAAAAATATGTGCAAGTTATATGTTCCATCTTCCATGCGGCTCATTCCACATGTGCCTTATTTATTAGAAAAATACTTTTTTGATTAAAAAGAAATTAACATTTTTATAGCTTCCATCTCTTTTTGTTACATGTTCTTGAGATAAATACATTCTTATAACCCATTCTCATTTTGGCTAACTCTTCTTTTTCCTTGTTTTTACCCAAACTTCCATCAGAACATTCCCAGTTCTTCATGAGCTCTTCACGTGTTAGGGTTTTATGTTACTTCATCATCTTGGTTTCACTTTTCATTTTTTTACTGATATTTATTGAGGGCTTAATACAAAATCCCAGAGAGTGCCAGGCATACGGAATACCACAGTGAACAAAAGAGAAACTTTTCTTATGGAGCTTATAATATAATTAGGGAAATGAACAGACAAATGAACAGACAGATAAGTCATATATAAGTTGGTGATAAGTGGTAGGGAAGGATCAAGAAAGGAAAGTACATGGGAGAATGATGGTGTGATAAGGTGACACTTAAGCAAAGAGCTGAAGAAAGTGGGGGTGTGAGGAGTGCAGATGTTTAGGGAACAGAGAGTGTGAAGCTTCTACTGTTGAAGCCTATTTAGCATGTTCAGAGGTCAGTCAGGAGGATTGTATGGTCTTAAGAGGGAGAAGTGATAGGTAAGTTGGTCAAAGAATTGCTCTGGCCCAAATGGAAAATAAGCTGTAGGAGGTCAAATCTTTAGGAAATGCTATTAGTTCCCTCTGAAAAAGGTAACAGGGGCTCTAATCAGGGTGTAAAGTTTGGATGTGATAGGATGTTCTTGGACCCTGAGTAGTTTTAAAGATAAAGCTGTTAAGAATTGTTGATAGAGGAAGGTTGTGAGAACAAAGAAGGAAGTCATAGTTGACTGCAGTTTTGAGACTGAACAAATGAAATTGCCCTTTCTGTAAATGGGTTACCTATTTTTCTTAGAAGGGAAAAACAGTCTATTTGGTTATAACGTGTTCACACACCATCCTCTAATGATATGACATCTACTTGAGAAATACCATGTCCAGGGTGTGATCTGCTTAGCACAAAATAAAGCAAAATGATCAACTTTTATAATCTAGATTTACTGCTATTCACTCACATGATCTGAATATACTATTTTTAATGGGCACAAATATTGCATCATCATTTGTGGATGTTCACTATTTTTCACATTGAGTTTACCATTAATTTAAATCCTGGTGTCTCTTTCATCCCTAATCTGTGTTCCAGGTGCTAGATGTTTGTTTAGCAAATGCGTATCCCATTCTTCCTTGCAAACAGCTCAACTGTACTTCTCAGCCTATCTTGTAGTGAAGAGTGGACTTATGACTGAATTTTGGCCAATGGAACATAGGTAGAAATGATAAATATACCTTCTAAACTTGGCTTTCAAAAAATCTCTCACTTAGAAAGTCCTACTCCCTCTTAACCTTGCTGCTTTCTGAATACTGATGAGTGGATCTTGGGCTTTACATGGTCAAGAAGGCATATTTTCTGGGTGAAAGAGAACATTTACCCCTCTACTATTTAAAGTATATGTGAGCAAAAAATGAATTTTTATTTTTTGATACTACTAAGAACTTGGTGTTAACCTATTACAGTAGCTATAGTACCTTAATTAATTTTAATATTGGCAATTCAAGGTGTGATGTTATTGAAAGGTAAATGAACATTTGTGACATTGTCCAGGAGTGTGGGTAGATGCTAATGAAAAAAATAGTTATAGGAGATTGGATAAGAGTGACAAAATATTTGGGAGAACTGTCTTGCATGATCATTTGAAAGACAGATCCTTCCAAGACTATATTGGTATGTAGAGACATTTTGTAAGAGAATACTTTTGATCTGTAATTGAATAGAAGGAAGAAATGAACTCAGTCAAGAATCAGTTGGTTTGTAGGCAAACATAAAATGAAAAAGACTCCAGATATTTGAAGCTTCAAAAGTTTGAAATATCTAAATTCTCCTAAACCTCAAACTATGAGGAAGGTTGAAAGATAACTTTAATTACAAAGACCCATTACAGGGGTGTCTGGGTGGCTCAGTTGGTTAAGTGTCCGACTCTTGATTTTGGCTTAGTCATGATCTCAGGGCTGTGAGATTGAGCCCTGTGTCATGGAGCCTGCTTAAGATTCTCTCTTCCTCTCCCCCTGACTCTCCCCCCAAACAAACAAACAAGCAAAAAACAACAGCAAAGACCCATTACACTCAGCCCTTTGATTAAAGTGAGATTGAATATGACCTTTCCACTTAAGCCTGATGGCTCTATGGGCGCTGCCATAAATTGAGGGAGGAAGGAAAGGATGGAAGAAGGAGGAGACAGAGAGAGGAGCAGAGACAGTGAGGGAGTCCTGGGGCAAGAAAATGGGGGAATAAAGCAGATCTGAGTCCTAGTTCTAGGAAAGAGTTTCTGTGATGATCATTGGCACATGGAACTGAATGGAAACAACTAGATTACATACCTACTAAGTTTTTGAGGGAAGTATATTGGCAAAGAAATCACAAGTCAAGATTTCTTTGGTAAAAAAGATTTCTATAGGGTAGAGATGGGAGCCTTCAGGATGGAAAAAAAATGATCAAGACATATCCTTTGAGTGGGAAAAACTGGGTTCTAATCAAGAAAAAAATTTCACACTTCCCTGTCTTCCAAGCAGAAATGCATTATCATTGCCATCTATGGACAGCCATATGTCTCCTATCCTTTTCATTTTAAATGGGAGTGTTTATTATGGTTCTTATGCCCTAGGCCCATCATTATACATCTGTCTGTGATAAAAGAAGATGACTTATACACAGATTATCAGACCACGAGAACCGTGTCTGGACCTATTGGAGAGGCTGACAGAGGACTCAGAGATTCTCTACACTTAACTGAATGAGGTGACCAGATAGGACTTTGTATTATCTTCCTTTGAGAAAAGGTGAATGTCTTCTATATGTAGGAAGAAGAATGTGATGGATATTTGGTAACTGGAAGGATGGACTACAACAGAGAATGTCTATTCTGTTTACCAGACCTATTTCCCTTTCCTCTCGGCATATAGCTCAACAACATTCCCAACACAGTAATAAAAGGACTATAAATTTTTCTCACTAACATTCTTCCTTGTAGCTTTTCAATTCTTTGGAGGGGGCATTGTTAAATACGAGCAAAATTTGGTTTTGGATGAGATTTGTAATATAATTTTTAAAGACTGTTATTTGACAAGCATGTCATTATATCTTTATGTAGGCTTGTAATCAAATATTGTTCCTGCCTTTATTAATGTGAAGTAATCAGTGATTATATTTGTGAGTTAGGCAACTGGAAGAAGAAAAGAGGAGAAGGTACTGTCTTGCTTAAAGGTTTTAGGAAGTTCTTTAAAATTTAAAAAAGTATGTAATTCAAGACCATGAAATAGAATTGACTTAAAATTTTAAAGAGTTACATATATTAAACTTGACTCAATAATTCTGAAGTAGCCAGTGGGTAAATCAAGATACTCTTAAAATTGAAAATTTTCATGATTTATTATAATATTCCCATAGCCCAGAGTCCCTCTAAGTAGTTTATTATGAGATGAAGATGAATAATATAAAGTTTATTTTTTCTTCATTTCAATTTTAATAAGGAAAATGTACACACTAATTGAAATGAGCCAGGGAGAAAAGACTGGTTGAATTTGGGGGAATTTTACTCTCTGATGTCTGTAGATAGGTGAATGATACTGTATACATGACTTAGGAAAAAATGAGAAAATGCCAAAAATGAGTTATAGTTTTACAAATTTGGTGATCAGTTGGACTTTGACTTGTGTGAATTTTACTTAATATGAAAAGTATCTCCCCTTTTTTCCTAAGAATATTTCTGTTTTCTCACTCGGGGAAAAAAGTTAATCTCTAGTTCAAAAAAGAAAATGTTAGAATATAAACTGGAGGATGCTAGTGAACAAATAAATCAAATGTTAGAGGTCTAAAATCCCAGGTATTGTCATTATAGTGTGCTTAGTGCAATGCTTTCAAGCACATGATCATGTAAGTAACAGTAAGGTTGATAATTTTAGTCTCACAGTTAACAAAGGAACAATCAAAGTAATAATTTGTGATTTCTATTAACTCAAGCTCAAGAAAAATTTTCACATTTTCTCAAAAAGATCCAAACCTCTAGATACAGTGGGAAAACAACAGGAAAACAAAAAAATTTAATGACGTATAAATCCAAAGTTGAATTCTGAAATAAAATATGTGAAAACTCTTGATTTTCTTTCAGTTTTGATTTCATTTGCTTGCTTAAAACAACAACAACAACAACAAAAACCAAACAAATATAAACAATGATCTTCAGTTTCCTTTAAATACATTGGATTATGTTAAGCGTAATTTCTCAAATTATGAGAAAAAGTAATATTATTTATAGCCTGTAGAAAAATTACTCTGGAGGAAGGATGGATTGGCAGGTAATGTCACCAAAGCATTTGATTTACTGTTCTCTTGAAATTTTACTTTCATGTATCACACTGTAAAGATTAACAAAGCCTTAATATATCTTTATTGAAAAATGGGATAAAAATTCAACCAGCATGACAATAACCTCCAAATAGGAAAGGAACCTAAAGCTCTGAGAAATTAATTTCTCTAGAAATTAATTGTTGGGTAGCATGGCTGAGAAATAGGGTTTAGGTTAAAGAATTAGTGATGTTCAAAGAGGTAAGTTTTAGATTATATGTATATATATATATATTTAAATAGGCATTAAAAACAGAATCTTCTGCAATAGTATATGTACTGGTGTATATAAAAGTCCATGCTTTAAAATGATTGACACAATACTACATAGAAGGCACAAGTGCCCCACTCTACCTGTAAACCCATGTTGATGTTTTCATTCCATATCTTATCAATAAAGTTTTTTTTCCCATAGATAGTGAAAAAATATATAAATACTGCATCATTGTCAAGGTGGAGATACCTAGATTACTAGTATGGTACGGTTATGGACCTATGGAAAGATGGCCTTATACATACTAGTTAATACTACACAGAGTATGCAGTCTCACTCCTTTCCCCAAAACCTCCAATAGATTTTGTTGGACTCATATTGCAGAATTCACTGAGAATGGATTGCCCTGCCAGAGAAAATAGTACTATCAGTGAATGTGGAACCTTTCCTTCTATAAAAGGAAAACAGACGACAAACACAGGAAGCTGCAACTTTACAACTTCTCTACAAGTCAAGGAAATTCTTAAAGAGGAGTAACAGAGGAAAATATGTGGGCTAAATATAATAAATAATAGTTGCTCAAAATAAGAGTATGGGATCATAATATTTCTTTTTGCACAAAAGCAAGCTTGTTTTTAAATTAGCAAAGAGAAAATGTAAGCCCTTAAATTCAGATATTGGGGTTCCTGCTACCTTCATTTACAGATATCTCTGTCCTTATTTCCTCAAGATTCTCATTTGTCACTTGCATATAATTAGGATTCTCAGTTTTATGTAGAATTTCTGAAACCTGTGGTTAACAGAGGAACTGGGGTGTGTTATGACCCTCACACTGGAAACTGGATAATGCCACAAAACCCCACATTTCTTCCCAGAAGCTCACACAGGGATGGATGCTAGTAATTGCCAATGCGTGCATATACAACAGTTTTCATTTTATGAAAAAGGTAGAAGGAAATTTATTCACACAGTCCTCTGTTGACAATCACAAGTTCAGTAGGGGAATAAAAGTTGTGGGGTTTGCTTTTCTATTTAATAGTAAAAGGAAGCATCCTTTGAGCCTTGGTTCTTGTCTCCAGTGCTATCTCACTTTCTGTAACTCCTGTCTCAGCCAGGATGGCAGAGGTTGCCCCAGTCTGTGCAGCAGTTTGGACAGTTCCACATTATGATCTCGGTAGTAATTAGAGAGGAAAGTTCTAGACTGGAAAGCAAAAAGAAAAAAAAATTGAAGGAAGTTATTAGTTCATTATACACAATTAAGCAATCTATATTTCTTAAAATTCTATTACAACGTAGTTGTCTACAAAATATGCATTTCTTTGGATTGTTCCCCAGATATCACTCATTACCTTTTGAAAAGATTTGGCAGAACTGTAGCTATAAAATAAAAATAGGTTCAGGTATATCTTTTCTGGCTTATATACCACTGAGGCACTTATTTATTGTGGTATTGGTCAAGTCTATGCAGGGAGAAAATTTGATAAGAGGTAATGACACTAAAGAAGAATGAGGTAGGAACCTGATATGGTACCAAATCTACAAAGGGAGCTAGAAAAAAACAGACATTTATTTTAAAATTGGTCACTTTCTGTAAAATTGGGCCATAGCATAAAAAGTGAACATAAATAACCATAAAAGTTGAAATTCATGATTAAAGAAATTACTTACAACTTTGCAAAAATATTTTCTATGTTTGTTCAGGACAAAGATTAATGCCTTTAAAGCAAGAGCTTTTACTTCAAGAATAGTATAAGATCTCATTATAAAAATCATTATAGTGAACTTTCTTGTGATTCTTAAATTCCTAGTCAAACTGGAATGATTGTCCCTTATTAAATGAATGGGTAAAAAAAGAATGCTCAAATATATCAGTAGTCTTACTTTATGTTTTCCTGTATTTCTGGGAAACAGAAAATTTATAATTGGGTTTTCTTTCTGGATGTCACTTACCATATATTATAGCCCAATGAACATGGTTTTGTGTCTCTGATAAAATAGTAGAGATGAACACTTTTCCTTGTGTAAATATAGGAGCAATGGCCCAAACACTGTTTTCGTTCTGGCCAAAGTTAATACCATCTCATTTAAGCCCTTTCCAATATTTTAACACAAATGAGTCTCTTTCTTCATAAAATTCCCTTGGCAACTTTTGTGCGTACTGTGGAAATGGACTTAAGACAACTACATTTCGTCTTGTACCATCCACCAGATATTTCATTATATTTCTGCCCTTAAACCAGATTGTTAACACTTCAAAGTCTGGATAAGATGTTTATAAAAGTAGTGAGAACATTACACTGATTTCTTGGCAGATTAAAGTGATTTCTGAAACTCTTTTGAAATTATTGAGTTCAAAGGTATAGTTTAAGGAATTTCTGGTACTTCTATTTCCATAGTAACACCTGAATCACTTCCATCCTCCCTTTGCCTACCTTGCCTTGGGGAGATACTCTTTATATCTGGCTCAGCTGATGGCTAATGGGTTTCCCAAACTTAGTCTACCTCCTCAAACCATCCCCCCTCCTTTAAAAAAAGATTTTATTTATGTATTTGTCAGAGACAGTACACAAGCTGGGGGAGCAGCAGGAAGAGGCAGAAGGAGAAGCAGACACTCCGCTGAGCAGGGAGCCCAATGCGGGACTCCATCCCAGGACCCTGGGATCATGACCTGAGCTGATGGCAGATGCTTAACCAACTGAGCCACCCAGGTGCCCCGTGCCACCACTTTTATTAAGAAATTTTTTTCCCTGCTTTTGTAGTTTGTCATTATTTTATGTATCTTATTATAAATCAATGACAGTAACTAACTTACTCTCCTATAATAAATCTGAGTTCATAACTGTTTTATCTTGTATCCTCTCTGTGATATTGTGATTTATGATATAAAATATATCTAGCTTTTGCCCCCTTTTCTAGCACAGAGCTCCTAAAATCCTTTCAATTTCCTAAATGAAAGAGTTATAAAGGTATCTTTTGTTATGTTAATTAAGTGGCTCCTGGACCCCTCCTGGATTGGGGCTGGTTGCTCAGAGAAGCAACCATGTGATTAGAGCGTTGGAACTTTAAGTCCCACCCTGATGACCTCAGAGGAAAGAGGAGCTGGGGATTGAATCATTGCCACTTACTAATGATTTAATCAATTATGTCTCTGTAATGAAACCTCCAATAAAAGCCCAAAGGGACTTGGTGTAGAGAACTTCCTTGTTGATGGACATGTGGAGATTGGAGGAGAGTGGCTCACTCTTTCACTCTTATGGCTTTCCCCATAACTTGCCCAATGCATTCCTTCCACCTGGCTATTCCTGAGTTATATCCCTTTATAATTAACATGTGATCTGGTAAGTAATGTTTCTGTGAGTTCTGAGTCACTGTAGCAAAGGAATTGAACCCAAGGAGAAAGTTGTTGGAACTTTCAATCTGTAGCTGGTTGTTTGGTCAGAAGCACAGGTGACAACCTGGGCTTGCAACTGGTATCAGAGGTTGGGGAGAGACAGTCTTATAGAACTGAGCCCTTACCTGTGGGATCTAATGCTATCTCAGGGTAGATATTGTCAGAACTGAGTTGAATTGTAGGATACCCAGCTGGTGTCTGAGCACTGATTGGTGGTGTGGAGAAAATTCCCCACCCTCATGTTGGCTCTCCGTTGCTTAACTCAGTACCCAGGCATTTTACAGGCATTGCATTTGCATATTTAATATATAATAATAATGTCTATATATTTTATCCAAAAGTATTTGTTTAGTAAACAATTCATTTAAGTACTTTACAAGTAGTTACTGTTCAGTAAGTATTTATGTTTCAAGCACATCCTAATGGCAAACAATTACTATGAATATCTATCAATTATTGATCTTTGTCAGCCTATCTATATTCTAATATATAAAACATTGAGAGCAGAGAAAGAGAAGAAAAAAGAAGCAAACATATTGTCCCTTATTTTGAAACAGTTGTACGCACAATGTTTTATCAAAGTATTTCAAGATTAGGAAAATATTACCTCTGGATCCATGGGTGGATATTTTCGGCCTTTGCTCTTTCCAAGGCATTTGGTCTTTCCTCCTTCCAGTAGTTGACACCAAAAGCCCTTTTGGGGATCAAACCTACAAAAGATCAAACACATACATGATTATAAAAATTTAATGACTATAAATTGTATACAGAATTTTGAGTGAGAGAGCTTCACTAATTGGATAAAGAAAATGCACTTTGGTATGCCCATTGTTTCAGTTTAATTTAATTCTGTTTTATAAGTATTCATTGAATTGATTTAAAAGTTTAATTGAGATTAAATAAACTATATGTTATTATATATTTTTGAATATTTCTACTGAATGAAAAAAGACCTGTAAATCTTTAATCCAATCTTAGATTGAAATTATTAACTTAAGTTTCATATTTTATCTATTCATCCATAAAAGATCAAGGACCAATCATCAAAACTGCAATTCATATATACACAGGACTTTTAAAATATTTATTTGCTTATTAATATGATTTCTCTGTCAAAATATGTTAACAGATTTCTTTGAAATAATTCAATGGTATATATTAAAGGGACTGAATGTAATGTAAGTATGCTTTTGTGAATATAAACGTGAATTGAAACTTCTAAATTGGAAGAATGCTATAGTTTTTCAAGTTCAAAATGTTTATACTTTTTAAGGAGGAAGTGGTGAGTGGAAGATTAGACAACTCTTCATTTCTTTTGTTGAAGGCAAATGATCCTATGGGATAATACAGGTCCCTATACTCTAAAAGAAAATTCTAATGTTTTGCTCCTATGGCTGCATAAAGTTACAAAAGAAAGGATATATGGACTAATTATTTAAACTCAGATATATAAAAACTTTTGTTTAGGACTAACAAGATAGGAAAAATGGAAGAATAAACCAAATAAGAAGAGAAATTTAAAATTTATTGCTATGGGACTTGCTGCATACATAAAACATCGAAAAGGTTTGCATTTTTGTTGTTCAGCAGATGTTTTAGAAGGATGAAGCATAATTGACTGGGATGTAAAGTTAATTAGTTGCAGAATATTTTGTTGCCCTGGGCCCATTCCTATAATACCGGTGCACCTGCAATTTGCCTCTGCACATATGTGAACTCATTTAGGGGGAGAGGGAAATTTTCTTCACAGTTCCCTGCCCAACCTATTATTAGAGACCTGATCCTTGCAGTCCCGGTTGTCCTAGTACATGTTATCAATTAAAATTAAATACATCACTGGTTAAATGGATAAAAGGAAGACAGAGTCATTTCCAACCTGGACTTTTCCTTTTCAATCTGTTCCTTGCCTATCACAGTCCTTTCTCTAGTTTTCATTAATTTCCCAAGAGGAAAAACAATTCAGCATGCTCTGCAAAATAAGATGGGGAAGTCGGCATAACTATGCCCCTGAACAGCATTTTCTGCCTCAGGATGAGAATATTTAACTGCATTAAGGTAAAATACAGTTCTGGCAACAAAGCCAAGATATTTATACCCACACTGAGAGCATCTCTTTTGCTCTCACGTGTGTGGAGATCCCAGGATGGGCTGCAGTCTCTCTCTGTCTCCACAGCAGCTGTTGTGAGGCAGTATGTAATCCATCTCGAGGAAGAAAAGCCATACTGAAAGTCACTCTTTCAGATAGGGCTGTCATAACCTTGACTCCACATTCTTTTGTTGTCCTGGTTTCATTTATTGCATTGATGTTATATACCCCAACAGAGGGCATTTACTTTTTCTAAGTTATATGAATTCATTGTTTTATGGTTTTATCTTAGTAGGCATGATATTGTGAAATGAAGATGCGAAGCCTTTCTCAAGTAACTGTTGGACAACTTTGAGACAACAACAAATTGGTTGCCACATGACTTCTTTTATTACTTTGAACATCACTATAGTTATTAATTTTTGTGATGTGAGACATTAAAAACCATATATTCTGCCCTTGTTTGTAATCCCTTCTTGAAAAGTATGATTTTACAGGTTTACTGAACCATAAGCAACTATTTGTAGTAAACAAGATAGAACCATTCCCTAAACTACTGCAGGGAGGCAGGGGAAGACAAGCTAACATCAATGACTATTAATGTAAAATGTATTCTAGGAAGCTTTGTCTACTTAATCAACAGGGGCATGCCTTGTATTGTTGTTATTTCCATGTGTAGGTGAAAACTTCATTAGGGTTGTTTGAGTGGATAAGGAACAACCCAATCTTATTACTGCTTTTCCTGTCCTTCCATTACCCTCTCTAATTGTCTAATTGCTGATTCTAATCTGCTGTGAACTGGGAAATTATATAATCAGGCTTGTTAGAATTTTGTCTAAAATTTAATAGGCTTTGTATCAGGCCTTGTGACGGAGTCAAGTACATACCCTTTTAAAATATGTTTTGGCTCCCTGGAGGTTTTGTTTGTTTATTTTGCTTCTTTACCTTTTCCTCCATCTTTAGTTACCCAAGTATACAGTTTTTTTTTCTAAGATGATTGCAACAATATTTCCCCCTTATTCTCTTCTGAAGAATGCTCTTGCCCCTCCCCATCAAGAAGGGGAGGCTCATTGCCCTCTCTATGGATTTGTACTGGCTTCAGTGACTTAGTTGTAATCAATAAAATGAGGTGAAAATGATGCTGTGTGACTTGCAAGACTAGGTCAGAGAAGGCTATGGCTGCCTTCGATCACACTTCCTTAACATATCACTCCGTCTCAGAACACAACCACTACACTCTCCAAAAGCCACACAAAGAGGTCTCATCCCATTGAGCTTGGCCTTTGAGCCATCCCAGTCCGAGAGCCAGAGATATGACTGAAAAAGTGAAGAAACCTCCAGAACATTCCATCCCCAGACATTTGATCATACCCAGATAGTCACATTTCCCCCCTGTGTATTATGAGCCAAGTCAAGTTGTTCCGGCTGTGTCTTGTCTGAATTCCCAGCCCCCAGAATCCATGAGCATAATAAAATGGCTGTGGTAATATGCTGGTGGGTTTGGGGATGGACTGTCATGCAAAAATAGATAACTGGGACATTATATGTATTACACTTGGTTATACATAATTTAATAAATACAAAGTAAAATATGAATTTATCCTTTTCCCAATTCTGCCCCCAATACTGGTCACTTTCACAGAGTTAATGGTGGCCATCAGCATTTCATTTCTAACCTGTAAATTACTTGGGGAAGAGACTATATTTTTTCACCTTTGTAATTTCAAATTCTAGGACAATTTTTGAAGAGTAGGCATCTAAAAAGTTTACTTAACCAAACTTACATTGGGAAAAAGCTCACCAAGAAGAGAGTTTGTGATATATAAAATGCCTATAGGATGACACTTTGAAAAACAAAGTATTTGTGGTATTCAAAAGGAAGACATTGCATGAATAATGAGGATACTCCTTTGACTGCTTTCGAGGAGCATAATGATGTATAAATTCATAGCTAGTATTAATGATGCTATATACACACCTACCAGTGATAATTTATGATGGCGAATAATGGAAATGAAATCAAGCATGAGAATAGACTCACGTTAGTGCTTCAGAATAATTATAATGAGGTGTAACTCCCAGAAACTTCTGGACTTCATCCATCACAGTAGCTGGGTCAGATCTCAGCTGCTGTCCATCAATAATTAGCAACTATAAAGTCAAAAATAGTCACTTTGTGAAGAACAAAACTAAATTAAATAGACTGAGCTGCCTCACTTGACCTGGTATGACATTAATCAATTAGGTCAGTGTGAATGGAAGAAAATATGCATTACTTAGGATACATTTTAATGTTTACTATTCTTGTGTCCTTCCAAATAAACAACAATTGAAGTTTGCCATCCGAATCATTTATAACCCTTAACTAACTTGATTGTAAATCAGAAATAAACACAGATACTCTCTTGATTTAGTAGTTTTCAGTAGATACTCAATTTTCCATCTGTTAGGTAATCAGATAATTAACCAGCTGACAGAATCACATGAGCTAACCTTGGAGCCAAAGACTTGGAAATGGCATACAGATGAAAATTACTCATCTATTCTACGTATACACATGACAAAGAACTCAGGTTTTAGTCATGACCTGATCTGGAGTAAAGAATATAAACAATGTGGTTGTTTCCTCAAATCCTTACCTCTTGTTCTATCTCACTTTCCTGGAGCTGTTACAGCATTTTCCATTTTGACAGTCTAGTGCATGACCTCTTTCTTCCTTTCTAAGTGCCCTGGAGGACAGATGTCAGACTATCTGCATGTGGTGTTCCATAAAGGTATTGTCTAAATGGCTATTCTCTGAGTAGTTGAGTTACTGCTTATGGATCACATGATGTCTCTCATGTGAGGACTCAACACTTTGAGACCAGCTACTACCCAAAGGAAGATCCCAAGAATATGTTTCACAGCCACTTAACATTTTAATACTATGATTGACATTAAAAATGTAAAAATCCACATATCTTCTTTAGGTATGATTGTCTCATTATGAATTGTTGTCTGTGGCAATGTTATTTCCTATTTTCTGTTTGTCAAGCGCAATACAGCTAAGGTATATTAAACAGAAGAAATTAATTTGAGGACCTTACCTGAGAAGTAGCAAAGTAGGTTAGCCATCTTTCTATGTGGACCGCATACCATCCAGGTACTAGGCATCTCCTTTGTAAAGCTTTCAGGTCAGATGGGGCCCAATGTCCGGTTGTGATAACTTCATAGAAATTAAACCTCAGGGCAGCTGGATCTTCATGAGATCGTTGGTGCTTTAACAAGGAAGTCAATTGTAAAATTGATTTTCTTTATGCATGCAGGGATATGTGTGCATATTTGTATTTGATGTATGTACATGTGTGTGTCTTTTATTTCCAAAAAGTAATGAAAATGATAAATTAATTTTAGAATAAAAAAATAAAGTGAAAAGTGCATATATTAAAACCCAGGCAGTGGCATATTGCTTAGTTAAAGTACAAGCCTTCCATGTATATCAAGTGGTATGCACATAAGCCTGTGGTTGTCTTCATGTCTAAAATGTCTACATAAAGGCAAAAGACAGAGTATAGGATTTTCTTCATGGGTCTGATTAAAAGTGAATAGATATCAGGGACTAGACAAATCAAGCCCAGTGAAAAGAGATTTAGACCGGCAAGAGCAGGTTTATATATTACTCTGCTCATCGTCTAATCACAGCTACTCCTACAGGTTCTGACATTTGCTGGAAGCCTGCTTCTTCCTCTCCCACTCCCCCTGCTTGTGCTCCCTCTCTCGCTGGCTGTCTCTATGTCTATCAAATGAGTGAATAAAATCTTTAAAAAAAAAAAAAAAGAAGTGGTTCAACAGTAACCAGTGAGTGGTAGGTTGGTGGAACTAAGAAAACTTTTGAAGGCCTCTCATTATTCTATAGTTATTGACATTCTTATATGTATATGCATTACGCTGAGTACATAGAGACAACATAATATATTGAATTAATACAATGTTTAGAAACCTTTATAACTTGAATAAAGGATATAAAAATACTATGTGCATATTAATATGTTAATGCTGAAATTTCTATTTTAAGCAGTGATAATATGGAACTGTACTTAATCTGCCCTACATTGATTTACAAAAGTTTAACACCAACTTTTCTTTATCCTTCTGAAACTAAGAAGATTAGCATAAAAATATGACCAGAAGTCACAAAGAGACATATTTTATGGAAAAAAATAGCACTATAGCTTCTTTGTGAGGCCCATTATAAAAATGTGGGGTAGAAATTACAGTGGCAGGTGACATTTGTAGGGGTTTCTGAATTACACCTGCTGGGCTTTGGATTTATGGTATTTACTGAATAGACAGGACTAGCTAAGTAATAGGCCANCAGACCAATAAGTGATCAGTTCTGAATGAAAGATGAAGGGATCTTTTTAAGTGGTTGACATTTTTGAGCCAAAATGTAATAGCAGAGGTTTTTATAAGTCGAAAAAAAATAAACATAGAAACAAAGAGAACTTGATCCCTTAAATTTGAGTGAANTAGCTAAGTAATAGGCCACATTATTTTGAAATGTGGAGCAGTTTGGGGACCCTACTCTTAGCAATATGACAATAAAAATATCGGGAAAAATAATTTCTCTAAAGCACGTATGTTCAAAGAATTTACTTGAAAAAGCAGGCACAGATTCTTTTATTTAAATAGTTTAATCTATGTGAAAAAAAGATTCATGTAAATTTGTTCTACGTTTTTTGCTAAGAGAATGTACAACATTTGACCCCAAGTACTTGTATTCAAAATTTTTAATGAAGACTTAATATTTCAATGCTTTTGTCATTTTTCTTAAAAAAAAGTAAGTTATGTTGCTTTGCAATATGAGTTTTTATAAAGAGAGAAGGGCACATTTTTCTATCTTGAGGAAGACAGTGACTCATGGATTCTAATAATAGTATTTGGATCTTGCTCCCAATTCAGGTGTTCTCTTAGGAGCCCTGACCTCTTGCAATCCCAATGTACAGGGTCACAGTTTTCTGTTCATTTTTATTTGTTCTTGGCCATAAATGTTATCGAAGAAAGTCAAGAAAAAGAATGAATAAAAAAGTAAAGAATGGATAAAAAATAAACGAATAAAGAAGTAATAAAAAATAAAAATTGCTTGTATGTTCTTTAAAAATTCCCTCTCAGTCTTGTTTTTTGGGGCACTAATTTATATGTGCGTTAAACATACACATACACAAATGCACTCATATCATGGGATTTTAGTGCATGTATTATTACCACCATAAATTCAAGATCACCTTTAATTAGGCCTTCACTGCTATCGGCAATTTTACATTTCTGTGGTCAACTTTATCACACCCCTGTACAAAGATTTCGCATTGCCTTTTTTGTCTCCTCAAAGTGCTGTCTCCCAAATTATCTCCTTCTTTTCCATCAGATTAACTCATTCTAATTTTCCAAAGGAAAAAGAGCCCATCGGAATCACTTCAATTTCTCTATCTCAGACCTTCAAATTTACCAGCACGTACATTTATCCTCTCTTCTAACTCTTACGTTTCAATGGGAGGATTCTTAACCAGAGCTCTACTGATATAATTCAGAGGGTCTATGAACTTGGATCTGGAAAAAAAAATAGTCTTTTTATTTTCAGTAACTTTTAAATAAAATTTTGCATTTATTATACCTGTGATTTTACCACCAATAAAAATCAGCTATTTTTGTATCACATTACAGGGGTTTCAGGTATAGCAAAATGCCGTTCATGTTCACCCTTCCTTCAACATTATAGCAGCATTAGTCCTGCCATTAGATCTGGGCATTTCATTGTTAAATAAATAAAAATTTGTTACTGATTTAAAAGTTACTTTGACAATTATATTTTAAGAAAGTTGTTTCTCTGTAATTCTGCATAGTTTTGTGCTTTTGAAACGTGTTTCTGAAATGGGACCCAGAGACTCCAACAGCTTGCCAGGAGGGTCCCTGCACAAGACAAGGGAAGTCTGGATGCTTCCCTCCCATCTAAGCTATTTCCTATAGTCATCTCTTCCTGGCCCCATCTCAGGATGGTCACAGGACTGATTTCCAGTTTCTCTCCTGGGCCTTAAACATCTCTCCTTTTTGGAAACCTCTCATGATTCAAATCACTACCACCATAAATCAGTTTCCTTGAACCCACTTTAACGTCTCTGTAATAAGCATGGGTCTTGTTTTTCCCCTTTGAAACCTCTCATTTCTATGTCTTCTTCCCACTTAGTTTTTCCTCCACCAAATCCATCTGGTTTTGTTCTTCTCATTCTGTCGCTAAAGGTTCTGCTTGCCTCCATGCCTTTCATCTCAGAGAAAACAATTCAGGCCTTGTTTTCCTGTCTAATTTCTTAGCGGTGCTTTGACACTGTGGTCACCTCCTCCATTTGGTCGTACTCCATCCCCTTGTATTCAGTGTCATCACATTCCTGGATTTTTCCTTCTACTCCTCTGGCTGTGTTTTCTTATCTCCGTGGCTGCCTCATCATTCTCTATACTTGCTTCTCTAAACTCTCTCCTTAGGCAGTTTCATCATTTTTGTGGCTTTTGGCCTCTGATTCACAAATTTCTGTCTTCAGCTCTGACCTCTCTCCAGAGTGCCTGCTGACTCTACTGTTCTTCTCCAGACAACAGTGATTCCATACCTCACGATCACCATTTGTACCACATCTTTAGCAGCCTTCCCCTGAACCAGTCCCGTGTCCTTCTTCAGTGCTTCTATTTTTATGGGAATATATACTCATAACCCTGTTGTCCACATCAGAAATTTGGTTCATCCTTGGCTATGTTTCCTCACCAGGNATGGGAATATATACTCATAACCCTGTTGTCCACATCAGAAATTTGGTTCATCCTTGGCTATGTTTCCTCACCGGGTTCTGTTGGTTTTAATCCCTACATGTCCCTTGATACTTTATACTTCCCTCAGTCTATACTTAACTCTTGCTGTCAGTGCTGCCTCTATTTCTCAGCAGCCTCTAAAAGGAAATCTGGTAGTCACATACTGGCTTAACTCGTCAAAGGCTTTCAGTTGCTTTCAGCCACACGGTTCCCCCAACCGAGTCCTGGCGTCTGCGTACATCTCAGACTCATCTCCCACCGGTCTCCACCTCGGGTTTTGCTCTCTAACCACATGGAAGTTTTCTTAGTTCTTTAAATGTGCTAATCCTTGCACCCAGGGGACCACATATACTTTTCCCTTTCCCCGACTCTCCTTCTATCCCCCTTAGTTTATACGGACTCATTCTTCAGTCTTAAGTCTAAAGTTTGTTTCTCTAGAGAATGCTTTCTTAGTACCTTACAAATTTCCTCACAGAACATTCAAAATTTCTAATTATGTATCTTTGTGATTATTTGATTAATATCTATCCACACATTAAAATGGACACAATGTTTTAATTAATATTCTACTGATTAAAACCACCACTAAATATTGTTGCAGAATATTGGACTGCAGTGTGACACAAATTTATATTGCTGGGTATTTACTTTTACTTTTATTGTTATTATTGTTTGACTAGTACTGTGGTATAGAAAGGGATAAATGTTTGTCCATCCCTTTGAAGTTTCTTTATGATTGATTCCAGAAGAGTATCCATAACACAACAGGACCTTTACAAAACTATTTTGATAATTATTGCCAAATTAGCGTTCAGAAAAGATCTCCATCTATACCCTTCTATTGGAATGTTTGAATATCTTTGCCATCACACCCTTGCCAGCAGGGAGAATAAACATTACAATTTTTGGCAAGATGATACTCAGAAATAGTTATCATTTTGATTTATATTTTGTTGCTCCCTAACTGGGTTGATCATTTTTCATATAAATTGTTGAGCAGTCACATTAGTGGCTGTCTTTGTGTATGTGAAATATCTACCTATGCATTCTGTTTATTCGCTCATTTTTCTACTGAGATATTATATTTTTTATTTTTACCAATTTACAGAACCTTTTTTTCTCCTACACGTTAAGGGTCCTAAACCATTTACCATGTATTATTAAAGATTCTCTACTTAGATATGTATCTTTATTTTGTTAATTCTGATAGACTACTATTTTACATGTTTATACTGTCTAGTCAATCTATTAATCCTTTATGTTTGATGTTTTCTATTACTTTATGCTCGAAATTCCTTGCCCAACTTCACATGAATCAAATATTCAGCTTTTATTATTTACAATTTCTTTTCTTTTCCTTTCTTTTTTTGGGGACATTAGCTCTGTACCATTTGGCTGTTAAATACATCTGGATATCTAGACTTTATTTTGGTATCCACCATTGCTTACATTTCGGCCATGGCCGAATGTTTTTAAAAATATTTTTTACTGCTTCATACCTGGTACCAAGAGTATGCCCTGTCTGAGGGGTCGATGAGGATGGTGATGATCTTGGCTTTGGGGACCAGAGATGCTGCTCGCTTGGGAGCTTCTTCTGAATGGAAGTAATTAGCACTCTTTTCAAATAGAAAGTCACCTGTAATGTTGGATGGAGTAGGAAAAAAGTCCATATACCTGAAGGCAGAGAAAAATAATCTGAGATCTAAGTTTTTCTCTAACATGCTATGGATATGAAATAATTGAACATTTTTACATTCATTTATATTGATTTCTAATTATTAGAGTTATCATAGTTGAAATCATGGCTATTCTATACACTTTGACTGTGAAGACAAGCTGATTCTAATGAACTATGTAGGGCAGGGGAAAGAGGGATTTGAAATAGGTGGATTGTTAAGAAGAGAGGGAAAATCTTTTAGATTTGGGTTGATGTTCTCTGCTATCAAAAGTCAAATCCAGAAAAATTAAGTTTACCCTTGGCAAAAGGCAAATTACACAGTATTGCCTACTAAATATTTTAAAAGAGTAAATTTTTGTTTGCAAACTTGAATGCAAAAATTTTAATTTAAGATGGAAGTGCACAAGAGAGGAGGATGTGTAAGTCAGAAGAGCTATAAAATCCTAAACAGAGTAGGGCATAGCTGCTCTCCTCCTTTCAAACTTCTGCATAATTTGTAGTATGTGTAGCAATGTGAGCACATTACAGTCTATCTAGAGTCATTAAGAGGATATTTCCTGCTAGTTGATCCTGTGGTGCCTCGGCGGGTTCACTCCTCCAGATGCCGTCGGAACATGCCTCTGCGTGTAGATTATGGAATCAATATGTTCAGAGGTTAACTCAGGGCAAGGCTTTAATTATGTGTGTAATCCTCCTTACAGCTCATCACTTTTCTAACCCTCAAATGTTTTAGAAATAAATAATGAGAGCAATTAAGAATTCATATAAGACACTTATTTTCCTCTTTGACATTTGTTATTATGTTTCCCAAATGTGAAGTGGTGAAAAGTCTCATCTATATTCCTGCTTAACAATTTGTGTTCCATTTGAGCTCACAGAGAAGAGAAAATTGCTGTTCTGCTTTTAGTAACTTGCGTGCGCTTCCAAAATTCATTTAGTCTTTTTAAAGTAAGGTAGAATAGTAATATCTTAGGTGCAGAGCGGGTGCANCTGCTTAACAATTTGTGTTCCATTTGAGCTCACAGAGAAGAGAAAATTGCTGTTCTGCTTTTAGTAACTTGCATGCACTTCCAAAATTCATTTAGTCTTTTTAAAGTAAGGTAGAATAGTAATATCTTAGGTGCATAGCGGTTGCAGTCTCTACACGTGATAGGAAGCCAGATCTGCTCGCTGGCATTGGCCCTCCCCTACTCTAACCCTGGCAGGGTCTAAACAGAACAGGCCTCTTTTGGGGGACAGGTTCATATGTGGTGTTGACATAAAGTTACACGCTACAGAGGTATGCGTTTAGGGGAATTCTCCTTGGAGGAGATTTGCCTTATATAACTAGAAGTTGGAATCAGAGCGATATTTTCTTAGAAAATTGGGATAAAGCTTGAAAGAAGCTCCGTAGTAAAGACCAGTTCTAATATCAGGTTTATTCTATTTCAGTTTAGGGAAAATACTGTGATTTTAAAATTTTTCATAATTAAATGCAAAGTAATATTCCTTTTATGCATGTGCATGGCTGGCATTAATATGGTTTTGGAAATGCTATGTTATTATTTGTATGACAACTATCAGCTTATATTATAATACAACATTTTATAGACTATGTGGTTAATGAAGGATACATGTCACAGAGTATAAAATAACTTTTCCATTTGTTTCCTCAAGCATCATTTGTGAAGACAAATTATGTAGTTAAAAAAATTCTAGTCACAGTAAAATAATAATATGCTTAAGCAGAATTTTAAATATCTTTATGAATAATTCTGACAAAAATATTCCATAATCTTCTTTACTCAATCACATTAATTCACCAGAAAAATATTATCATTATTGCACTGTCCAAATCAAATTATAGGCAACATTGATTAAACATATCCTCATTATAAATTAATTTCTAATTCACTATAGAATTGAGCATAACAAATTTATGCTGTAATTACGCAGATGCCATGCATACATCTATAATTGCTCTGCTGTGATTGAGCATGTGTTAATAATGGTCTTTATTTTTTGTTATTTTCCTTACCAATCAATTCCCTTGTGGTAGTTGTTGCCATTAAAGAATTGAACTTCTTCAAATGTTTTGGGACTGGGAAGATTGCTGATGATGGAAGGGTGCATAAGAAGGAATAAATAAAGTGCAGTTGTTCCTATAGCAAAAAAGGAGGCAAAGGGTTATATTTGGCAACAAAAGAAGAGACGAACCCTACTTTAGCAAAATTTTTGCTCAAAAAGTAATTTGCAGAAGACCAGTTTTTTTCTGGTGTTAAAATGATTTCCTTAAGGGACACCTGGGTGGCTCAGTTGATTAAGCGTCTGCCTTTGGCTCAGGTCATGATTCCAGGGGTGCTGGGATCCAGCCCCGTGTAGGGCTCCCTGCTCAGCTGGAGTCTGCTTCTCCCTCTCCCTTCGTCTTTCCCCCCAGCCCTCCTGCTCATTCTCTCTCTCCCTCTCTCTCTCTCTCTCTGTGTCTCAAATAAATAAATAAAACCTTTTAAAAAATGACTTCCTTAAAATCAATTAAGTGCAATTCATGTGGCAACAATCTAAGTATTCTTTTATTAGTCTTCATGATTCTATTTACCTAAACATCTGATTTAATATTAGTATGTAGGCAAAGTGAAGCAGACTGATGATACAGTTATTTTTGTCTTCGATGTACTTTTTTTTTTTTTACATTTTTTCTCTTTGATATGCAATAACTGTTCTCCTGCTTATAGGATGATGCAGAGTTTCTGCTTTAAATTATTTTATTTGAGGTGAAAAGTCATTTACTTGAAGGAAAAATGTGAAATAAGGTACCACAGGAGATGTATCACATACAAAAAATGCAAAAACCACATAGGTGGTTGTACATAGATATGACAAAACTGGGCATCTGAAGGGGATGATACTGTGCTCTAAGCTGGGAAAGAACTTCAGATACTGGTGGTTCAAATTTTCTCATGGAGTCAGGGGAGTGGCTAAAGCACCAATGGCATCCATCTCAATACCTGAACCTGGTGGATCTCAATTAATATTATATTCAAATCAATTAAATTAAATCAAACTATTCAACACATGCTGACTGGTGCTACTCTGTGTAAGTCCCTGGTGATAACTTTTTTTTTTTTTCCCCTGGTGAGAACTCTTGATAAGAAAAACTCATTTGCTGGCCTTGATTAACTTAAAGTGTATGTGTGGACGTGGGTCAAGTAAACAGGTAATTGCAACATGTGAAACAGTTTCCATAGTGAGAAAAGACCAGAGTGCTTTTCTAACACACGAGAGAATGGGTGACTTAGACTTGAGAAGTCTGTGAAACCTTCCAGGAGGAAGTGTTTTCTCAGGTTGTACCTTAAAAACATGTGTTCCCAGTAAGGTTGAAAGAGGAGGGCGGGAATCGGGAAAGATGGGCACTTGAATGTACTGCCCTAGCAAAATGGGGTATCTGATCTGAAAACTGAGGCCCTAGGCTGGGCAGACTGGCTGATAGAACCCATGGAGCGTACACATCACAGAAGGCTCAGATGCCATCTCTGACCCTTGTTTTCTTTTGAGTTGGGCAAGACACTGAGGGCCATGGCAGAAAGAATCATGAAGTGACTGGGTTTCCATAGTTCTTGTAAATCAAAATTTCCCTTCTGGAAAAGATGATCCCTTTTGTATAACACGTTGGACCCAGGAAGGTTGGTTGGATTTCCCACCCCTAGCAGAGTTGGAGATGAGCTACACAGGTGTGCTTTCAGGACAGTTACAATTGCAGCCGGGGATCTGGATCCAAGCTGAGCAGATCATCAGAGAATTGGTATTTTATTCCAACATATCTTAAGCTTGCAGGAGCAAAGGCTACTGTGCTTTAAGTATTAATGAGATGGCCACCTGATTAGATCCTCACAGCTTTACAGGACCACCAAGACTGAATAGGGACATGAGTAGTTAAAAGAAAGTGATAACAGATCTAAGGGAACCACCACCTTGGATGAAGAAAGGTGAAGGAATCCAGAATAGGTGGTTCCTAGTGAAATGGGAGGGTAAAATTAATAAATGCCCTTAACAATTTAATTACTAATTTAAAACAACTTTTGATTATTTTTGTTTTTAAAGATTTAGTCGTTTTAGAGAGAGAGCATGAGTGAGCACAGGGGTAGGGGCAGAGGAAGGGGGAGAGAGAGAATCTCAAGCAGACACACCCCCTGAGCATGGAGCCCTCCCAGGGCTCCATCTCATGACCCTGTGATCATGACCTAAGCCAAAACTAAAAGTCAGACACTTAACCGACAGAGCCATCAAAGCGCCCCAAAAACAACTTTTAAAAATTAACAAAAATGGGGGTGCCTGGGTAGCTCAACCAGTTAAGCGTCTGCCTTCAGCTCAGGTCATGATCCGGGAGTCCCAGGATTGAGCCCCACGTCCGGGTTCCAGCTCAGCAGGGAGTCTGCTTCTCCCTCTGTCCCTCACCCTGCTTGTGTTCTCTCTGTCTATCTCTCTCTCAAATAAATAAATAAATACAATCTTTAAAAAATAAAATAAAGATTAACAAAAATGGAATCAAATCATATAAACTCAGTTTAAAAATTAAAGGAGTCAGAACTGGTTAGGAACTGAATTAGAGGACCAAAGGACTGTCTCAAACACATTGAAAAACACAGATATAAAATTAGGGGGAGCAATGGAGTCCTCAAGAACTGATCGGAAACACTCCTGAAAATAACAGGAGTTCAAAAAGGAGAAACTATGAGAGGAGGAACAAAAATGTTCCAGGGAGAAGAAACAAATTAGAGTATTATAGAGTAGTATTTGGAAGGGAACAGAGAATTCAGAAAGGTTCTTTCTATATACCTTTTAAGATGGGACCTACATAAAGATGTTTAGCTGATGATGAGAATAGTGTGTGTGTATGTATGTGTGTGTGTGTGTGTGTGAGAGAGAGAGAGAGAGACAGAGAGAGAGAGAGAGAGAGAGAGAGAGAGAGAGAGATTTGAGACACATAAGAGAGCTGAGAATATTGATAGTTTAATATCCCTGAGATGTTGAGACTGGATGGATCCAGGGTACAGATAAAGGAATATTTTTGAACTATTGCTGAATATCGAGAAATAAATACATTATAATCTCACTCAGTAACACGTACAAATGTTTAATCACCCTGATGATCACAGAATTGTCCAAGATCTCCCCCGAGTTACATAAAGTCAAACCCTTTATGTTCTGAGCCACAGCATCTTCATGCCACCAGAAGCAGGAGGGACTTCGAGGAGGAGGGAGAAAGGACAGGAAGGAAGGAGAAAGCCTTTTCAACTGGGGACAGTAGGATGTGGCTTGATATTCATATAATCAGTCATAAAACCTGGGCTCACTGCCCCAAAATGTGTTTTATTTTATTATAACCTGTGTTTTCATCTATTACTGACATTCATTTTTATCCAATGTATTTGATATAAATATTTTGTGGAGGAAGTAAAAGAGACCTCATCCCTGGCAGTACTCTCAGAGAAACTGCATTCTATTTTATATACAATTAATTTTGTTTTTAGTTTTACCAGAGTAAGCCAATCAAATCGTGAGAAAATAATATGGACAATGGGGACACTGATTTTCTGAGAGAAGTAAGGCCAAAAGTTATGCTTCTAGAATTATTGTGCTAGGGGCACCTGGGTGGCTCAGTGCGTTAAGCATCTACTTTTGCCTCAGGTCCTGATCTGGGGTCCTGGGATGGAGCCCCACATTGAGCTCCCTGCTTAGTGGGGCGTCTGTTTCTCCCTCTCCCTCACGCTCTGCCCCTCTCCCTACTTGTGCTCTCTCTCAAATAAATAGATAAAATCTAAAAAAAAATATATTGTGCAAAATTTAACCCTTCCGGAAATCCCCTCCTAACCTGGTAATATCAAAATTTAATCCGGAATCACAAAAATGCCTGTCTGTCCAAAGGATCCTAGCAGGACTAAGATTTAATCTTTGAGTGCCAGAAAGCCCAGACCCACCCTGCTCTCTGTCTGTCCTCATGCACTGCCCCACTATCAGCTGAAAGGAATTCCTTCCAGGATTCAGCAACAGAGAAGAGGGACATCAGTTCCTTTAATTTACACCTCATAACAGTTGAGAAAAAAGGACTTTGAGGACTAAGTTTATATCTCAATTTATTGCAAGGGATGTGTAGGCCATGTTTACGTTGTTTAAAGACAACTTTGCATTGAAGACCAAATTCTTAGCATTTGCTGCCTCCAGGAAATTTACAGCTCTGACAGCAGTGGGAATTTTGCCAACTAAAGCAATGAGGAGAACAAAAGACGACTTCAGACTTCTATGATTGAACAGATTTTAAGAATTATCACAACCATTTTCACATTAGAATAGCATTTTCACAGCATATAAAATATTAGCATGCAATTCCTTTATTTTAGCTTGTTTGTTTGTTTGCCTTGGGGATGCCAAAAGCAGCTGAAAGCTTAGTTATTTCCATACTGGTAGGTCAAATATTAAAATCTAAAGGTGTAAGTTATTGTCTTTATAAATACAAACAAGAAGGAAAACTAGATTTATACTTACTAACCTGTAGTTTTCTAGCAGAACTAAGAAGTAATAATATTCTATGAAAAATGATAAAAGATGTATCTTTAAATTAAATTCTTAGCATAATTTTACAACACAAGAATGTTTTATTTCTTTAGTAGTCTTTCCAGAGCTAGCCCTGCTATAAGGGAGTTGGTAGAAATTAATGCACATTTTAAACAACAACAACACAAGTGATATATCTGAAAATATGTGCTGATTTTTTCCCCTCCCTGCACATGTGTAACTTACTGTTGTAATACAATTTATATTCCTGGAGGAAGAAAAGATTTCAACAACCAGTATCTAATAGTCTGGAAATTTTGCCCACAACCTTTAAAATGATCTACTTGCTTGTATTACAAATATCTTCATCTGGGCCAGGCTTATTTATTGTGACTGTTTGTTTTGTGTTATGGTTTGTGCACTCACTGATGAAAATGCTTCTAGTCAAAGTAGTGAATTCAAAATACAGCAACTCAATAAAAACTTTAATTAATCAGGACATGAGCAAAGTGTATAAAACTGTCACATGCTGAAGAAAGTATAAAATATTCTAATTGAAAGTGTCATCTCATTGGTGAAATACTTCCACTCTCTTTTACTGCAGTCTTATACACTTGTCCTTCAGCATATAAGAAAACACTAAGGGAAAAATGCTCGATGAACCTCAGGTGTGTCAGATAATAAGTCCAAACCATATTTATACTTAGTAATTATTTTTAAAAAACAAATCACACATGTAGAATATTTGAAAGTAATGATGGCAATGGCTCTGAAAAAAATCAATTCAAGGCTGATATACAGTGTAAAATTGTTTAAATCAAGCCAAGTGTTTGCTTTCAAACCTAACTTAGGACATAATTAGGCAAAGCTACAAAAAAGTAGGGATTAAAAATCAGATACTGCAACTATGGTACATTAACACAAAGTGTCAAAAATTTGACATCTGTTGAACAGCTTTAAAATCTACAGTTAAAATTTAGTCCTTAAGTCTAATTAATAGGCAGCGTTAGGGTCCCTTTGCGGATCATAGCACAAAGATGGTCCATAGGAATGAAGAACAATTCAAATAATGAACTTGAATAGATGTCTAGATATTTCACAAAGCGAGACCTAATCCAATTATACTGTATGGCAACATGTTTCATGACAAAAAGGAAAAAATAAAAAAATAAAATAAAAAAAGAATCAGACAGCACAGTTGGCTATTCCTACCTGTTTTTTGTGGCCCGATGACAAGGAATTTTGGCAAGTGGTCACAAGTTTTCTCTCTGGACCAAATGTCTTTGTGCCGTTTATCATCACATGGATTCTGCAGGAAGGAAGAACGATAAATCTTACTGTGTAATGAATCTCTGGTCATGTAATGTAAAAATTGTTCAAAGGACAGGATCAAATTCTTGCCTGATGCCCTAGAACTAGGAGTTAGACTCTGTTCTGGTTCTGGTTCTCTGGTTTCCAAACTGTTTCCTTATAAAATGGCACCTTCCTTCTTTTCCTGGCACCAAGGCTAGAGCTCAGCATCAAGCTGATCTTGCTGTCATCCTCTGCTGAAACTTGGCTGCGTTCGAACTGCTGAGATTCCACTCCATCTCTGGTTTTACATTTCACGTTAGTATATCTGAGCCTTCGCTTGTCTTAACCTCGTTTGACCATGTTTTCTCAGATATCTGAGCTCTGCCCTCATTGTTCCTATTTTTTTTCCCTAGAGGCGGAAGGGCCATCCTTGAACTCCAGACTTGGCCAACTTTTCCTTTCTTTTTCACATTGTGTGCTGTTCTGTGCTGATCCAGCAAATCCTAATGTTTGTCTATACCCTATAAGCTGATGGGAAGTAGATTAACATTTCCAGCCTGTACCTCCCTTCTGAGCTTTTAACCTATATTTTAAATTGTATTTATATAATTGCTGTATAGATGTAGTGAGGAAATGCCAGACCCAACATATCCATTCCATTCTTCGTCCATTTCATTTGAGTGACCCACGTTTATTACCTAAATCATGACACTTTTGAGAATTAAAAGGGCCATTAAATGAAAATAATACAATTTTAAAAATATTTATTGACTGACAAATTGGTTTTATTATAGTTAATCTAAATAATATATTAAAATCATTTTCATAAATAAAATTCTGTCTAAAACCATATGTTAGGCATTGAAACAATTATAATTTTATATTTATTATCCAAATATTAAAAATGACATAAGATGACTAATCATTTATGGTTCATATTTATGTACTTTAATCTGTTCTTTAGCCACATCTTTTTTCTAATATCACGTCAGCAAAGTTCTACTAAAGAATGATTGTTTTCAGTATGACCCTATTATGTTCTACTTTCCCATAAAACTGACTGCAATCTTTTTCAAAATTCCACTCATAATTAATACATTTGAAAATGTTGGTACTTTCAATGGACTCTTTTCTATAGATCACTACATTTTTAACTGGGGAAATATTTTCTTTATAGAGTGGAAGTAAGCAAGAGTAAATTCTGTTAAAGGAAATGTGTTTCTATTATTTCCAATTCTAACTTTTTTTCATATTGAAATTCCTAAATATTAGAGACCAAATATTTCAGTTATTTTCCATTTAGAGTATCTTTCTTTGATGAATATTTTTCTAGATAAAACTTGTTAGATAAGTTGCCTTTAATTATGACACTTTTGACCATTTTGCCAAACACAGGTGCTGCAAAATCATAGACTTCTCAACATCACATTCCAGCACCGAATATAAATATATCTAATTAAAAATAGGAGCTCCATCAAGAAATGCTTACCACAGTTGAACTTCCAAAGTTCAATTAAAGAATGCCAAATTAAACCCTCTAGTTCATTTGAATTCTCATTATTTAATTTGTTTAGTCTCCTCCCTTCTTGCTTTGAAGCTTTTATTTTTTAAGAGGACAAAAAGCACTAAAGGAAGAGAAAAATATTATTTAAATATATTTTTTCTCAAACTAATATTTTAATTTTTCCTCAAAAATAATTTTCAAAGCTGCTTGTCCTCAGGGTCATTATATAACTGAACAGGTCTGGGTCATCTTGACATTCCACAGAACTTAACTTTGGTCTACTATACCAATGATGTGATGTTAATTGTACATGTTAGGTAACAAGTATCAAGAATTCAGGCTGCCTTGGGAAGACACATGCATTCCAGAGGGTGGAAGAAAAGCCAGCAAAGTTTTGGGGGCCTACCACCTTTGGTGATTTTTCAAGGTCCAGTGGTGTGAGGCATGCCGAGACATTCCCGCCAAAGTAAAGGTCTGTTTTTGTTATTTGCGACTCCTACTACTAAGACAGAAGCACAGGGCTTGATAGGCCACTTTGGATTTAGGAAGCAGCATTTTATTGCGCTAGGGAATACTGCTCTGAGTCATTGACAAGATGCTGCAGGAAATTGTGTTTTGAGTGGAACCCAGAACAAGAAAGAGTCCTGTAAGAGATAAGACCAGACCTTCCACTTGGCTCAAACATCTGGGCAGACCTATGCTACTATGGCATCTATGGTATAAAAGACGCCAAATAGAGTTTTGGTCCAGCTCCAGAAGAGAATCACAAAGTACACCACTGAGGTTCTGCGGCAGGGTGCGTCACCTCCAGCAGATCATTCAGACTGGTATCTACTCCTGGTATGTTACTAGAAGAGATAGAGTTTGTCATGAATTTTCAAAGTGGTTGTGTGGCCATGATTAGTCATCATAAGCTGTGTATTGGGTTGTACCCAGTAGCAGTTCATTGTAAGATGAGAATGGTATGTCTGGGATTGATCTCAAGCTGATCCAAAGGCTACAAGTAAGCTTATAAATGAGTGGCCCCGCCCCTTATGTCACCTATCACTGTTCCACCAATATCTTTATATCAGCTCATTCTTAGAGTTTCGTGGAAGGCCCCCTAAAATCTGCTGATGAAGAAGGGGAAACTCAAGCTTGGTTTCTGGATAGGTTGATTCATATGTTGGCAGAGGGCTAAGGTGGACCGCTGCTGCACTACAGCCCCATTTGGAGAGGTTCCGAAAAACCAGTAGTTAAGGGAAAACTTCCAATTAACAGAGTCCTGGGCAATGTTCGGGGTCATCTACTTTTTTGTGGATAGACTAATAAGGCAACAAAAGCATATAACAGATGAATAGGTAGTGGTGAATGGATTAGCCAAGGGACTTAAAGGAGCAGCATGGGAATATTAGGGCTAATAAGTTCTGGGAAAAGGTCATGTGGATGGACCCATGCTGGTGATCAAAAATTGTGATGAACTTGTACTACACACTAATGTACACGAGAGGACATTAAATGTAGAAGTGCTAAACAACCAAGTGGACGGAATGATTCAGCCAGTTCCCAATATTCCCACATGTCCTCTAACCTCTGTCCTTAGCCAACCCATTGCTGAAGTCATGGAGTAGCCACAATAGCAAGATGGAGGCCATTCATGGGCCTCCTTCTCCTAAGTCTGCTCTAGTTATAGCCACGGTTGAATATTTGATTTGTCAGTAACAGAGACCAGTTCTAAATCCCAGAAATAGCACTCTCCTGCCACTTAGTAGAAAATTGATTTTATTGGACATTTCCATTTTGAAAAGGGCACTGACCATTCTGACCCCTGCTCACACATATTCGGAATATGGATTTGCCTTCTCTATTCATATAAGCTGTTTCCTCTTCTCTTTCCTGTTTCACTTTTTCCCTTATAGGTTTTTCTTGAGAGCATCTCTTCAATAAATCATTTGGAACCAAATTTCTTATCTCAGACTTGATCCTAATGCATTTTCCATCCCCAGCTTCCATTGGAACAAGAGTGGAGTGCAATATAAAAAGACCAATAATATATAAAGACAACTGCACTCTGTGAGAATTTGCCTTGGAAAATGTTAAGCTATACATCTTGGGTCTCTCTATGAATTCATCTGTAGAAACTGTGATAAAAGGAGTTAATTACAAGCCAATAAACTTCACATTTTTAATTTATTTTGCATAATAACTGAAATTTTATTTTATTTTTACCAGTGTCTTTATTTTCTGCCATCATTTTATTTAGTATTCAATCTCAAATGCTCAGTAGTCCAGCTTCAGTTTAACTCTTTAGCCATAATTTTCACTGAGGCAGAGAAGGGTAAACTATCTAGTCTCCTTTTCTTCCTTCAGTTATAGAACATTCCCTATTTTGTGTAGTCTGTAAGTTTCCAGCTAGAGACTGTATTTCACAGTCTCTTTTGAATCAAACTTTCTTCATATGAATCATTTCAGTCCAAAGGAAAGAAAGCCAAAATGATGTTACGTATCTTCTTAAGGATAAAACCACTCTTCTTGGATTTCCCCTTTCCTACTGACTGCCAGTTGTAAAATGGTCCCAGTTACAGGATGTGCCTTGGACTCAGAGTTGTTGAACATCTGGGGCCCTGAATGACCATGTGGAACCAAGCTGTCTAACTCTCCTCAATGGCCTGCCCGTTTTTAGTCAGTTGTATGAGTGAGAAATATGTATGTATTTTATTTAGCCAATTTACTGTTTGGAATGTCATTACAGCAACATTGCCGGTACTCTAACTCAACGTGTTTCAAAGCATTTGTCTATGAGAAGGTAAGGGACTTGTGTCAGAATGTGAATTATTGAACTGCTTACTTCAATAAGAACATCCTGCTATAAGAAAAAAAAACACCAAAATTCCAGGGGAAGCAGCCAGCATGCTCAGTGATATAGCTGGTTTACATGTTGGCACAAGCTTCCTATCTCATGGTAAATCAGCAACAAACAATTCAAACCCGTCCATGGACCGCACTTTGAGTAGCACCGTTCTGAACAAACAATTGCCAACACCATACACAAAAATAAACTCAAAATGGTTTAAGAACCTAATGTGAGCCCTGAAACCATAAAATTCCTAGAAGAAAACAGGCAGTAATCTCTTTGCCCTAGCAACATTTTTCTAGATATATCCTCTCAGGCAAGGGAAACAAAAGCAAAAATAAATTAATAGGATTACACCAAAATAAAAAGCCTTTCTTTGCACAGCAAAGGAAACCATCAACAAAATGAAAAGGCAACCTACTGAATGGGAGAAGATATATGCAAATGACATATATGGTAATGGGTTTATATTCAAAACATGTAAAGAACTTATACAACTCAACACCAAAAAAAAAAAAAACCCCAAAAACAATCTGATTAAAAATTGAGCAGAGGGCTTGAACAGACATTTTTCCAAAGAAGACATACAAGTGGCCAACAGACACATGAAAAGGTGCTCAGCATCACTCGTCATCAGGGAAATGCAAATCAAGGCACAATGAGATACCAACTTACACCTGTGAGAATGGCTAGAATCAAAGACAAGAAATAAGAAATATTGGTGAGGATGTGGAGAAAAAAGATCCCTCGGGTGCTGTTGGCAGGAATGTGGGAATGTAAATTGGTACAGCCACTGTGGAAAACAGTATAGAGGGTCCTCAGAAAAGGAAGAATAGAAATACCGTATGATCCAATAACTTCACCACTGGGTATTTATCCAAAGAAAACAAAAACACTAATTTGAAAAGATATATGCACCTCTATGTTTATTGCAGCATTATTCACAGTAGTCAAGATATGGAAGCAACCTGTGTCCATCGATAGACAAATGGATAGAGAGTATGTGGCATATATGTACAATGGAATATTACTCAGCCACAAGAAAGAATGAGATCTTGACGTTTGTGCCAACATAGATAGACCTAGAGGTATTATGCTGAGTGAAGTAAGTCAGCGAAAGACAAATACCATGTGATTTTGCTTATATGTGGAATTGAAAAAATAAAATGAACAAACAAAAAAACAGAAACAGACCCATAAATACAGAGAATGAACCGATGATTGCTAGAGGGGAGAGGGCTGGCATAGTGGGAAAAATGTGTGAAAGGGAGTCAGAAGTACAGGCTTGCAGGTATGGAATGACTGTGTCACAGGAGTAAAGGATACAGCATAGGGAGTATAGTCAATGGTATTATAATAGTGTATGATGACAGCACTACCCTTGTGGTGAGCTTAGCATAATGTATAGACTTTTGGACTCACTATGTTGTATGCCTGAAATTAATGTAACATTGTGCCACTATACTTCAATTAAAAAGACAAAAAAAAATTGCCAAAACCAACCTGCTGTTTCAGTTATACTGTATTCACTATTATAGGTATACTCATGTCTGCACCTGATTCTTCAAAGTTTATTTGAACAGTATTTTTCTGTGGAATGCTCTTATTTCTTTTTTACCAATCTAATAAAAATTTCACCAATTATTCTAGTGTAAACTAATATGTCCCATAAACTTTCCTTATTTATTTTAGAGAGGTAACATAGCCCAGTTGATAAAAGTGTGAGCTCAGGAGGGAGACTGCCTGTGTTTTATGGAATTTTCCTAAATTCTCTGGCCCTCAGTTCCTTACCCAGAAAATAATGATTGATGGTATGTACCTCACATGGTTATTAAGAGTATTAAAGGAGTAATATATTTAAGATGATTAAATTGTTCTCTATAAAAGAGAGTGATTATTACGTGATCCCGTGTTAGCCTTTTTTTTTTTTTCTTCTTCTTCTAGATTAGTTAGTCATTTGAAGCAAAAGAAAGAAGTTACTGTTGCTAATGGACTGGTTTATGATAGATATCCTTCCTGAGAGCCGACTTCCCGGACCACTCTCAGAACTCTAGCACCTAAGATGGTTGCCCCTTCTTAGGACAAATTCACAGTTTGGTGACTGGATTTCTGGGACGTATGACTTATTTAATAGGGAAATAACTTGGTGTTTCTTCAGGCAAACTTGATAATTTAGATTGCCCTACCAGACCCAAAGACCCCTATATAATCCCAACACAATTTATTTTTGAATATGCTTGCTGTCTGGATCCTGCAACTCATCCAGTTTATTGTTTTAGCACTTGTCATCACTCAGGTCTCTACTGAAATATCACCCCCTGCAAGAGGCCTTCCCTGCTGACGAGAGCCAAAGCACTTCCTCCCACTCTTGTCTTTCTGTGATAGCTTCTGGTTATATTTTCTTCATTGTATTTCAGTACCTGAAGTGATTCTATTAATGTATGTGCTTACAGCAATTTTATATTACATATATATAATATAACACATTTATATTTACAATAATTTTATCTCAGCTAGAATGTAAATTCTCTGAAGAGAAGACCTCTGTTTCTTTAATATAATATATGACAGGTGCTTGATAAATATAGTCTGAATGACTGAATAACTGACTTTAGACATGCGCAGTAAACCTTTACGAATAGGCATAGACAGATTTTGATATATGTTTGAAAACTAAAGTAATATGAACTATGTAGATATTTTACTTGCAAAACTCCCACAAAAATAAAATGTCTGCAATCTCCAGTGATTTTTTCACGGTGGCCCCAGAAGCTAGTTTTCGCTATTTCCTGAAGTCATCACTTTATATCTTAAACATTATTTTCCTCATTTTATTCAACTGCTTCTTTTGTAAAGAACTTTATTTTTCAACTGTATTTTATATATTAAACAATAAAAAAGCAGTTCCCATGACCTACACTTATCAAGTTTCCCCACACATATCCCACTGAAGAACAAATCTCAGATTAGGTGCTCAATTCATTCGGGCAAATGGTTTCTTTATGCTTCACAGAAGTGGGTGAACAAACTGATTCAGGGCCACTGCTGAAAGTGTCTTTTGTGAGATCTTTCTGGTTCTTTAAGTTCAACTAGGCCACTTATTTTCTTTATTGTAGTACACATGCCTTTGCCATTTAAACTTCTGCGTGCAAAACTGGTGAAATAAATCATTCACAGAAATGGGCAATTGCGACAGAAGACTTGAAAAGAGTTTTCTGTAACATACAGAACATGGGTAAACATGCCCTGTCCTGGTAGATAGAGGTGCTAGTTATTTCTGGTTGTTCTCTCCCAAGAAATTATGCTAACAGAAGTAAACTATCAAATAAAATTACCTGGATGCTGTTTCAATACTTGCTGTTCAGAATGATTTCGTTACTAACAGTGCAACTTACACTACGTCAGTTTTTCCTGTATGTATTTTACAGGTGGTGGCATGGGTACACCTATCTAGGCAGGTCGCCTGTCTTTAGAACTGCATTCCTTCCATGTTATGCTATTTTAAGGCTTTCCAGATGTCCAGTATTTCTTCCTTCACCTCTTTTCCTGCATGTTTCCCCTTGCGTCTCTTAATCGTAACTTTGTTAACAAGATGTTTGCATTTCCTATTTTATACTCCGAAAATGTTTGTTTAGATTTTCTCCTACTTTGACTTTTCTTATATCGTCTGTCTATTTGAATAACAGCTAACATAATATCTGACCTTTATTGATCACCTTCTATATTCCAGGCACTTGCTTGGCATAGATTATTTCTAATCCTCAAAGCGACCTGGCAAGACAGATATCATTATCGCTTCTTTACACCTGAGGAAGCTGAGATGCAAGGTGTTTTATTTAGGTCTTGCTGAAGGTCACACAGCAAGTTAGTTTCAAATTTGGAACCCAAAGCCCGGGTTGTCTCTGCAGCTAAATATCGTGTGTGTGTGTGTGTGTGTGTGTGTGTGTGTGTATGTGTGTGTGAGAGAGAGAGAGAGAGAATGAGACAGGGAGAGTGTCTGGCAGTGGTTATGAAGGTCAAAGGATCTTCTTAAGAAAAAGCAAAGCATTTGTTTGCATTTTCATACTTTGTTCCATTGCTATTATTTTAATTTCAAAATTCAGAAAATTACAAAGCAATTATATCCCTTTTCATTCTTGATTGTTCTCTGAATATCTGAAACTGTCATAAACAGTAATTAGCTGTTTTAAGTATCTAGCACTATAGATATATTGAAACTTAAAAACAACTTCAGTTAAAAGTGCTTTAAGCAGCTCATGGTGACAGTGCCAGTCTAGTAAAAATGCATGTAACTCAGCTCTCACACAGGTAAAGGGGATGCAGGTGGTTTTATACATGGAATATATGATGAGATGAGGCCGATTTACTTTTAAGGAGGCACGAAAGAGGTGAAGAGAAGATTCCCTGAGGTGATGGACCAGACTTAGAAAGGGGAGTAAATGCTGATGAAAACCCAGATTTTTCCTCTCCAATTAAGTAAAATTTTCAAATTCATAATCAAGCTAAAAACACATATTTAAAAAAATCACACTACTTTCTCCTGAAGTGCATATTTTTACAGAATACATGAAAATAACTTTTGTTCTCATTAGATCTAGTTATTCCAACCTATGTTGCCTTTTCTCTACTAAAAATCCGTTTTGCTCATTGCTTCTCCATATCCTTCACTGACAAGGACACTGTGGAATTATCGGTTAGATTGATTATCCCCTCTCAAGTCGTGTGCCTATTGCAGATAACTGGGACATAGCTAGGCTTAATAGCTGAAACCTTAAAAACGCCCAGTGCTCATGGTAAGATTATTTTGTTAATTATGATCGTTTCAGAGGTTATTGGTTTCCTCTTCATTTCCGCTCTGCTTGCCTTCTGCTGTTCTGACCTCACTGTTTAAAGGAGAATGCTATGAAAGGTGTGTCTGTTTTTCTTTTGAAATATACTTCTTCCTCCCTATCTGGTTGTGTTGTTTCAAAAGTCCTTCAGCTTCCTGAGTTTTGCCATGTACGTGTCTTTAAAACAAAATCCTTTTCCAATCTGTTTTACACAGGCAGGTGACTTTCAATTTTTTGTGTCTCAATGTCATTTAAGCCTAATACAATCCACATACACTGATGAGGAATTTGAATAGGCTACGGATGTTTATTCTCAGTGTTTCAATCGGCAGTTCCTTATGAGCAACTCTGAGACACATTCCAACTTTACAAAGCTTGGCTCCACCCTGCATGCTCTGTAAAAACCAGCTAGTCCATCACCGCCTTGGAAAAGCCTTTCCTTTCTGAGTGCACTGATTTATAATGAATGCTCTCTCCACAGAGCTCCTGTGGACCTTCATAGTCTGATTCTTTCTCAAACTTTCCTCCTAAAGTGGTCTGAATACGGAGAAGCATAAATGCCTACTTCTGAGGGTGGGCGTAGGTAGAAAAGGGCCTGTGGTTTCGTGTGGGTCTTGGGTAACAGCTCCACGAAAGCTGCTTTAAGCACAAAGGACCTTTGATTTACCCTAACCGTATATGCTGTTGTCACCATATTATATCCATGTTGATTTAAATAAATTGCTACTGTTGGCATTTTCCTATGAAATATTCTCATAGTCAAATTGACCCCAGGAGATGACAGGTTTACTCTGAAGCTCTGAGTATATTTAAAAAGATGACTGCACATTCCTGCAGATAGTGCCTTATATTTTTATTTGTGGTTTTACGAATATCCTGTCAGAGAATCTAGATAGCCAACTCAATTAAGAAAAACTGTGTTTTAAAACTTTTGTTAATAGTTTGGTCTAATATAGTGTATTCACTCACAGTACAACATTTAAGTTATCAGACATGTCTGTAGGGCACACACACACACACACACACACAAATTCAGGTTTTTGTTGTTGTTATATTTGGATCAGTTCTGCAAAAATCCATGTTTTATGATGATTTTGATTCAGAAAGGATGAAAGTATATATAACCTTTTATTTTATTTTATTATTTTATTTTATTTTATTTATTTTAGTTTTATGGCACTATCTGCAAGTAGTTTTTCTATTACTAAACCTCATTAAGTTATTTGTGTGGGAAATTTGACACTTGACAAGATCATAGTGCAACAAATTGACAGAAGAGGGAAAATCCATGACTTAATGTCACCATTCCTGGATGTCAGAATGTCTGACAGCCTTGTATAACTGAATAGGGAAGTGCTTCAGTGTAAATTTAAAAAATTAAGGGCATTTGGGTGGCTCAGTCAGTTAAGCATCTGCCTTAGACTGAGGTCATGATCCCAGGGTCCTGAGATCGAGCTCTGTGTGTCGTTGTCATTGGGCTCCCTGCTCAGGGGGTGTCTGCTTCCCCCCTCCCTCTGCTCCACCCTCTGCATTCATGTTCTCTCTCTCTCTCAGTGAATAAAAAAAATGTTAAAAAATTAAAATTATGAGGAATTACCTACGTATTTGGATTCCTGAAGGGTTTAAATACTAGTCTGAATTAGGAAGATAAAGGTAACAAATACATAAATTCAAACTATGATTAGGAAAAAATATGTTAAGATGATAATGATGTCTGGGACTCCACTGTGCCATCTATGAAGCGATGAGAAACTATTCTGGCTATCTCACCTGAAAAGCTAAAAGATGAATAAATGGAAATGAAAAATATGAAATTACAGAGCTCTTATTTCCCCAGCTGTGGGGTGATTACTTGCAGATCAGTTTTCCTTTCATCTCAGTGTCTCACCCACAAACAATTTCTACCACACTTCCTTAAAGGTCTCGCTTTTTCCCCAACCATGAAGCTACTCAGGGTTTCCCACTCTCATGACTACATTATTGTCCTAACTTCTGACCCTCCCTGTTCTTACGTGTCCTGCAAAAAGGTTCTTGTGTAATCTTCATTGGTCAACTTTTTCTTTTTTTAATTACTTTAGTCTCATCTTCAGAACCTACACATAGTTGTTCCTTGCTGCCTCTTAAATCCAGAGGACTCTGGTAGCTTTCAAAGATTTCCCAGCTGCCTTATATATGCTTTTCAAGGTTATTTCCCAGTGGATCCCTACTGTTCTCTAAGAAACAACTGTGCCACTTTGACTGTTCTCTGTGCTCACGCACCCACCTCTGCTTTTGCTTATTCATTCATGTGATTTTAATAATGGCAACTATGGTTCTATGCTAGGTTCTAGGTTACAAACATGAATAAACATAGTCTCACCCCTTAAGGTTTGCATGAGCTGTTGTATGACAGGCATAAGTGTCTGTAAGACCATATGGTAAGTGCAATAACAGAGTCCTAAACAAGGTAGAGAGTGGAAAAGAGAGGAATAAATATGAAAACAAATTCATAATGTCATTTTGTTCACATAACCAGGAGTTATTATGGTTTGTAAGTTCTGTGAATGCAAAGACCTTTCTATTACGTAGGTACTTCAAAAGTATAGGTCAAATAAATTCACACTGAATACACCGCCAGATTCTTCTAAAGTAGCAAGGTATGCCTGAAATTTCAACCCACAGAGAGTCAATGATAGAAGCAGATTTATTTTTCCAAATGTAAAACTACCATCTTGGTGTGGTCGGAACTACACTGGAGTAGGAATAAGAGAACATGAGCTGTACTCCTGACTTTGTCCCTAAAAATCCAAGTGACTTAGAACAAGATATTTTGCTTCGCTGGGTGTCACCTGTGTCTTCTCTAAAATGAAAAGGTTGGGCTAGATGTCCTTAACTTCTTCTCCTGCTCTTACAATCTATAATTCTCTGTGTCAGAATTCATTTATTTCTTCCACAGGTATATAATAATAGAATCTATAGTGTGTATGTCACTAGACCTTGTGATTTGTTTCTGTCACAGATGTTCAAATCTCATCATTTCTAAGCTGGAGTTGGATGATTTCACAGTTAGAGTGAACAAAGGTGCTAGCTAACTTCCTAAGGTTAGCAGCCTGTGATTTTCTTTCCTGCTTCTTTAATCCTGGGGATACTGGCATGGAGAGAGAGAGAGACACTGCAGCTCTTTGAGCATTCCCTTGGTCATACGGGCAAGCAGGAATCCACATCACGCTTGGCATGTTTGTTGATAGTGAGAATCTGGAGTGACTGAGTGAAGATTGAGGCTGAGCTAACTTGACAGCTTGAGAGCTTAAAAGCATCGATTAGCGAATGTGCAAGAATCTGACCTTCTAAATGCCCCCATGTTGTGGTTTTGGTTTCTATAATGAGAGTTAAAAAAATAGAAAAAAAGGAAATCCTATTTTTTCCATGTTTCATAGTAATTATTCTCCCAAAACAAAAAAAGGGGTATGAATTAACAGGAACCCGTGAGAACACTTTTAAGAATCTTACACACTCGGGACTACACTGAGGAGGATAAACTCAAGGGATAGAGTTGCATGTGTGTCCTCAGCATATATTCTCACATTTAGCAGCTTTGAAAGAATCCACTTCCAGTGAAGGGAGCACAGACACATTCTGTGTTGTTCTTACCATGCTGTCCATTGATAGATACTCATATTGCACTTTTTAATTAGGTGACAAAGCAGCTTCACATATATGGTAGTGGGTACTAATGAAAATTTACATAAAGAACCAAAGGAAACTAAATAGATGTGAAGATCATCATTATTCATGTTTTAGTTGAATTTGTAGTAATAAAAAAGTGTGAATTAAAAATCTATAGAAAAATAACCGTTGACTTACTTTTTAAAAGTGAAATACAGTAAATAAGAAGGCATGCTTAGAAACACAAAAAAGTACCTGAATTTTGAGAATGTATAACAATGACAGACACTTAGTACTCATCTATCCTGACTCAGTAGGCCTGTGATGAGTGGGCTACAAAACACTTAATTAGTGCTGGTTATGCTCATATTTTTTTTGTAAAATTAAATTCATATTGTTTAAAGAACATGATGATAATGCTTACAGCTGCTCTATTTATCATTATAAATATGAGTATGGAAAGAAGAGATAACCGCCAGGGAAAGGGACTCAGACAGTATTACGCACTTTATCTCTACTGAACCATTTGCAGTCCCGTGGACATGGTTTATCACTGGCGAAGTTTATCAGATATGCTTCAATAAATCAACTGTTCTCAAAATCTCATGTCTCTGAATAATTCCCTCTTGAACTTAACTGTTCTTCTGCTCTATTTCTTGTTTTCCTTTAAAACATATTTTAGAATACATGGCACTTTTGTTAATGAGAAATGCTTGCAACTTTATTTGCAGTCAAAAGAAACCATATAATCCACTTGATAAAATGGGATTCTTTTAGTAAATATTTACTCTTCAATGTCATTTAAATATGTTTATAATAAGCTATTTTGATAATATATATTAAAATTGCTAAACATACAAATGACAATAGCAATAACAAAAATTTGTGAACTCTCTGAAGCCTTTTCTGATTAATTTTATCATTTACTAAGAACTACCTAGGAATAACTCTATGATGCTATTCAAAATTGTCAGACTTACAAATGTTGTGTATATTTATGTGCTTATGTCTTCAAAATTATATAGTTTTCTAAGAAATAGTTCTGTTTTCTGTTTCTAGTTTTCATTTACACCTCCAATCAACTAACAGAGTATTTCATATTTAACACAAATTCAATCAATATTTAGAATCATCAAATTGACCAATCATATTGGAGCTGGTGTATCCTTTTTTTTTTTTTTTTTTTTTTANTTTTTTTTTTTTTTTAAGGGAGAGAAAGAAAGGAAGGGCAGAGGGAGAAGGAGAGAATCTTAACCAGGCTCCATGCCCAGTGCAGAGCCTAACGTGGGGCTTGGTCTCACCACCCTGAGATCATGGCTTGAGCTGAAATCAAGAGTCAGATGCTTAACCAACTGAGCTCCAGATGTCCCAGAGACAGTGTGACTTTGATTATATTTATTCCTCACCAAAAGGAACAATGTCTCTGATATTGACCCAATTTCAATAAATACAATTCTTAATTAAAAAAAACTCACACAATAGTAAGAGATACAAATCCTTCATCTAAAAAAATTTTTCTGGGGGCGCCTGGGTGGCATGGCGGTTAAAGCGCCTGCCTTCGGCTCAGGGCGTGATCCCGGCGTTACGGGATCGAGCCCCACATCGGGCTCCTCCACTATGAGCCTGCTTCTTCCTCTCCCACTCCCCCTGCTTGTGTTCCTTCTCTCGCTGGCTGTCTCTATCTCTGTTGAATAAAGAAATAAAAAAAAAAAAATCTTAAAAAAAAAAATTTNACTCACACAATAGTAAGAGATACAAATCCTTCATCTAAAAAAATTTTTCTGTCTCTAAAGGAAAAGGAAGATTAGAGTTTGGGGCTATTGACTCATTTTTTATATGTTAACTGTTTGCAACCTTTGTTTAGTTGGTTACTTTTTATTGATACCATACCATGAATTATAGATATCTCATAAATAAACACGTGTGAGAAAATAACTGATTTACTATCAATGATTTATCAATTCTATAAGTGTGTGAGCACTTTTGAATAATGCTATTTATGCTTTGCTTTTATGAAATCCAGCAGCTACTTGGTATGATTATATACACCATAATAATTATGTCTTTATTTATCTAGCTAACTTATAGACCAGACATATTAGACTTATTAGAAGGGTGAAAAAATTGGAATGTGTAGTTCAACATAAACACAAATGGTGAAGAGTTCCTGAATAAATCATCAGATTAAAGTATGACTTACTGTAGCAGTCTGTTTTAAAACACATTCTGAAATATATACTAATGAACCAGAATAGCAAGGAAACCCTTCACTGACTTTGAGAGAAAACACTGTTTCATTCTGTGTATTCTCTAGAGCGACTAGCCTTACCTTACACATAGTAGGTGCTCAATAAACATGTGTTGGATGAATTCCTGACAGTATAGACACAGAAGGGTGAAAAAATTGGAATGTGTAGTTCAACATAAACACAAATGGTGAAGAGTTCCTGAAGAAATCATCAGATTAAAGTATGACTTTACTGTAGCAGTCTGTTTTAAAACACACTCTGAAATATATACTAATGAACCAGAATAGCAAGGAAACCCTTCACTGACTTTGAGAGAAAACACTGTTTCATTCTGTGTATTCTCTAGAGCGACTAGCCTTACCTTACACGTAGTAGGTGCTCAATAAACATGTGTTGGATGAATTCCTGACAGTATAGACACAGAGCCTATACGTGAAACATGAGTTATGGAATAAAGAGAAACACATGGTCTTGAGGAGAGAGAGAGGTTGGTAAGAAGTCTGTTTCACAGTGATTTCTCAGTACTGATGATGCGACTCCTCTCCCAACTGCTTAGCAGGGTTCTTCGTGATCTGCTCTCTGCAGCCGGCTTCTTGATCGTGTGGGTCAATGTAATGTAATGCAAAAAGAACCAGGAAAGTGGGAGGCAGCGTTTTCCTAGTTAACTGCTAAGAAGCAGATAGTTCACATTTTCATACATGGAGGCTGAGTGGCTCCCACGTGAAGTTGAATTATATGTAAAAGCAGTCCTAAAACTGACAATTTTTCTTTTACCAGTAGATCTGGTCCTAATGAAAGATTAGTTACATTTGCAAGAAATACGGAGACATACTAAAGACAGAATCTGTATAAGCATGTAGTAAAAATTGCTTTTCCCTTTTTATTTATACTATCTGCGTTTGTATATACATTTAAGGTTTACTTACAGGGTCTTAGATTACTACTGCTCTTGGTTTCTATCTCCCTAGATAACCAGTGCCTAACCGTTTTACTGCCAGTTCATGCTCGCACTAAATGAGAGTCAAAATGATTAACGATGAGACGACACCAACAGTAAAACAGCATCCTCAAAGCAAAAATTCGGAAACAACCAAACCCACCAGCAAAACCCCAGAAAAACAAAAAAGACATTTAATTCATAAAACAAACAAAAAATATTATTGAAGAGAATGAAACTATAGAATAAAAAAGAAGTTTGGGTTAAATGTCAGTTTTAAAACCTCCAACAGAGTTCCTAATACAAATTAGGCACTCGTTTCTTCCTTTCCACCACAGGAGACAGTGCTTAGTGTTACCTGCCAGAGAGGGTCTTTCTGCTCAGGGAAGAGCTCAAAGTATTTGTGGGCTAGTTGCACTGGACGCAGAGTTTGCAATTTCAGGTTGGTCCAGCTCTGCACGAAGTTGGCCAAGTTCACAAAGGTATATAACCCTAGGCGGTCATTCCCATAGTTCGACAAATGGGTCATGAAAATGCTGATCTGAAAGATAAAAGATAAATGAAGATGACCATAAAATGTAACATCCTTAAGCTCAAAAGTGGCAAGGAAGCTCTAGGCAGGACCTCACCTAACCTTGGAATTTCCTGAGAAGTGTAATCATCATTTTAGGTGGTGTTATGAACTGAATTGTGTTCTTCCCAAATGTATATGTTGAAACCATAGCGTCCAGTGTGACTTTTTGAAGACTAGGCCTATAGGAAAGTAATCCTGGTTAAAAAAAGTCATAAGGGCAGGCCCCTAGTCTTGATAGGTCTTTTTTTTTTTTTCTAAGATTTTATTTATTTATTTGTTAGAGGGAGAGAGAGAGAGAGATCACAAGCAGGGGGAGCAGCAGAGGGAGAGGGAGAAGCAGGCTCCCACTGAGCAGGGAGCCCAACACGGGCTGGATGCCAGGACCCTGACATCATGACCTGAGCCACCCAGGCATCCTGATAGGTTTTGAACCCTTATAAGAGGAAGAAATAACTGCACTCACTCTCTCTCTCTCTCTCCCTCTCTTTCTTGCTCCCTTCCTCTCTCCTCCTTTTTCTACCTCACCTACCCCTCTCTCCCTCCATTACTCCCTCCCTCTCTCTCCTCCTCCCTCTGTCTCTCTCTGCATTCTTCCCTCTCCCCTTCTACTCCCATCTCTCTCCTTCCCTCTGTAGAAGCCAGAAGGCTGCTGTCTACAAACCAGGAAGAGAGGTCTCACCAGAAGCTAAATTTGCTGGCACCTCAGTCATGGACTTCTAGCATCCAAAACTGTGAGAAAATAAATGTCTGTTGTTTAAATCACCCCGTCTGTGGTATCTTCATATGGCAGTTTGCACAGATTAACACAAGTGGAAAGCCACATATTTGATTTCTATTTTAAAATCACTCTTAAACTCACTCTTAAAATGGAAATTGAAATTGGGTTTTTCTTTTCCCCCCTCACTGTTCATTAAAAGTATACTGTTAATTTCCATATCAGTTTTTTCCTATTGTAGAATCAACATCGTCAAACCCAATAACCTCATAATTTCCAGGCTAGTGAAGAACCAGAATTAGACTAGTTCTAAAACAAAACAATCGTTCCAGATCTTTACTGGTTTAGATATGTATACAGATTGAATTAGAATTAGACTCAAATTGGAATTAGACTCAAAGGTCTAATGAAGTTTTTACTGCAATGGAGAAATTGTTAATGTTTGCATGGAAATTGATTGCATTTAGCCAAAAAACTCCTCCATACTTATTAATCCTTTTGCAATATTTCCTATCTCTATATTAACTCTAAAAATATCATAGCATTTTTGTAGATCAGAGACTAGGAAAAAGTAAAATCTAGATTGATTGCTCCGGAAACAGCAACAAAAATTTTGAATATGATTATAGATATAATCTGATATACAATCCATCAGGGATTGAAGTTGGAATTTTAAAATATTAAATGAAGGAGAATTTGTATATTCTCGATCGAAATTGTAGAGATTGCATGTAGAGATGACTAATGCAAGTCATAAAAAGGGAATTAATAATTTTGTACCATACACAATATTTGTACTTGTTCCTCGATCTCATTTATTTGCATATATTTCAAAAATTTATTTTATTACTTATTATTTAGAACTATAAGTATTTCAGAGAAATTAACATATAATTAAGTACTTTATTAACTTCATTAGAAAAGTAACAGTAATAGAATGTTAGAAATGATAGCATTAAAACAAATATAACATGTGACGTTAACCAGAAAATAATATACACAGGTCAGTATATAGAAAGTCGTGTTGCATGGCTAATTTTTTTATGGATGCTAACTGACTCTTTTGTAAGGGTTTATATTTCTTGGTGTGCTTATTTGGGTTGTTTGAACTATTGTGAAAATAAAAATGGGTTTGCAGTAGCCTTTCTAATATCATGTCATTGCAACCTGGTTAGAATGCTAGCCATACAATAAAAGTTATATGCTGTGGAACTATTGTGCCCAAGACCTAACATGTCATTAGATAACTGTAAATGTCCAAAGAGGATACCTTTTGTGTTAAAAGTAACAAGGCAATAGCTTGCTCCAGAATTAAAAAAAACAAAACAAAACAAACAATGCTCTGGCAAAGTATTGCCAGTGTAAGTTGTAAGTTAAAGATATCAGGTTCATTGAATGCCCTTTTTACTTTGGGGGAAAAAAATTCTCTTTCAATGTGCTATATTAGAATGCTAAAAAAAATTTTCTGAGGAAAACCCATTAAAATGATTAGAAATACTCCTCACCATGGTTGAAGGCGGGAAAGAGAGTGGGAGAGCTTGGCCCATTGTCCTTCACATCCCTCTATTGCATAAAATAATACCATAAAATAAGTACAAAAAATAGCATAATAATAATAATGAAAAAGTATATGGTGCTTACTACATGCAAGGCATGAATCTAAGCCCTTTACATATATGAAAAGATTAAATACTTTAACAGATAATTCTTATGAGGTAGGTACAGGTGTTGTCCCTTTTTACAGATGAAGAGACTGAGGCATAGTTAAGTAACTTGTCCAAGTTCCAAATCAAGTCAATGGCAGAGCAGAATTTAAAACCCAGGCCATTTGATTCCCAAATCTGAACACACAATATACCTGACACCTTCACCCAAACAGTTTAATACATAGAATTTGACATCCATCCTTTTTTTCCCCTTCTGCCTTTTTTGAAACAAAAAGCAAAGACATCTGTCTATAGAAAAAAGTGGAAAATCTATGTAAGTAGTTTCTTGGAAACTTAAAGTTTTCTTCTTTCAAATTGGAATGACAGAAGATAAATTATTTTTGGAATCTTACATGAAAACTTTTAAAACGATGAATTATAGTATTTGAAAGAATATTACTGATTGCCTGCAGATTTATCTTTGAAGCAGAATCGCTCCTATCATATTTCCAGTCCATTCTTCCTCCCGTGGGGTGTATTCAAAGCTTTTTATTTTAAAGGTCAGAAAAGAGAAAGGCTGTTTTAAAGAAGATTCTTTACATAGCTTGTTTAGATAGAAATTTAAATCAAATCCCCCAAATGTTTGTTGATACAACGTTCTTCGTTGAGATTCATGTGGAATCATTTGAACAGGCTCGGGGTATCTATGTCTGTCAGTAATTTTTACATTGACCAACTTCTCTCTCTTTAAGCTTCCCCCCACCCCAAATAGGAAGTGTCCTCTCGGCAGGACTTAATTACAGAGTTTCTAGAACATAACATAGTATCAGTAGTTGATGACCGTATAATTGCAATTGTTGTCATGAGAACTTCTTTATAATCACCGCAAAATAATATGCATTTGATCCCAATAAGTATGCATTTATCTCATGTCACTACTGTAATTAAGAAATAAGACAGTATAAGTAGTGTGCTTCAGGATAATTATAGTTTCTCAGGACTGAAATTATTATGAAAAACCAGGCTGCAGGCTGAGCGCCTGAAGAAATATAATAGCGTCCTAGAAATCTACCACCCGCCATCTAGCATTATGATTTTAAGATGGAACTTTAAGGCACCTGTGAGTGTCTACAATCTGACAAAATTGTAAATACAAATACTGCTTGGAGAGTACGGTAAAGATTATTTCTGTATCATGGGCAGACGCATATTATCATTTCATTAGGGTATTAACATAATGCCTTTAAAAGATTTTTGTCCCAGACTAGTTTTAAGTCATTTATCCAGCATTTCCTTAGGAGAACAAGCCTTGTTTTCTAAATGGAAGTATCAAACTTAATGCAGGGCGAATGGAAAATCTGCCTTTAGAGGGAAGCAGAGCCTGGGGACGTTGTGTGGTGCTAAGCTGAGGCATGCTTCTGCATTTAAATGTCCCTTTGCTGAGAACAGGAGCGTCCCGGCCATGATGGCTGCAGTCACTGTTGTACAGGGCAGCCTGTTTACCTGCCTTACCGGTTAGAAACAAATTAGTGCTGCTACATGGTCAATTGACTTCACTTTAAGAGAAAAATTCTGCAAGCGCAGCTTTACTGTGCATATCTGACTTGCTAAAAGCACCTATTGTGCAGATAGGACATCTTAGTTTTAGCGTTGCTGGACAAATGACTTGTTTAAAAAATAAAACCTATTCGGAGAGTGTAGGGAGAATGAGTTAAATTAAGAACAGGTGTAGTTTGAAGCATAAATAAGGGAAGTCAAAGAATGTGCAATATGAAATAGTAGCAAATTAAGTTTTCACAGGACTGTGATATATTGCTACTATTTTTCACATGACCATGCATGTCCCTCTGCTTATCCTGTCCTTTTATTTATTTATTTTGAGTGTTATTTTCTTACTTATACAGTAAGAATCCTCTTGCTCAATACTCCCCAAAGCATCGTCTGGAAAAGGCATGACTGTGCTCCGCTGGTACAAATGTTTAGCGATGCAGCTCACTGTTACTTCACAATATTGCAGCTCACAGGCCCACATTGATTCAGACAAGCAGGACTTTCTCTTTCATGCCACACAGACAGGCAAAAACATCATGTTCAATGAATGAGTCTAAGAACAGGATAGCAAGTGCTAATGTCTGTAGGCTGACTGTGGCAGGCCTCCCAGGGAGTCCCTGACGTCTGGGAGCCCTGGTTTCTGTCATCAAGCTGCCTCTGGGCTGCCTCTCCGTTGCTTTCCACACCTCTGTGTGCGTCCCTCCCTCAAATGGTGACATTCTTAACTCCCTTATAACACCGTGAAACGAGTCTAATTTCTTCCTTTTATCTGGTGTAAAACTGAACACCAAACTTGAAGGCACTCTCATAGTCTAATTATTCGTTAGAAACATAAAACAGCTTTTCTGAATGCTAGATGCAATATGCTTCCACCAAATCTGAGAAGATCATTGCCTGTGAAATAAATCCACTTAATGATGTAACTATAGTCCAAGGAAAAGGGAGGATTTAAATACAGTAATATATAAATCTTGATAATAAGGAATCAGAGAAAAATAATCGAACTCTATGGATAATCCTTAAATATGGGCAAAAGGACTGTTATAGTGACAAATGGAAAAGTATTATATAAATGTGGGCAAGTGGCTAACCTCCTGAGTGTTTAGTTGAAAATTATACAATTTGAAAAAAAAGAAAAAAAATTATAGAATTTGTTGTTTTGCATAGCATTTTACTTTGTCTCTCATGAAGGCACTAACATCCAAATAACAGAGAAAGGAAAAAGAGAAAAATAAAATAAAAACACAAAGGCCTAGTTTTTATTCATAAAATGAAGCAACAACCTCCTCTAAATTGAGTTAAAATATTTTCAGACTTCCAATACCAGAATAGCTTCCTTGCTTTTCTTACTTGTATGACAACAGAATGTCATGGTAAATTGTATGGATGTCAATATCCATAGCCAGAATATAGAATACAGTATCTTAAATTAGAATTTCAAATCATTTTTCAGAGCATACATTTTTACATGAAGTAGACATTAAGTATTTGAATATTAGTTCTGTGCCTTATGGTACCTTTGAAAAGAAAATCATTTACAGAGTAGTCAGATACATGTTCATCAGGAAAAAATACATTATTATAACAAATACAGAAAAAAACAATAGCTTTGTAGAACAAGAGATGCACCCCTCTTTAAGGCAGCCTTTTCAAGATAAGCACTCAAAATTAGCAGTTAGTTTCCATCTTTGCTTTCGTGGTCCTGCTGGTGTGCCCTTTTTCAGTATGATTTCTTGGTGTTTAAAAATATGCCCATTAGCTTGTTAAATTATTGATCAGGCTTTTAGTTCTCATAAAATGTGAAGATAGATGGAATAGAGGGGAAGACCTCCCCGACCGCCCATCTGATGGGCTTTGGCATTCTACTCATATTTTTCCTAAAGAAAGCAATTTGTGTCTTTATTTTATTTTGAATATGGGCTGGAACCACACAGGAGACACCCAGTGTCAGTCTATGAGTGTCAGACATTACCAATTTGAATGTCAATATACTTCTAGATTTAAACACATGTGACAAAACAAACAAACAAACAAAAAAACACCCACACACATGATATAACCCTTGTACTATAATTATAGGTACCCCAAGTAATACCTTTCAAGTCCTGGGCAACTAATAACTTGGTAAGTGTTTATTTCTATGTTCTCCGGTGTGAAAAGTAAGGAATATTTACTTGAACCTAATATATTATTCTGCCACTCAATCTAAAAGACCATTGTTAGCTTGGAATTCACTACTGAGATATACAACTTTATTTTTTAAGAACTGTAACACATACTGAATAATTGGTCAATGGTTGATCTTTTTTTAAACACACTATGTTGAATCATAGCGTTATTTATATAACTTTGCCATATGGTCCTAGGTTCTCTTTTTTTGTATTGCTTGATTAGGTACTAAAAAACCATCCAATTTTAGAAAAAAGGAATCAAGGACCAAAGGGTTCAAGTGATCTTTGTGAGATTATACAGGGAATCCCAGAAAATCCAGTGCTCAAAGTTAGGGCATGTGAATTCAGAATCAGTGCTCTTTTCCCCATAAGGTTCTGCCAAAGACTTTGGCAACAAGTTCATCTAACTTCCTTGTATTTCTTGCTTTCTGTCTTTTCATCATTTTAATTAGCTGGTAGGTTTTATTTGTAATAATCTTAGGTTAAAACTAATAACATTTCATTGTGTACTTTTCCTAGAATTGGTCCAATAACATTTCATTTACATATTTTTAATATTTTTTAGAAATGGACAAATAAAAGTCAATATTTCAATATCTACACCTCTGCACACATGGACATTTCAACTGATAATTGACTCTGAACATTTCAAGATAATATATACTGAAGAGAGAAATTATTATCTCATTTGGGAAGACTAAGATGTTTCTTAATGGAAATGTGTCATAGAAAGTAACTCCAATCTTCCAATCTCAAAGAAACATGTTTGATTTTAACAGACTTGTCAGGATGTATTCCGCTAAGAACTGTTCTCAGAAAGAGAAAGAAGAAGAGTATAAGAAGAAGAAAAGAAGAAAGGAAGGAATGAAGGAACGAAAGAACGAAGAAAAAGAAGCATATTAAAGCTTCCAAATCAACATATCTTACCATCTGTAGGTCAGAGGGATGGGGAAAATGTAGGTTACTAAGAATGATTTAGTTCATGTCTTTAAATATCCACAGATTAAACTCCAAATATTGATTCTCCTACTCAGGCTACTTCCCTAAGTAAAGGAGGCTCTTGTTCCATGTGACTTTCAGTGTGGTTTCATGTAAAATGTGCACAACCACAGGCATTTATAATTAATTACTATTCTTTTAGTTATTTTAACATCCCATACTTCTGTCTATTAAAAGGAAGACTTGCTTGGGTGTGTAAAAAAATTAGACCTTTGTTTTTAATTTGGAGCTGGTTTAATGAAGGAACTAATGCCAACCAAACAATGTAAAAATTAACAGATAATGATTAAAATATTATCCTGGGAGTCTTTATTTATTGCATAAGCTGGAAAATAGAGAAAATAATTTTGGGTTGCTGGTATAATTCACATTGGTTTAGTCTGCCTACAGTGGGACAGTAGCAACATGAAATCTGGAACCAGAATGCCTGGGTATGAGTACTATCTCTGCCTCATTGTACCAATTAACTTCCCTGAATCTCAGACTTCCCTCCTGAAAGGAAAACAATAACTTAGTTTACAGGTTTACGTGATGCTCAGTGAATTGGGGTATGCTAAAACATTTTTTAAAATAAAAAACATATGAAAGTTATCATCATTATGCATATTTATTTAAAGTAACTTATAGGATAGTTAACATATCAAGTAAAATTTTAAATTATTTGATTTATATCTCAGATAGTATATTTTATAAGTAAAGTTGGTATTTCTTTGTTCTAGTGAAATCAACTGTAAATATACCAGGTTTATGATAATTAACATGTTTTCCAGTGAAACCAAAAAATGTTGGATACATGTATACAGAGTAAAAATCACCAAGTTTGATACCTAATACAGGAAGTTCTTTTGTAGTCTCCATGTTATCTCTTAATAAATGCAAGTCTTATCCTCCAGAATCACCTCTGACAGCTGCAGTTAAAAATCAATATAGGAGGAGATTGTTAAGTGGAACCTTTTGTTTCATTTCAAAAAGTGCAATGAGTAGATTTTAGAAACAGACACTACTCGAAGGTTATAGTGCAATAAACTGATGTTTCTTTGCCTTGTTCCTTTGCACCCTAAATCAAAGAGTAGCCCCAACCCTCTCCCCACCTCCTTGACCGCCAGAGCCCTGACATATGAGGTCTTTGTTTGGTTGTTTATTGCTGCTCCCCTCACTCACATGCTAGAACGTAAGCTCCTTGAGTGCAACCGCTCTACTGCGGCCGTATCCTCAGCGTTCCGTAAGATGCCTGGCACACACTCGGTGCACAACAAATACTCATGAAATACAGAATGAGTTCTTGGTAACATAGACTTCTTTCGCTAATAGAAAATGTGGGTGACTTAATTGGTTTCTAATGATTCCCCATATTCTAAAGACATGAGGGGAAAAACAAAACACTATCCTAAAACCCTGAAAACAGCTGGCATTTAACAGGATACGATGAATTGCTAAATTACATTTTTTATTTGTGTTTTCCATTTCCATTATCAGGCTAAATGCAACAGAAGTTCCATTCTGCATCTGATTATTTACCAGTGTCCCAGTTTTTCAGTCATAATATTTGGTTAGTGAATTATTAACAAATCAGAACTGTTTTGACTCAAGACCGACTAGAGTGTAAACACTGATCTTCCTGAATAAAGAAGTTGGGCAGTGACTTCACCAAAGCAGCAGTAAATGGGGCAGCTGTTCTAACAGAGAACAGAAGGCTCCTGCTGTATTTCAGTGATCAGGAGCTTTACTCTGCATTTGTCGTGTACATTAATAGAGGCCTAAGTCATTAAAAGGCAACGCAAGCTCCCAGCCATATCATTATTGCATATATTTGTGCTTTGTTCTCCTTTTAGTAGTCAAGTCAGAACTGAGGTTTTAGATGTCATGGTAATTGCCTTTTAGAATGCCCTGATTTTGATCAAAGGTCCACCAATGTTACACATAAAGAGACAAACAACCAAAACTATTTCCCATCCGAGATACTTAACATTACTCTCTCTTCAAGAGATCAATCTCCTTTCCAAACATGTTGCAATGATGCCACATAAAAGCCACCAAAATGAAAAATCATAACCCCAGGAATAATCATGGGCATGCCAATGGGTAGAGAAAACACGTCCATTTATCATCATTGTAAGCTGCACTAATAGCCTCAGAGTTTGACAGTTTTCGGTGAAAAAAGAGAGTCATCTCCATTTATCCAATCAACCAATTGACATATATTTATTAAATGCCTACTAAGTGCCTGTCAGTCTATTAGGAACTGGAGCTACAATCATGAATGAATTATGCATAATATTTTGACTAAAGGAGCTTAGAAAAGAAAATAGCAGATTATAATACAACGTGATTTGGAAATCCTGTGATCCCGTGCCTTGTGGAAGGGTTCTTGAAAATGGGACCTTGAAGCTGAGATCTGAAAGATGGCAAGTTACAGACACTTCAGGTGAGAAAATGGGTTGGAGTAGTGGTGGGGACATATAGCTGAGGTCATGGGGCTTAGACAGAAGGATCTGTGTATGTAAAAGGTGGTTGATGAGAATTGCATTTTAGAAACTAAAACTGCAATGTGGCCCATAAAAGGTAGTGGGATAATAAGATAAAGGAAAAGACCAGTTCATATAGATCTTTTAAATTCTTAAAGGGTTTGAACTTTAATACTAAAAACAACAGGGAAACAATGAAGGATTTTGAGTAGGGATGAGACGTAGTCATATTTACATTAAGGAAATATCCTGACCTGCATTACAAAAAAGGTGTAAATTAGAGATTAGGAGGCTTTTATAGGCATATTATTGATACATAATGATGACCAGAACAATAGCACTGGGAAAGGAGAGAGATTAAACAGATTCAAGTGATGTTAAGATAGTAAATCTCAAGGAATGATGTCAGCAACATGGCTGAATAAAAGGTCTCTCATTCTTGTCCATCCCCCGCCAACAATAATTTGGCATATATCCATTGACAAAAGTGACGTTGAGGGAGCTGCAGGATTCAGTATCATATGCCAAGGAACCTGGAAGGAGTCTCTCGCAGTAGTGCATCGGGTAATAGAAATACAGACTTGGATCCCAGCTGTGGCCCCTGCAGTGGTCTGTAAACTGGTTTCATTCCCTCTTGGATGTGGTCCGGGAGAATACTCTCTTACACAATCATATATAGACAAGACAGCCCTTGTGGAAATCCAGACTCCCAGGGGAGAAGTTCCAGCACATCACTGTTATAGCAAAAACAAAAACAAAAACAAGAACAAAAAACACAAGAAGTTTGGATGCATCGGGCAGGCTAAGAGAAATAGTTTGACTTTACCCAATCATGTCTCCCCCAAAATGGCACAGTTCAGGGCCAAGAGAGATTTTTCTCAACCTATGATTCTCCTGAAGGAGAAAGTGAGATGGTGTGAGCCAGCACTAAGCTTCCACAGCTGCAGGGAATGCTGCCAAAGAGGCCCATTTCCCTCACGACTTATCCAGAGTACTGAGTGGTAGCCTGTGTGACTGGAAAGTGGGAACAGGCTTGGGGAGTGGCAAATAAGACTCTTATTTAAAGGGACATGGATCCTACTAACTGTTTTTCAGACTCCATCGAGAAGCCTGTCCAGCAGCCTCTGAGCAGACCCCCCCTTCTCGCAGATCCCCCCCCAAACAGCCCACAGGCAACCCCAGTGCTCTGCATGCCTCCCTGCACACTCTTTCACCCTGTGGCTGTCTCTCAGTGCATGCTCCAAGGGGCGGCAAGAACATGCATTAAAAGATAACCAGTGAACATGTGCAGAAAACTGACCAGAGTCTGTTGGCCACAGAGAAACCACAAATGTGAGCTTTAGCTCCACCCTTGGGGAAGCAAAAGGGAGTCTGTCAGAACTCATCCTGGTGTGTTGTAGGTTTAAGAGAAGTTATACAAGTTTCAGAATTTGGCCAAAGAGAGAGCGAGAAGCCTGGAGCAAGTGTGTTCATAAAAAGACTGAGAAAGCCTCAGAATCCCTAGCAGAGCTGAAGGATAGCATTTTTCTCCCAAAGTCAATTAGTGAAGCCTGGAAGAGGTGAGTATCACTTCAAACGTGTCAACAGAGATGCAAGACCTCAAAGAACATAAGAAATCAAGGAAACATGACACCACAAAAAAATCACAATAATCTTCCAGTAACTGACTTTAAACATATGGATATTGTGCAATATTACTCATCCATGAAAAAGAAGGAAACCCTGCCATTTGCAACAAAATGGATGGACTTTGTGGACATTCTGCTAAGTGAAAAAATTTGGACAGAGAAAGGCAAATACTGTATGATATCATATATATGTGTAATCTTAAAAAGCCAAACTCATAGTAACAGAGAGTAGAAAGGTGGTTACTAGGGGTTGGGGGGTAAAGGAAATGGGAAGATATTGGTCAAAGGATACAAATTTCCACTTTTGAGAGGAATAAGTTCTGGGATCTAATGTACAGCAAAGTGATTTTAGATAACCTTGTGTTACATACTTGCAAGTTGCTAAGAGAAAAATCTTTATTGTTTTCACCACAAAAAAAGAGATAGCAATTATGTGAGGTGATGGAGGTATGAACTAACCCTATTGTGGTAATAATTTTGTGAAAAATGTGTAACAAATTATCACATTGTACATCTTAAACATTATATGTCAATTACAGCTCAATAAAATGGGGAAAAGGTAATAAATCACTAATGATTTATGTCTGATTGCATGTGACAGATAAATAAAAGAACAGATCAAATATTTTACTCTGTTTCCTGGCTTAGGTAACTGAATGGATACTGGAACAATTTTAACAAAATAGGCAACAATGAAAGAATGAATAGAACAAAATATTAAGAGAAATAAAAACTTTTTAACAGTGGCTATAGAGAATCAGACAGAGAGTTAGAAAGGGAAACACAGACTCTAGCTGTGGCTGCTCTGAGAGTCTTGGTAGGCCCATATAAATTTATATAGACATCAATCTGCATGGTATTCTCCAGCATTGCACTAGTTAGTAGCCAGCTGTAGATCTGAAGGAAGAAGACAGCTGAATTCTTACAGAATTGGGAATTTGCCAAATTAATGAAATGGGAAGAAAAGAGGGACAAGGGATTTCTTAATAATGGTTGGAAGACAGAGATAGAAATTATCTCAATGTGCTTTCCAAAACTAGTAACATTTTTAATCTTTTATTTATTTATTTAAAAAAATATATATGTATATTATTTATTTGAAAGAGAGAGAGAGAAAGCGAGCTGAGGGAAGGTCAGAGGGAGAGGGAGAAGCAAACTCCCTGCTGAGCAGGGAGCCCAGTATGGAGCTCAATCCCAGGACCCTTACATTGTGACCTGAGCCAAAGGCCGACACTTAACTGACTAAGCCACCAGGAGCCCCCATTTTAAATCTTAAAACATATATATATATATAAATATATATGTAATATATATATATATGTTTTAAGATTTATGTATTTATTTTAGAGAGGGGGGCATAGGGAGAGGGAGAGGGAGAGAGAGAATCTCAAGCAGACTCCCTGCTGTGTGCAGAGGCAGTTGCAAGGTTCAATCTCAGGGCTCTGAGATCATGACCTGAGCTGAAATCAAGAGTCCGATGCTTAAATGACTGAGTCACCCAGGTGGTGCTATTTTTATATTTTAAATAATTCACTTTATGACTACAGGTTAACCATATTAAAAATACTTTTATCTTTAATTCTTTACCAAGGAGCATTGAGAAGCATTGACAATTACCCAGACATTTTAACTCCAAAGAACTCACCTACCTTCTAACTGTTTAAACATCAAGAAAGTAGTCTGGTAAGTGACAACTATGAAATTAGGAATATGCAGTATGCTCTTTTAAAAGAGGAGCAAAAGAATAAAGAATTCGCTTATGCTGATTCTCTTCTTTCTCCTACCTTTGGAGAATTATGATGAAGAAAGCAAGTAGGATCCCCAAAAAGAGGGAAAAATGACTTCCTAGGCTAGAATTCAAGTTAAAACTATATAGAAGGATTTTTAAGCTTCTTTCAAGGTCTAGCTCAGTTTTCCATGGTGGGACTCATAAATTTCTTCTGGGTCAAGGTGACACCAGGGAAAACATCTTGGCTTGAGTTATTTTGTGTATAATTACAAAGAGGAATTCCCTTGAGGCAAGGGATTCCAAAGAGCAAGAGGCTTTAGGATATGTGGCTTCAGTGGCAGTTGAAGGAGCTGGTGAAAGAGGTTGGGTAGAACTTGGATCTCCCACATCCATTTTCTGTGCTATGGGATATGGATCACTGCTATGCCTCCTAATGAACACACACAGGCCTCCTGAGAGGGGTAGCATTTGAATGCCTGCCATGCTGAGACCATCCTGAATGAACTGGTGTTAACCAGTGAATTGGTGATTCATAAATATACTCAATCAAGCCAAGGAAAGAATCAGGGAGCTTGAAGAGAGGTAAGGAGAAACTACCCATATAGAAGTGCAAAGAGAAAAAAAATGATGAAAACAAAACAAAACAAAACAAAAAACATCCAATAACGGTGGGAAAATATCAAAAAGTATAATATATGCATACTTGGAATACCAGAATAAGAAAAGAAAATAGAGTATAAGAAAATTTAAAGTAATAATAGCTGAGAAATTTCTAAATTAATGACAGATACAACACCACAGATCCAGGAAGCTCTGAGGATTCCAAGTAGGATAAATGCCAAATAAATAAACAAACAAATAAACCACACCTGTGAAGCCAGAGGAAAACTACAGCTTACCTGTAGGCATACAAGGATAAGAATTATAGTGGGCTTTTCATCAGAAACCATGCAAACAAGAAGAGAATGGAATAAAATATTTAAAATGCTAGAAGATTAAAACTATTTCTATATCCAACAAAATTATCCCTGAAAAATGAAGGAGAAATAAATACTTTCACAAAGAAAAGCTGAGGAAATTCTTTGCCAGCAGACTTGCTGAAAAAAAAGATTTTTTAATTAAAAAAAATTGAAGCAGTTCTTGAGGAAGAAGAAAATGTAGTTCAGAATCTACATAAAGAAGAAAAAGTGTTTGAATGAATAAATAAAAGTAAACTAAAATATTTTAGTTTTCTTCTTCTTGATTGATCTAAAAGATAACTGTATGCAGCAATAATAGCAACAATGCATTGAGTAACTACACCTTATGAATAAATGAAATGAATATAAGGTCACAAGGAATAGGAGGAAAGAATTGTGAATAGTGTGTTACAAGGTACTTTCACTACACATGAAGCAGAATAGTGTTATTTAAAAATAGTCTTAGGTTGCTTAAAAGTGTATGTTGCAAACTCCAGATCCATCACTAATTTTTTTTAAGAAGGATAATTGATATACTAAAAGGGATGATAAGATGGAGTCATCTAAAATGCTCAATTGAAACTAGTGAAAACATAAAAAGAAAAGGTTTCAAAGACCAAATGCAACAAATATAAAACAGTTAAAACATTATGGTAGATACTAATTCACCTATACTAGTAATCCCATTAATTGTAAATGGTCTAAGTACACCAATTAAAATATACAGATTGTCAGAATTGATTTTAAAAAAGACCCAACTATATGTTGTCCACAAAAAAACTGACTTTACATATACTCAATTCGGTTAAAAGTAAAAGGATGGAAAGATATATCATGCTAACACAAGGCAAAGAAAGAGTATCTACATTAACTTCTGAAAAGCAGGCTTCAGAATAAAAAAATATTATCATGGATAAATAGTGTATACATTGCCAAGAACAGAAATCAGACTTTGCACACTCACACCTAAACTCTCTGTCTCTGTCTCTCTCTGTCTTACACACACACACACACACACACACACACACTCAGGTATACTCATGTACTCACACACATTCACTTGCACATTCATTCATACACATGTGTGCACATACACACCAACTCCAAGCAACTGGGGAGTCAAGCTGACATAGCACTGGGAGAAGATAAGAATTTTGATTTGGGTTTAAAATCACAACTTTGAACTTAAAATATCTATAATGTTCTTATAACTGAAAGTGGCTTGAGAGTTATGGATTCTTGCTTACAATAACCTTACAAAATCCCCTACCTCGCAGTAAGCAGGGTTTAATGTGGCTCAGGTGAGAGTTCTCATAAATGTATATATTCATATGTTTTCCAATAATAGTTCTCTAATGGATTACAGTGATATAGTACCTTAAAAATATTTTATCTAAATACCTTAACAGAGGTAATGTTTATGTTAAAACTTGTTTTAACATGTATTAATTCAGTATCACTTGTATTATTGATTTGAATTAGCTTATAGAGGTATTCGTTCCTTATATAGAAGTATCTTTGTTATTTTTTGTTTTTGTTTTTGTTTGCCTACATTACCTTTTAGTAAAGAAGTCGTATAAAAGATAGGAATAGTTCTCCCGCTTGTACTAAACAAAACATATGAAAATAAATCCTCTACTGAAACATCACAATTAACAAATAATATCAAAGTACATATTATGATATTTAAATAGAGGAACTGAAATTTTGATTACAGTGAACCATGTGGCTAAAATGGTTTGGTTTGGGGGCCAACTCTACTGTGTGATAGTAACTTCACAGTGGTTTTGTCACAAATATATAAGATCTAAGAAACTAAAATTTTATCTCTCCATTTCACCTTTCCCCCCACTTCTCTCTTTTTTCTCTTTTCTACTCTCAATTGTATACTGATATAACTAGGGGTTTTGCTGGCCTCAGTATTTTTGTTATGTTAGCAAAATGTTCTATTGTTCCCAAGCTGTCAAATCTGATCACATGCCAGCAGGCTATATTTTAAAATACATGAATAGCATTGTGAACAAAAACATTCCCGTCAAGTGTCCATTTCCCAGTACCAAAACAGCTCCATCCTTGGTTATCTGTCACAGCAGTTTTTTGAGATTTGAGTGTTTAACATGTGTCATATCCTGACAATCTCCCATTACAGATGATAGTCTACTATTATAGATTAAAGAGTATAGTCCATTCACTACTGTTGGATCTCCTAGAACATTTGGATCTGGTAACTCAACAAACAGCTGCACTAACACAAAAGGATTGCTGAAAGAGATTTTGGGTTGACAGAGCACTAATTTTAATAATGACAAATTGTCTCACAAATCAACACTTTTCATATTCATGACCCTTCTGCTCCTGAAACAAAGTAATTTACGTGCTGGAAAACTGTCTCTGTGCTTTAATTTGGTACCCTTCTAGACATCATGTGTTTTTATTTCAGCACAACTGACGTGAGTTAAATGTTTTCTTAGTAATATTTATCCAATGAAAAGTCAGAGGTCAACATGTGAATGGAATTTTTTTTTTTGCTCTTCTGTATGTCCATAGCACCTTGAACAGAGCTTTATATTATTGTTTACTATATTTTAATTAATTAAATAAATAATTATTTCTTCCAGTAGACTCTGAGCACATCTGGAGCAGGGATAAATTTTATAAATTTTTTTATCTTGGACTCTGCGTCCTTCCTGGCATAAGACAGAACAAGAGACAAGAACTCAGATGCATATAGGGGTCAGCAATTAAGTTGTAATAAAACAGTTTGCATTTATAAATAATAATAAAAAAAAAGAAGCACATGATAGAAAGTTCAAATTCACATTCAGGACAGCAGGGAGTGATGGCATTAGTACTGACCCGGCAAGCTCACACTTCGCTCTCTACCGTCCAACAGATGATCATGTTATCTTTCAAAAGACTTCTTATAAGATTTTGCTAATACATTTACAGTTTTTTAAAAAATGGTGAACAATATATTTCCCAAGGAAAACGTGTGAGTTGAATTGAAGTCATTCACTGTCATTTTTTCAAACTTTCAAGAAGGTACTCAATAAATGGCTATATACATGGCTAGGAGCAAGGCATCAAAAAATAAAGATTTCCAAAGCCCACTCATTTTGTAACATGGTGTTATTAACTAGTTGTTTGTATTTTTAAATTTATCATTTATCAAATCACATGCATTTACATTAATTAATAAAACTAATACAAATTCTACTGATAATGAAAATACAAATACTTTGAAAAGATAAAATGCAGTACAATATCTCTTTTTTGGCTATACAAATTTATAAATGAAGAACATAAAGATATAGTTTCAAACTACATGGTGCTTGCAAAATTTGAGTAGTTGTTTTCCTTTAATTTAAATATTTTAAGCCACCTCTTATTGATTAACCAGTCTTTTATTTATCTCTTCATGAATCTCTAAATTTTAGTAATAGGATCCATGTGGCTCTCTGGCAAATAATATAAGATTATTACAAATAAAATGAAATCATTATTTAACTTCCTAAAAATATCAGAATTTAGAAATTCAAAGAGGCAAATGGAGGACTACCTGATCAATATACGATGGCTTAAAATATTTAAATTAAAGGAAAACCAACTATTCAAATTCTGCAGGCACTCATGCAATTTGAAAACCCTTTATGCTCATACTAAAATTATTATTATATATATTTATATTTCCATTAGATCGCTCTTTAATAAGGAAATATCAAATGTAGAAAGAGAATATTGAACAGTTACAGGATTTTTCCTAGTTTTATTGAGTTATATTTACTAGAGATCATTGACAATTATTATGTGGAAACAAAATATAATCCAATAAAAATGTCCACAAAGAAAGTAAAGTAAGATAGAAATTATGAGAACAAGAAATGCTAACATATTCTAAGGCAGCTGGATGAACACAAGAGATAGCATTTGCTTTGAGAATGGAGAGGAGGTTTTCTGTGTGCTGGCATGAGGGTAGTCTAGGAAGAGTTCATGAAATAAGAACAACTTCAATTATACTTTGAATATAAGTAGATTTTAACTACCTCAAGAAGAAACTGCTTCGTATTGTTTTGCTCTGGGTAGAAAGGAAAGCATAAAAATGAGACACAAAGGTACTTTGGGGAAGAGCCAATTTTATGACCTGATTGTGTCCTCTTAAAATTCATATGTTGAAGCCCTAACCCCCAATACCTCAGAATGTGACTGTGTTTGGAGATAGAAATTTGAAAGAAGTGACTAAGTTCAAATGAGGCCCTCAGAATGAGCCCTAATCCATTTTTAACTGGTATAATTCGAGACAAGGAAAGTGATACCAAGGATGCATGAGCACAGAGGAAAGACCATGTGAAGATACAGTGAAATGGCAGCCATGTGCAAGCTTGAGAGACCTCAGAAAAAAACCAAACCTTTTAACCCTTGGATCATGGTCTTCTAGTCTCCAGAACTGTGAGGAAATAAATTTCTGTTGTGTAAGCCACCCAGTCCACGGTATTTTGTTCTGGCGGCCCTAGCAAGCGAGTGCAGTGAGCATGCCATTTTAGCAGGAGTAGAGCACTTATGTAAAGAAGCAGTGGGATTCAGCTTAGGAAAGTTTGAGGCCAGTTGGAGGAGATCACTGAGTCAATCAGGATTGAGAAAGATAATTTATGGGGTGATAAGCGAAGGAATAGATGGCGTGTGAAGCTGGGGGTTTTTCTCACTATTTTACGTAGTAAGTGACAGGACGTGTAACTGTCCTCCTTCTTCATTCTTGAATTGAACATGGAACCAAATGTACATCACGTTCTTCTAAGTATAAAGAAAAGTGCCTGGAATCATTAAGGAACTCTTGAGATGAACACAGAAATCACTTTCTGGGAGCTGTTTGCTGTTTTCCTGAAAGTTATTGTCTACTCTGTGTGAAGATTCACATTCCCAAATTGTGGTGAAGAGAAATAAATATTCGTAACACAAGCAATCAGGTTTTGAACTTGAAATAACGGAATAGGTTGCACACCGTCGAGTATTATCTAATTTGTGAAGTACATACACCTCTTAAATTTTTGTGCTTACAGTTTATGGTTTTGCTCATTACCTCATAGATTTTGGTAGAACTAATCACTCTTGATCAGAAAATTAATTTCTCTGACATACCATCTGCTTCTTCATTCAGCAAGAAAATGAGAAACACGATGAAGGAGTGAGTGATGGAGAGAAAGAAATCCAGCAACTACATGGCGCTGGGTTTTCCTCATGTCCTTATCTCCTGGCCTGCTTGTTGGCAAGTAACAAACTGAAGTTTTGATTATTTATGGGTGAGTATCAAGTGCTTACATTTATGAACCCCTTGCAAACAAAAGAACTCACTAGAGGACTGAAAAAACCAGAAAAGATAAGAAACAGTTATACCTTTTTGTGAGTATGTGGAATTATCTATTAGATAGGCCCATGTAGATTCTTTTTAGGAGGTGAATAATAGCAATAAATCCATTGTGAATTACACTCAGAAAACGACTGCCCAGCAACAAGAGACAAATTTAAAACCAAGTATTCCTAAATGTGCTAAAGCTTTGTTCTCAAAGAATCTGAATTCAGAATCATGTTCTATATGAGAAACTAGGTTATTATAAAGAAAGACTTTCAAGAATATCTGGGTTTATCTTCAGGTATCCTAAGGAACAACAGCAAACTCTTTGTTTACTCTAAAAATAATTTTACTTCAAAAGTTAAATGTGATTTGTAACATATAGAAAGAAACTAGATAAACAGAAATTAGCAAATATTGTGACAATCGAATCTGGATTGTTTTAAGAAACCTGCAGGAGAAAATGATCAACCAGAACAAGAACTCAGTGCTTAAGTGGCAGCTGTTTAAGGAGACGTATGCCTGGACATACGTCCATAAGGCTTAGGGCTGACTTATCGGTTAACAAGGATAAGTGACATTCAGCTGCAGGTACACAGAAGAGGTTCTGTGATTAAAACTTATAAAGCACTGCCTGTCTGTTGGCACAAAAACAAACAGATATCCATGCGTGGATGGGCCTAATAATTATTCTATGAAATCCCAAACTATCTAGCTTAAAGTAATTAGGCGTTTAAAATCCTTCAAATATTAGATAATACATCTGTTCACCTGGAGCACGTTCAAAGCATTTATTAAAATAATGAGTTTATTTTCCACATGCAACTTAACTTTTTCACCTTTTGGACCATAGGTGAACAAAGGACATTGGTAATCTACCCAGGGATTTTCCACCTGCTGTCACTAGGCAATCTCAAGTTTTCTTTATTTCCTCCATCATGGTAAAAAAAGGAGGTAGATCTTCTCATGTAATTGGTTGTCTGGGTCCTAGTAAGCCTTCTAATTTTTGGTTTTGTGTATTGACACCGCTGCTCTCTCCCTGTTCACTGCAGCTAGCACTCATTTTAGAGAGTAACTACACTTTACTACAAGTGAGGGAAATTCCAGGGAGAAATAACGTGCCTGAGAAGTATAATCAGTTCAGTCTCAAGCTGCTCATTCAGTGCGGATCAAGCTAACAAGCATTCATTTGCCTACTCAATGATTCGGAGGATAGCTGAAGTTTAAAAATGTCTAATCACTAGCACTCGCAAAGCACCTATACTTTAGTCTTTGCAACTGTTTTAAGGTACTCATTTAATTGGTAAAGAAGCTAAAACTCAAAGAGATCACATAATACAATAATACAGACTGAGCTTTAAACACAATAATTTGTGATTCCCAAACCCAGGCTCTTAAGCACTATTCTATAAACAATGTGGTGTTTTTTTGTTAATCCCTGAATTTTTTTCTCATATTTGATACAAATTCCCTTCTTTAACTTTAATTTTGTTGGCCTTGTTACTGCTTTCCCGATCCGCTCAGTGAGTAACCCTTGACTCTGGCTGTAATAAATACAGTCTATAATTTTTTTTTTTATTTCCTCTGTGGAGATCATGGCAGTCTAGCTACTGGATCTTACATCCCACATGCATGCTGATTTAAAAAATTTTTTCTCATCATAAATTTTTGATACTTTGAAGATCAGAACCATTAATTTATTTCTATTTCAATTTTGCTTTCCTTTATTTCCTTTATTTTCTCTTTTAAATGTCATTTCCACCTCCAGGTCCTCATCCACACGTCTCTGCTGAGCTGTCAATTTCTCACACCTACATTTAGGCATACTGGATATTATCATACTTTCTTAAATAACTTTCTTCATGGCATAAAACATGCACATCTACATTTTCAAATCAACTTTCATGGATTTTTATATCTCCAAAAAGCACATGAGTTTGAGCAAAAGAACAGCTACCCACTTTGCCACCAAATTGAATACTTCAATTTGTAATCATTTCTTTGGAAAAGGGGGTATTCTTTCAGATTGCTTTTCCAAGATACTTGAAAATTGCTCATTTTAGTCCATCTTAAATGGATTTGAGTCCCACTCACTCTAGGCAGGTGATGAATATACAAATTATATAACTGGTTATTGCTTATCAAATATTAAGAAGAAGTCAAACAAAGAAGTGAGTAGACTGAAGGTGACCTTGAGAAATACATTAAGTCGAATAATAAGCACATGATCATAAAGTCTATGCTGAATGTGAACACTCTGGCAGAGATAACAAAACTTGTGTTCACATTAGGTAATAAAGTGTTTGAAGTTAAGCCACACTTGGAACAAAGCACAAAACTCAAGAGAGGTGCAGCAAAATTGATAATCCTCATTGAAGTTTACAAAGACCTTTAGAAAATGTCAAAGCAAACATCAATCATAAACTTCTTTCAAAAATGTTATGTGCTGTCTCCAAATGGAACAGCTGCACTTTCCAGGGAAGTAGTCTAAGGTGGGGAAAAAGCACAGAACTTGATATCAGGTGTACCTGTAGGTAACTTCTGGTTTCATCATTTTGTAGCTAGTGGCCTTGGGGAATTTACTTATCCACTCAGAGCCCCAGTGATGCCATCTGCAAATTGGGGATAATGATATCCACATTATAAGGTTGCTGTGAGAAGGAAAATATTCAGCTCATAGTAAACATAAAACCTGTGGTTTTGTATGTACATTGAAAGTACAATGATAGAGGTGAGCCTTCAGAAATTGTGATATATCCCTTAAGCTATTCTTTGGAAACCCAGGCTTTACACCTCTCCAAAGCTTTTGCTATTTTATACACCGATAGTTCTTTTAGTCATTGTAAAGCAAGCAGACAAATTTTGAAGAGTTAAGAATGTAAAGTTCTGCTTTCTAAAGTCTCTTGACATCTATTTTTGTAAATCCTAAATGTGTACCGTTTTCCAAGTTATGGTTTGGTGGTAAGAATATTTACAAATCTAATATAATTTACTGAGAAAACTATAAATCAGATAGGAATATAAATAAAATTAGTTAGAGCAACTTTAAATAAGTAATGACAGGCCATCAGGGGCATTTTGATAAAACTTCATTAACATACAAAACCTTGCATACAGAATCACCTTGCAAGTAACAGAATATGTCTCATTTATGGGAAGTGCCCTGGGAGAAGCTCCAGAACATCTTTTCCTCAAGTCATCACCACCAAATATTTTCACTAAAAATACGGAGTTTGACTACAGTGCAGAAACTCTCCCCCAACAGAGGTTAACAGTTGTTATCCAATCTTAGAATAAGAAAGGTGCTAAGAAATACTTAAGGATTCCTGCAACTTCTTTTCCAGTATCTATAAACAATTTCTACTTTATCCTATCTTTTTCACTCTTCCTGCTTTCTCCAAATAGACTAGACAAGGCTGGCCCACCCAAAATTAACCCTGTATGCTCTCATTTGTTCTCAGGGAATCTTTCCTTTTAATTACCCATTCCCTTTTCCTATCGTAAGATATACTCTTGCAAATTTATTCTCCCTATTCTTCACTATCACTCTGCCTACAATCTTCTAGTGTCTTTATTCTAAAATAACCTTCAATTTACTTATACCCTGGAGCTGCTATGCAAACTTTCAACTATCTCCCCCTGACTGAATTTTTCAAATTTCTTCATTTTTATCCCTAGCACTGACTCATTTGTATGTTTATATTTGGCTTTGATTTTGACCTATACCAAAAACTCTCTCTTTTGAAAGTCACTAATAACTTTCTACTTGCCAAATCCAGAGGTCTTCAACCTCCTTAACATTTCAACTCTATTTGACAAGGTTGACCTTCGTCTGTCTTTGAGGTGCTCATCTTCCACAGTGATAACTCTCAGTTCACATTTCCTTTTTCTCTTGTATTCATTCTTCTTCCCTTTACTTAAAAAGTCCTCTGAGTTCTGCATATAATCTTTCTCTTTTCTCTTTCTTTTTTTTTTTAAAGATTTTATTTATTTATTTGACAGAGAGAGAGAACACGAGCACCAGTAAGGGGAGTGGCAGGCAGAGGGAGAGGGAGAAGCAGGCTCCCAGCTGAGCAGAGAGCCCCACGTGGAGCTCCATCCCACGACCCTGGGATCAGGACCTGAGTGGAAGGCAGACACCCAACTGACTGAGCCACCCAAGAGCCCCTCTCTTTTCTCTTTCTATGTGATATCCTCTCATAATATTATAAAAGGTCAATTAGCGTCTTAAAGGAATCAGAAACCTTAAAAAAAAAACTATCTTAAAAGCCAAAACATTTTAGTGTCACTTTCCAATCTAAGTTGTAAGACCTCTCCATATGAATGTCTTTAGAGCATTTCGCATTCTTCTCAACTACTTATTTTTCTTTCCAAACCACCTTCTCCACCATTTCCACCACTTTGGAATCTTTACAGCATTTGACTTTGATTCTACTCTGGCATATCTCTTGCTGTAGTCTAGTCCTTTCCTTTCCATTTCTGTCATTCTATGTAGACTCTTTTTATGTCTCCTTAGCTTATTGCAAGAATCTCCTGATTGGTCTCAACTTCCATCTTTGTCCCCATAATTCATTCAGGCAACAACCATCACATATTATCCACAAAGCATATATCCACCTTTCTCCCTCAGAAATGCCGATTGCTTTTAGTTATTTGTTGATTAGAATTGAAGCTGATTCAACAGGATTTGCTATCCTTCATGATCTAATCCTACAAGCCCAGGTCTTGACTCTGATATAACTGCATGACACTGTCATTCCTCAAGCACAATATTTCTTTCCCACACCCTTGTATATGCTTTTGCCTGGGTGCTCACCTTTGCAATTTTGGAAAATTTATGCCTTCAAGCTCACCTCCTAAATAATTGTAGCACTTCACACTTCCTTTACTTCCTTTACTACATATACTCTTTGAGATTTTTGTTATATTAGATGGACCATATGAAATTACTATTTTACAGGCCAAAAATAATTGCAAGGCAATTTTATCTGGTAGAACCAAACAGTTTTCCCTATTAAATTGGAAACTTCTTAAAGGTAGAATTGGGTTTTATATGTTTTTGTAAATTCCCCAGCATATTTATTTTTGTAATTGCTAAATTAATATTAATTATTGAATTTAAGAGTTGATCATAAATACATATACATTATTTATAGTTGGATATATTTTGAATAATTTGATACTATAAGCCTACTTAAGTTTTTCTATCTTAATCTTTTAATATGCTTTAAAATATAATACACATACAGAAAGGTACATTAAATTTACTTACAATAAGCTTTTGTATCTCGTTGTATGTGTTGTCTTACTTTTTTCTTTCTCGAGAGTCAGACAATGCTATCCTTTTGTGTAAGAATGATGCCTGAGTAACCAGTACATCTCATTACCACAAAACCCATATTTCATATCCATACTAAAGCTTTTAATATAATGCAAGTAAAGGCATTCATGTACACTATGCCTCTCACAACTAATTCATTATTAGAGAAGTATGTATTGAGATAAAAATGGGTACATTAGAGAGATAAGAGAAGGCCTAAAATAAGACTGTAGAATTCTGAGATTATGTCTGTATCTGCCTCTTCATTTTCGAAAGGGTTAAATTTACCTAACAAATTTGCATTAAGAATCCCGTATGTTGTATTTAATCTAACAAAGCAAAAAATAAATGTGATTCTGATATAAAAGAATAATTGAGCAATAGAAAACATTCCATATACTCACATTCATGGAATTATGAGATGAAATTTTCAGGGATATAGAAGCTTTGATAACATTTAACCAGTGACAGCAATGAACATCTGTCTCCATAGTACTGGCCTGACTCAGTCTTTGAGATCATTTGCCTGTATTTCTTTTAGCTAAAACTGAGAACAAGACATGCTTCGTGTGATTTTCAATAATGATTGCTTCTTAAATGAGGGCGAAGGTAGGTATCATTGCCTGTTTCTAAATTATTTGCTTTTGACCACCACCACCACCACCGACAAGTATGTATTAGAAAAATAAATACTATTCTTGGTATTCACCCGCACTGTATATGTATTATTCAGATTGAATGCAAATTATTTGCAGGAAAACACAAGCAAACAGCTATTTTACATGCTTTTTAGGATCACTATTTTTTTTTTGTTTGCATATTTTTAAAAAGGTTATAGCTTGTCACCAAAATGTTTGCCAGGGTCAACTATATCTAATTCAAGAATTGATTGATTAGTTTAAATAGATGTTATTTTTTAGAGCAGTTTTAGGTTCATAGCATAATTGAGTGGAAGGTACAGAGATATCCTATAAACCCATTGCTCCCACACATACGTAGCCTCCCCATTATCAGCATCCCCCATAAGAATGGTGCATTTGTGGCAACTGATGAACTTACAGTGACACATCCTTACCGCCCAAAGTCCATAGTTTCCCTGTGCTAGAAATCTTCTGTGCTCCAACTATTTGCCTCTCTTCCCTTCCTAACCCTAACAACCCTTGACCTTTTTACTGTCTTCATAGTTTTTCCTTTTCTAGAAAGTCATATAGGTGAAATCATACAGTATGTAGCATTTTCAAATTGATTTCTTTAATGTAGCAATACATATTTAGGATTTCTGCATGTCTTCAAATGCCTTGATAATTTAATTCTTTTTAGTTCTGAGTAATATTCCATTTTCTCGATGTACAACAGTTTACTCCTCCATTCACCTACTGAAGGACAATTTGGTTGCTTCCAGGCTTTGACAATTATAAATAAAACTTCTATAAACATCCATGTGCAGGTTTTGTATGGACATAAGTTTTCAAATCTTTTAAAGAAATATGAAGGAAAGCAATTGCTAGATCATATGGTAAGAGTACATTTAATTTTGTAAAAAAACTGCCAAATTGTCTTCTATAGTGGCTGTTCCATTTTGCATTCCCACCAACAATGAATGAGAGTCCTTATTGTTCCACATTTTCATCAGCAATTGGTGTTATCAGTGTTCTGGATTTTGGACATTCTAATAAGTGCATAGTGGTATCTTACTGTTTTGCATTTAGTTTGCATATTTCCCTGATGAAATATGATGTGAAACATCTTTTCATATGCTTATTTGCCACCCATATATTTCTTTTGGTGAGGTGTCTGTTAAGGTCTTTGAATCATTTTTCAATTGGGTGGTTTGTTTTCTTACTGTTGAGTTTTCAGAGTTCTTTGTATATTTTGGATAATTGTCCTTTTTCAGATGTCTCTTTTGCAGATATTTTCTCCCAATCTGTTTATCTTCTCCAACTGTCTTACATCTTATGTGGATTTTAGGAAATTGTATCTTTCAAGGATTGATTCATTTCATCTAAGTTATCAAATTTGTTGGTATAGAGTTGTTCATAGTATTCCTTGATTATACTTTCAATGTCCATGGGACCTGTAGTGATATCTTCTCTTTTATTTCTGACCTAAGTGATTATGTCCTCTCTTTTTTTCTTACCCTGCTAGGATCTTATTAATTTTATTGATCTTTTCAAGGAACCAATTTTTCATTTCATTTATTTTCTTTACTGATTTGATATTCAATTTTATTTATTTCTGCTGCATTTTTCATTATTTTATTTGTTTTCTGGCTACTTTGGATTTAATTTGTTCTTCTATCTTCTGGTTTCCCAAAGAGGAAGCTTAGAAGATTGATTTTAGATCTTTCTTCTTTTGTAATATATTCATTCACTCAATGCTATAAATTTACCTCTAAGCACTTTATTTGCTGTATCCCATAAATTTTAATAAATTGTTTTTATTTTCATTATTTCAAAACATTCTCTAATTTTTCTTGAGATTTCTTTTTTGATTCATGTGTTACTTAGATATATGCTGTTTAATCACCATGTATTTTGGGATTTTTCAGTTATCTCTCAGTTATTGTTGCTAGTTTAATTTCACTGTGGTCTGAAAGAAGATATTGTATGATTTATATTCTTTTACATTTGTTAAGGTGTGTTTTATGGCCCAGAAAGTAATCTCTCTTGGTTCCTTCCATGTGAATTTGAGAAGAATATGTATTCTGCGGTTTTAGATGAATTAGTCTATCAGATGTCTGTTATATCCAGTTGATTGATGGTGTTGAGTACAACCATGTCCTGGCTGTTTTTCTGCCTGTTGGATCTATCCATTTCTGAGAAAGTGGTGTTAAAGTATCCAAATACAATATTGGAATCAACTATTTTTTTCTTGCACTTCTATCAGTTTCGCCTCCCATGGTTTGACAGTTGGTTGTTAGGTGTGTACACACTGAGAACTGTTATGTCCTCTTGAAGAATTGACCCCTTTTTCATTATGTAATGCCCTTCTTTATCCCCAATAATCTTCTTTACCTTGAAGGCTGTTCTGTTTGAAATTAATGTAGATATTCACACTTTTCTTTTTTTATTATTATTTTTTTCAATAATTTTTATTTTGTTGTATTAGTCACCATACAGTACATCCCCAGTTTTCGATGCAATGTTCCCTGATTCATTATTTGCATATAACACCCAGTGCACCATGCAATATGTGCCATCCTTAATACCCATCACTAGCCTATCCCAATCCCCCAACCCTTCCTCTCTGAAGCCCTCAGTTTGTTTCCCAGAGTCCACAGTCACTTTTCTTTTTACTAACGCTAAGCATGGTATATCTGCCTGCATCCATGTCTTTTAATGTATACACTTTTTTATATTTAAAGTCGATTTCTTGTAGACAACATATAGTTGGGTCTTGTTGATCTGCTCTGATAATCTCTGTCTTCTAATTGGTATATTTAAGTTGTTGACATTCATAATTGATTACTGATATAGTTGGATTAATATCTACCATATATATTGTTTTCTATTTGCTGCCCTTATTCTTTGTTCCTATTTTTGTCTTCCACTCTTTTTTCTGACTTTTGTGGCTTTACTTGAGCATTTTTTATGGTTCAATTTTCTGTCCTTTCTTACCATATCAATTATACTTTTTTTTTTTTTACATTTTTTTTGGATGCTGTAGAATTTGTAATATACATTTACAACTCAGCTAAGTCCACTTTCAAATAAACTATACAGATTCACAGGTAGTACTTCACAGGTGAGTACTTTATAATAACAAAATAATCCCAATTCTTCCCTCTCATTCCCTGTATAATTGTTGTCATTCATTTAAATCTATACAGAAGTATACACACACACACACACACACACACACACACACACACAAGCATTCATAATTGGGCACATTGTAACTATTATCCTGAACTGTTATCTGCTAGATCAATTAAAAACAAGAAAAGTAAGTTTTTATTTTATCTTCATTTATTCCTTCTCTGATGTTCTCCTTTTCTTTGTGTAGATCTGTGTTTTTGTCCTATATACTTTTCTTTCCCTCTGAAGAATTTCCATAAACATTTCTTGCAAGGCAGCTGTACTGGCAACAAATTCCCTCAATTTTTGTCTGAGAAAGTCTTTATTTCTCCTTCACTTTGAAGGGTAATTTCTCAGGGTACCTAATTTTGGGTTAGTTTTTTTTCCCCCCTCTCACACTTTAAATATTTCACTCCACTTGCTTCTTGCTTGCATGGTTTCTGAGGAGAAGGTGGATATAATTCTTGTCTTTGTATCTCTATAGGTAAGATAGTTTTTCCCTCTGGCTTCTTTCAGGATTTTTTCTTTATCTTGGACTTTTGTAATTTTAATATGATACACGTAAGGGTAGGTATTTTTGTTGCTTTCTTTTCTTTCTTTTTTTTTTTTTTGGCATTTGTCCTACATGGTGTTTTCTTAGGTTCCTGATTCGCTGGTTTGGTGTCTGCAATTAATTTGGGGAAATCCTCATTAACTGTTGCTTCAAATATTCTTCTCTCCCTTTCTCTCTTTTTTCTCCTTCTGTTATTTCTATCATGTGTATATTATTCTTTTTTTTTAGTTCTACAGTTCTTGGGTATTCCATTCTGTTTTTCCAGTCTTCTTCCTCATTGTTTTTCAGTTTTGGAGTTTTTTATTGTGATATCAACATCAGAGATTCTTTCTTCAGCCTCATCCAGTCTGCTAATAAGCCCATCAAAGACATTTTTCATTTCAGTTGCAGTGTTTTTGATCTCTAGTATTTTTGTTTGTTTCCTAGAATTCCTATCTCTCTGCTTACATTGTCCATCTGCTCTTGCATGTTGTATACCTTATCTATTAGAGCCCTTATGTTATTAATCATAGCTGTGTTAAATTCCTAGTCTGTTAATTATAATATTCCTGCCATATCTGAATTTGGTTCTGATGCTTGCTTTGCCTCCTCAAACTGTCTTTTTTTTTTTTTTTTTTTTGCCTTTTTGTATGCTTTGTAATTTTTTTCTTGATAGCCAAACATGATATACTGGGTAAAAAGAATTGCTATAAATAAGCTTTTACTGATGTGGTGGTGAAGTGTTGCGTGTGTGTGTGTGTGAAGCATTCTATAGTCCTATGATTAGGTCCCAGTCTTGTAGTGAGCCTGTATCTCAGACTGTGAATTTCTCAAGTGCTTCTCAACCACCTCTCCATTCTTAGAAGGACAGAATGACTGGACTGGCCTGGAGTTATGTATTTTTCTTCCTCAGGTCAATTACATTCTGATAAAATCCTGTGGGTTACGTTCTGATTAAATAGTTTCTCCTTAGGGAAGACCTTGTTAAGGAGAACAGATTGCTTTGGGGTATTTCCAAATTGTTCCTTTTTCCTCCCTCTGCTGGCAGCACAAAAGGATTTTTTTCTCAGATATTCACTCTTAGAATGTGGTTGAGCATCTGGATTACAAACTTACAAAAGCGTAGGGGTTCCCCTATGTACGGGTCTCCCTGGAGTATTTGACTCTCAGACTTGTCCCCACTGACCCTTCAGCAATTTATTTATTACAATTCATGTTTTCCTACCTGGCCACTGGTTCCCATTGAAGTTTCTGCTCCAGGAAGTTGTGATTCTATTCACTTGTCTGTGTCTCCAGTTTGGGGGATAGTGGTTTGTCCTGTGACCATACTAATCTGATCCATATAAGAAGAGTTGCTAATTTTTGAGTTTGTTCAGCTTTTATTTGTTGTTGGGATGGAATGATGATTTTCAAGCTCTTTACATGACAGACCAGAAAACTGTAGTCTAGATTGATTTATAATAAAGAAAAGCAAAGGAGAAATAAAATTATAGAACAACACATGCTTTATCTTTAAACTTGAAGCACTTGTGATCTGGACTTTGCTTTCCCATTTTAACTCTCCAGTATTTGGGAATCTCTAGATTATTGACATGTATGGGAATTTTCACTTAGGTTATAGATGCCAAAGGCAAAGCTAATGGAATGAAATAAGATTCTGCAGGGTTTAGTTTAGTGTTCCTATGGGATTGGCATTATAATTCTTATTATATTAATGTTTTCAAAAAATGTTAGTTTTAATGTCACATATCTTTCACAATGTTAGTGATTTCAATATGAAAATCTTTACCTTTGATTAATGCATTGTTTAGAAAAAAGAGGAGGACATATGAGAGAAACCCTCTAATTCACAAAATGCTATACTTTTCCATATGCATTAAATCTGTGTAATAGTACTTTTGACTACTAAGTAATACCTATTTCCCACCCAAGTGAGATAATTTTTTACCGTAATACATGTCACACATTTCTCAACTATTTGTCCTCTCACAACTAACACATTAATAATTATTTAAATATGAAGGAATCTGACTTAAAGCTACTTTATATACACTGTAAACCAAGCTGAAGATGGAAAACAAATAAGCAAAGAAATGAAAAGCAGGCTATAATAATTTGTTTGAAGTTAGTTTCTTTTTTCATCTGCATTGCCCAAAATACAGTTGCATGATGGATATTCTTTCTTTCTTTCTTTCTTTCTTTCTTTCTTTCTTTCTTTCTTTCTTTCTTTCTTTCTTTCTCTTACAAATAATCTGTGGTACATGTATAGCCTTAATCTAATTAATATACCACCCTATAAAATTCCTACATTATGCATTTGTGGGCCCTTCACTGTTAATTTGTGAGAATAAAAGCTTATTAAGTAGGCTATTCATCCTGAATAAAATTATACAGATAATATTTAGCTTCTTCTTAAAGCCATTGTGAAGCACACACAAATTGAATCTCTCTATAATGTGTTAATAGGGATTTCTTATCAACTTATCAGCTACTCACAGAGAAGACTTAATCTGGCTTTTAAATCAGAATGTCCTTATAAGTATAGATAAAGGGTTTTATTTGACTTTGCCTTAGATTAAGGATGCTTTTTTTTTTACATTTAAGTATAAAAAATGGCAAAGACCTAGTGCAATTGAGATATAAAAAGATGTTATTTGCTTCCATGAACTTTCTTTTTGTTTTCCTCTCTCTAGCTGATTTCATGCGTTTTTTTTTTAAGATAATTTTTATGATTCAGAGTGCTTGGAAATGATAATTAACACTCATTTTGGAGTTCTCTGTATAAACAAACCTTGGAATTAATTTTACTCACTATTTGGTCAGTTCATTTTAGAGTATCATATTTTCGAGCCAACCATCTTCTAATTAATTTTGAATGGTGAACAGCACAGTTGCAATTCTGTTCTTTTCCATTTACTTACATTAAAGATTCATTTTGGGTAATCAGAGAATTTTGTATCAGCTATTTTTTACCTTAAAGGTTTACTTCTGACACTTTAATAAATTATCCTGTGGTCTGTGCTGGAAGGTAACTGAATTTTTTTTGCTCAACAGCCCTCTCATTGACACATGTTCATTTATTACTATTTCTTCCGTCAGCTGACTCACTTGAGGCTAATTCTGATGAAGTGCTTTCAAACAAGGACTACTATCGGTTTACATTAACAAGGAGATGGTGAAAAGGCAGCTTTCAAACAGGAGAAATTAGAAAAAGAAAAATTATGAACTTTGGGATCAATTTTTTTATGAGTCATAACATAATTAACTATAAAATATGAAGCTGAAAAGTATTATTCTCAGTATATTCTGATATTTTGGCTTCATTTAGGAACTGTATTAAGAAAGAAAATGAAGGAGAAGGATTGAAAAGAAAAATAGACTTACACAGTCATATTTAGGAAGAAAAATTGTGCAGAAAAGCTTGAGTTAGGAAGAAACAGATTTAATCATATATCTGGAGTTGGATGATAAAGGTCCCTTTGACTTTTACGTTTGTACTTCAATTTTTCTATCATGTTATCACCTCTAGCAGCAATTCTAGTTATGAAAGGAGATATTTGGGGGAGATTATTCTACAGATAAGCATTCTTTAGTAACATACTTTTCATTATAAATGTGATCTTTGAACTCCCATACTTAAACAAATAGACACGGTTAACCCATTCTGTCCTGTGGTTAATTTCCCATGCCAATACAGACAGAGATATGCAAAATACTTAATTGTTACATTTTCCCCATATTTATTGAAGCACAATAAAATTATTTGCTTTATTTTAGGCCTTGACCTTAAGTGTGGAGGGGATATATATATATATGACTTTTGTCTAGACTAGAAACAAACTTCTAATTGATTTGCATTTGAATGTATCTAGGACTCCAGCTCTTCTGAAGGGACTGTGATGCATTTAGTTTTCACAATCAAGTCTGTTTATCAAGACTGAAGTCTTTGCATATTTTATAAAATTTTGGCTTTCAATAAATAAAAGTAATAACTCTTTTTATGATTTATGATTTATGATGATTTATGATTTATGATTTATGATTCTATTTTCTTTGCAACTTTTTCTTAATTTTATAGAAAAGAAGTACAAAATCCACTTAATCTAGTCCGAAAGTACATTAGAACGAGGAGAAGGAGAACTAATTGTTCTCTGATAAGACCCTAACTAGCAAATTATTTATCCTTGCTTACTCTCTATTTTTTTTTTTAACTCTGGGAAATAAAGTGAAGGCGTTGAATGTGTGTCTTTGCTATTTTAATTGGTTTCATTGCTGTAAAGTCGAATCTTATGCTTGTCCTTGGATTCATTGTAGTCTTTAGGAAGACACATCTGGCTCAGAGTAAGAGCATAAGGTCTTTTTTATGAGGGCTACTCTCATAACCTGGCTCCGATATTTACTAAATGTCTAACTTAAAGCAGATTAATTACTTACCCTTGCTATCCCTCAGTTTCTTCATCTACTTAAAAAAAAGAAACTTTCAAAGGGTTGTTTTGAAGATGAAATTAAGTTAATACACACAGAAGACCAGGTGTACCAAAGCCCAGTACATAGAAAAATTCTTTAAAAAAAAAGTTTTAATTTATTTTGATTAACTTATTCATTTATAAGCACTAAGTTGCATTATTGGTAAAGCAAAAAATAATTTCATATACAAACAGCCCAGAAGCTGCTCACTGTCTAAACAGACAAGTTAAAAGGGATGACAATAGGTGCCAAGTTTGACGTGTACACAGGCCAGTATGGGAGCTTAAAGAGAAACACCTAACTTGTCCTGTTGTGAGGGTAGTCAGGAAGTCTTCAAAGAAAGTGTTGTATCTAAACTGAGTGGGGAGAGGAAAAAGTTAGGTAAAGAAAGTGAACAAGAGAATCGGGAGAGCACAGGCCCTATCTTACAGGCATGAGTAAAAAGGGCTCTTGGGAAGCAGCCAACACCCACGTGGCTGGATGTTGTAGTCCTTGGGGTGGTGTGAGACCAGTGCTGACTAGATTCACACTGAGAAAAGATGTGCATCTATGCTAGGAGGTTTGGAATTGGAGGAGAATCAGTAAATGAATTTGAGAGGAATGGTATGAAAAGATTTTTATTTAACATAAGATATATCTCTGGCAGATGTATAGAAGATGAATTAAAGGAGAAATACTGGTAAGAAATATACAGCAACAGGAGAATGAACAAGTGAATAATACCAAAGTCATATTTTAGTGTATAGTATAACATTCATAGCATAACTTTAAATAATTCTAATGTCAGGGGGAAATCCTCATGCTATAATACTAAATTAAAAAGACAAGATATAAACTGTATAATCTATGGCTATACATATTTAAAAAGCACTTTCCAGTACTTTAAAATGTTAATTGTGGCAGGAGGTATGTGAATTTTGTCTTGTTTATTTTCCTTTATTTTTCATGTTGTCCTAAATAAGCATGCATTTGTTACCTCTATTATTAAGAAAAAAACCTACATATTTTTAAACATTTTAAATCAACTCAGTTGATTTAAATTCTTGTGAACTTTTCTCCTTTTCTGGGATAGTAAAAAAAAAACAACAACATGCTAACCTATTTTTTAATTACATAGAGTTTGTTAAATATAAAATGCTCGAACCTTAAATTTTGCTCAATATGATATACAAAGTCATTTTATTGGATAACAGCTGCAGGAGAAGGTATGGTTTCAATTATGAATTATATTTGGATTTAGACAACATTTTTTTGTTATCTAAGGTTAAAGTTTTCTCCCTACCATAACTAGATGCAGAAAAATAGAGCAAAATCCAGAAACATGTTCACACACACACACACACAAGAACATTAACTTTTCAAACCTTTTTTTCTTAAAACAACAAACTAATGCTTATAAGTATGTAATTTTACTATTCTGAAGCAATTTCCATTCAACATTTTCTATTTTCACAATTATAGTAAAGAAAGTAAACCATAGGCTTAAATAATATATTTTAAAATTGTTTAATTAACCAACATGAAAGGTGTTCTGATATTATTAGTTTTAAATATACATGCGTGAAAATTTTATGAAACATATGTTACAAAACATAAGGCTTGGAATGGACTGATTCTTTTTCTATTACCTCAATATCATGCCATCCACCAATATCTTAATTGAAATAGTATGCCGATTTGATCCAAACCCTATAATTAAAGGATATTTATATATTTATTATTTTCAAAAGTTACTTAATCAAGAAATTACCCTCTAATTAGTGATATCCTTCAATGGAAAGGAAACAACAGCCATAACAAAAAAAATAATGTTTACCTTTAGTCATTATGACAATTATGAATAAAGCATATCGAGGAAGGAGAAGTTGTGGTAAATCATTACATCTAGGCTAACATGGCATCAAGGTTAGAGGCTTAAAAATTCTCAACCCCTGAGACTTATTAGAAATCTAAATTTCTAATTTAGATTAATTCAATGGCCATTTAAGAATTTATAATTTAAGATATCCCCAATTTCCTTGAATAAATCCTTACTCGTTAGTAAAGACAATTTTATGCATTAGTATGAAATTAAAAGGCTATTGAGATGAGTAGCAAGATGTATCATTAAAATGCCAGAAGAGTTGCTAATATCTCATTTGAAATGTAGATTTTATTTTTAATTTTGACTTAAACAGTTTGGCTTTATAGAGAGCTCTTCTTGGTTGGCATAAGGAATTATTCCAGGACAGATAATTCTTTGACTATTGTAAGAGGATGATATTTTGAGAAGTATTTATTAGCTTATCTTGTCTGTTAAACATTTATGAGCTGGTTCTTTATCGTCCAAAATGGCAAGGGAGCAAGAAAGATGAGCTGGAAAAAGATACTATGAGACCTTGTGGACACTGAAGAGATAGGATCATGGGTACAGATTCTGTCTCAGGATGCCTTAAATATGTCAAGGCACGTTCTCTTCAGACCCACTCAAAAGCCTGGTAAAGAAATAGGGGGAAAAATTAAAGGTATCCAATGAGGCATAAACTGTAGTATGTGAGCAAAAATGGAAAGCTCATCTCAATCATCCATGTCCTTAATTTCTCGGAATTGCCTTTTCAGGAAATGAACATTTCTATTAGAGAAAAAAGAAGCTCTAAAACATTATCATATTTCAATATTATGACAGTCACTCAAGGGAGGGGGTTGTGTGTGTGTGTGTATAGTGGCTTATTCTTTGTCCTGGAGAAAATGAGATGATTTCCTTGCAATTACTAATAAGAAGTAGCAGTGTCTAGGATAATATTCCTACATATGAGAAAGAAATTTTGCATGTTATTGAATCTATAATTTTGCTCATTCAGTCCCATAACTTTATATGACATCTTGATGTTAATATATCTCACTATTATAATCTCCTGAATTGCAGACTCACGTAACCAAATGACGAATATTCTGTATGCCTAAATTATCTCTCAAACTCAGCTGATCAGTAAATGTACTCTTGACAGCCCCTTCCTCAATTTGGCTCCTCTCCCAATATTTCCCATCATAGTAAATGCGCTTTCATCCATCTGCTTCTTGCAAGCTAAACCATTTGGGCCATTATTGACTCTTCTTTCTTCCATACCACATCGAATCCATCACCAATTCAAATGTATTCTACAGCCAACTATGTCTCACTACCCCTCCACTAGTACTGCCTAGTCCGAGCATTAATTTCTGCCTTAAAATACCCTCATAATTGGTATCTTTGCTCCACACTGGCTGACTTCAGACTCTTCTCCATTCGGCAGCCAGATTATGTGTTTCAAAACATAATCTAATTGTATCAGATCCCTATTCAAAAGTTTCCGATGGCTCACATCGCACCTATATAAATAAAATCCTCGTAAAAGTATAAAAACACACTTATAATAATATAAAGATTAAAATGTCTTTCCATGGCCTATAAGGCATTGCATGATTTGGTCCTGATACTAAAGAAAGGTTAGAAGAATATACAAAATACACAAAATAACATGTAAAATTTCTTTTGCATATTTATAATACTTTTCTGTCTCTTAATTAGCTTTTCAATCTACTACTGCAGTGGTCTCCAGAATGCAAGAACACCAGCAGGGTTAATAAACTCTTCTTGACAAGAAAAACTTACAACTTTATTTGAATTTATTTTGCATCTCAATGTAATGTATGTGGTATAGTAATGCATTGGCATAGTGGGAATGAATTTAATCTATACATAAATAAAAATTTATGAATATTTTGTGGATACCTGTTCAAAATCATTTTTATTGATATGGTGTATGTCTAAAAATGTTCGATACCACTGCCTTAGAAGGAATTTCGTTTTGCCACCCATAGGACAGAAATAATACACATAGCCTTGAAATACTTTACTAGCCTTTAATACTTTAAATAGCCTTGAAATACTTTAAATACAAATTTGTGATTGTGTACAAATCTTAGGGAACACTTTACTTTTTAATAAGGTAACAATCATCCTTTCAGAATTAGTACCCTTTTTTTTCTATATTTCCTTGAAATTTCAATAGTCATGGCACTAACTAAATTCAGGTTTTGCAATTTGCTTATGTTAAAGCTGAGGTGGCAGGAAATTGAGGTGGACAGTACTTGACTTTCCAGTCCATGCTTTTAATCACTATCTTTTGAAAAGCAAGAGCAACTGCTTGTTTCCCTTTAATGTTTCATTAACGTCTTTTTCACTCCCGGCATTGCCAGACAGAGAACAGAGAATAGCTTACTTGGACACAAGACAGTGGCGTGTGGAAATAGGGACATTTTTTATGTCTGCTCCTATAATTCCTCTTTTGCTACAGATGTTGATCTGATTTTTATTTTCACTTAAAATATTAAACTGGCACTATCGTAAAGAATTTTTTTAAATGAAATAAAATTGAATAACATATTGCTTAACAAAGGTGCTAGATATAGATACTGAAAGCAAAGCCCTCCAGAGAATTGGTAAGAGGATGCTAAAGGCAAATGTTCTCACTAATCTCACCCTGCTCTCAGGGATTCTTGAGCAATCACAAACAGGCCTTTCCTCTGTGGCCTCTCTGCTCAGTCTGCTAAAAACAAAATCACAAAGCTGTCACATCTTTAGGAGGCAACCTCAAAAGACTGGCCAATGCCATAATGGGGTCAGTGAACCAACTGTACTTGAATTTGGTTTTATTTCTTCATGGCTCACTATTTTCTTCCCAATGACACGGGGTAGTATGCAATGAGGTTAATAAGTCAGATTAGAAGATAAGATAAATATACTAGATATTAAGTTCATTCTTTTATAATCATCTACTCGTTAACAGTCAAAATATGCAAAGACTTAAAACCCTTTTTTTCATGATTGAATTAAAAGATAAAAAGTCATTTTTCTTAGGGATGAAGTCTCAAGAACTGACTCCTTTTTTTTTTTAAATACAGAAAGCACTTCACTAAAGACACTAAATGGAGTAGTATAAAGCCTGTGTATTTTCCTAAATATTAGTTTGTTTTAAAATCTACTTCATTGGTTGTTAACCAAAGTCCATTATTTTTATCATTATGATGGCATTAAAAGGCAGTGGACAGTAACATGTAATATTATTACATGTTTTTTTGTGGTCTAGTAATATAATGATTCTAGAAATAATGAACTGAAGTTGCTCATTAAAGAGAACAAAGAAAGAGAAGGGAGGTAGCGGGGGGAGGAGAGGGGAAGAAGGAAAATGGGGCAAGTAGGAGGAGAAGGGAAAGAAGAAGGGAAGGAAAAGGAGGGAGGTTGGGAGGGAGAAAGGAAGGAAATGAGCAAAGAGAAAGAGGGAAATAAAGGAAGAAAAAATGAAAGAGGGAAAATGAAAAAGGAAAAACATAGGGAAAAAACCCACAAAGACTATGGGTTCAAAACTGCAGTGTCCATTTTTACACAGTATTAAAATCAATTTAAAAAGCCTAATCTTCTGAAGTCCCAAGATTGTTCATTTTGCAAAGACAGACTGGAAGAAATGATAACACATACAAACCATGGCCTCTCTACCAACACCCCATTTGTGAGCGATGGACTAACAAGATTTGTTTATTATTCACATGAGGACAGTTTTTTGAAGGTTCTAACAAGGGACCAAACTATTCATAGTCTGATGAAAGAAAAAATATCCTTTCTCAAGGAAGATGACCATTTTGATGGACTAGCTTGAATATTAAGAAATAAGAATACTCACTTTGTTTCTAAACCTGAGTATCACGTCATTCACCCACTCGAGTGCCCTTATGCGTGATCCATAAAAACCTGTACAATGTAGCCCCAAGGCCTTTTCCAGCTTCCTTCTTTCCTTTCACTCTTATATCTGTTTCCATTGCTCTTTCGGTATATGTCTTAAGCTCAATAGCTCATTAGCTTCCAGCCAGCATGAAACACCTTCTCCTTCAATGACAGTCAAAATTTTATATGCTCTGTCCAGCTCAAAAGTCACATTGTCAAAGTCACTCACTACTCCACACTGAGTGTAGAGCCTATTTTGGGACTTGAACTCACCACCCTGAGATTGAGACTTGAGCTGAGATCAAGAATCAGACCTTAAAAGACAGCCACCCAGGCACCCTGCCATTCCTTTTTAAAATAGCGTTCATCAAACTTTATCCAAATTTTCTGTTTTCTGTTTATTTCTTCCACCAGTCTATGAGGACTGTACCCAGTTTTCTTATTTCTCTGATATACTGATAGCATTTAATAGGTGCTTATTGAATGAATCAAGGAGCCTACAGCTTTGATGTGAGCGTGGAACTCTGAAAGGCATATATATGTCTGAAATTACAGAAACGTATTCAACCCTAGTAGTGGATGGAGTACAGTTACTTCTGCTAAGATCACTTTCCCTCAAGGAGACAGATTTTCCCAAGTTATATTACTATTTTGACAGTTGTCTGACTAGGAGGAGCAGCAAAATGTACTGTGAAAAGAGCGAGGGCCTTGGAACCTGACTTCCTAAGTCAAACTTGCAGTTTTCTGCCATCTCTTAGCTGCATGATACAAGATTAGTTAACTTCTTCTGGATAGTTTCCTCATTTAGAAAATAGAGATAATAATAGCATCCACTTCATAGGGTTGTGGGAAGGATTACATGAGTTAATACACGTAAATCATTTAGAATATTAAATACAGTAAACACTGAATAAGTACTAGCTAGCTATTTACTATAAATAGAACAAAGAATAATTCATCATATAAAAAATAATGGGTGTCAGTACTTGAGTGGGTATCGAAGATGGCTTGGATATCACAGGAATTTTTACAGATTTTACCTTCATATCTCAGATTTAGATTTGTGTTTATTTTATTTTATTTCATTTTTAGATTTTATTTATTTGACAGAGAGCAAGCAAGAGAGCACAAGCAGGGGAATTAGCAGAGAAAGGGAGAAGCAGGCTCCCCGCTGAGCAGGTAGCCCTATGAGGGGCTCGATCCCAGGACCCTGGGACCATGACCTGAACTGAAGGCAGATGCTTAACTGACTGAGCCACTCAGGTGCCCCTAGATTTGTGTTTCCTGGAAATTATTACTAGTTATGTTTTTCTAACTTTTGGCAGACATTAACCAGCTTGGTAAGATAAAATAAAATATTACTTTAAGTCAAATTTGCATAAACATTGTAAAGCACTTCAAGTATACATTGTTTCCCATAAAAATTACAAAATTACCTGTGTGTGCCAAAACAAACAAGCAGACAGTGATCAAATATAGAATTGTTTTCAATTGCACATTAACATTTCAAATCTTTGGCTAAAATCACTTCTAAAGCTCACAAAGACATCTATCCAGGAATATACAGTGGTGAGCAATCGAGTGGTTGAGCGATCTCTATGCCACTCATATCCTCCCTGGACCCTCCTCCCCAACATAAATGTTGCTGGACTCGTGGAGCGAATGTGGAGTAGGTCCTTGGTTGCGTAAGGACGGGAAAAAGAATTGGGGGAAATAGACAGATGGTGAACACATAGGTCAACTACTCAGAAAGTAGGAGATGCCGTGGAAAAATAAGACATTTAAGTGATAGATGGTTACTGGGTGAAGGGCAGGCAACCACTCTCTGAGGAAGTGACATTTGACCTGAGACATGAGGGCAGAAGAAATCAGACTTACAAATTTCTGGAAGTCGCATTGATCCAAGCAAAGTACCAGAAGTACAAGGCCCTAACGGGCAAACAATCTTGGCATATCTAGACTACACAGCAATAAGGATGGTGTGTTGGAGTGTAGAGGTGAAGGACAGAATGAAACTGGATTAGTGCAGAGAAGATGGGCAGATCATGGCTCAGAACTTGAATTTTACTCTGAGATTAAATGAGAAGCCACTGGAGGGCTTTAAGAATGGCTATAACATGCTTTATTTTGCATTTAATAACATCATCCTGACTGCTCTTGGAATAGTGGATTCTGTGTGGCCAGAATGGTAGCAGTTGTCTGGGAGAGAGATTAATGGAGCCACTGTCTTACAGGCTCACTGTGGAGATGGAAAGAAAAAAAGCACTAATTGGGATATATTTTGGAAATAGGGTAGGCCGTACTTACTGATGGACTTATTCCTTCAACAGATATGTAATAGGACCTACTATGGGCACATCTTGTAAAAGTAATGTGTCCTGATGTTGTTGGGAATTTGCCTGCTCACTAAAAAGTCATTTCCAAAACCATAATAATTCAACCAATGGTTCCTTGTACTGGAAGTCGCTATGGCTGTGCTTGCTTATAGATGGGCTTCTTTTTCAAAATCTAAATCACTAAAGATTCAAGAGTCATTATATGCTATAGCATATACTTTTTAAAGAAGCATTTGGCAAAAGATAGGATAAAAGCTACTTCAATTCAGGGCAATGTGATGTGTTTAAGTTTCTTTTTTATTTCTCTAAATAGCTCATAATTCCTAAACTCTGTGTTTATGAGCGTAACATCTCAGCCCATGTAGAAAGCTCTGCCTATATAGATTTGATTGCTTGAGCAAGTTGTTTAAGTGAACTACAGAATGGACTTCTGAAAAGAAATTTCAGGAGGATGGCAATTTTCAAGTCACATCTTTTATTCGCATTTGATTTGAATGTGTACCTGTGTGTGAAAGAGAATTTAAGTGGATATAATAACAGCTTCAAGAAGGAACAAAATTCTGCTACTTACACTTTATACTTTGAATGCCATTATTGGATACCTTAAATCGTGTTGAAAGTGACAATTATAAATCAGGGAAACACTTCATGCTTGGAATCTTTTACATTGTTTAAGCTAGTAATTTTCACATAGTTCTAAAGGATGTTGGCAGTTGTGAACTTGCCGTTTACAAGAACACGACCTTTTCTTTACTTCTAAATCTTTTGGCTCCTTCTCTAGTTTTAGTTAATGTTTTCACAGAGGTAATTGAAAGCTGCCTGTTCTGTTCGGTGTCAAGTTCAATGGAGACAGATCTATAGGGTCAATGCTTGTAGGCATGAAGAGTATCCTCTCCCTTTGTGATAAGTAATGAAATCCAGCCTTGAGTTTTCCATTTATTCTGTGGGATCGGGTTTTCTTATTTCTATTGAGTTCAACTCGTTCATCTAAATTGTCTGTAATTATGTAACACTTGGGAAGGTCTTCCATTTTTCACATAATTAATTTTTATGTTCTAAACACAGAGATTGCTATAATTCTATTTATTCCTCATTTGAGCAAAATTTCCACAATGGACAATGTTCACCATAAGGTATTAAAAAAGTATGGACCTAGTGTTTCCAGAAAACCTCTCTATTGCTAATAAGCATGATACAATCAGCAACACTACAAAACCAAAAACATTTGACAAAAACATCTGAAGTACTTTGGTAGACACCAAAACCAAATTAAAAAAGCAGTCTTGACTGGCCAGGCAAGCACTGCTTTTGATGACTCAATTTGTTTCACTGGAATAAAGAATGTTATCATTTGAAAATAGCTCAGAAAGCACAGTAAAGTAACACAACCAAGAATGTTTTCAGAAGCAAAACATATAACGAACTAAAAGCTTTGGTAAAAAAAGAGAATGTCTTTATCTCCTGATTTATGTGTTCCAGCAGGGAGAAACAATCAAGCAAAATTCGAACTGTAAATAAACCCAGAGTTTATGGGCTGCTAACACCTCAAATATCATTTGATAATAAAAATGATGTATACTTCTAGTTTTTCAAATAAGAATTCTATCCAAATTATTTACATTTTTTCTGAAAAATCAAAGCACTTACTTTTTATCACATTTCATACTATCTGTGTAAAACAGTAAGGGGACTAACATTATTTTCCCCACTTTTACAAACAGAGAAATTCTGAAGCATCAGGAATATTATAAGACTTTTTCTTATAATTAATAAAATTAATAAAATAAAACAAGATCTTTTGAATTTCGGTTACTAGTTAAGTTACATTCCTACGGACTGATTTGATGAAAGAGAAAGAAATGGCTTTCCTTTTTTTTCTTCTTTCAGCCCTTGACTCCTTCCCTTACTTTCCCTCCCCTTCCCTTTCTTCCTTTCCTTTCAGTATTCCTCCTCTCCTTTCCTTGTCCCCTCTCCCCTCCCTCTGCTTTCCTTTCTATTCCCTCGTTCTCCGCTCCCCCTTCCTTTCCCTTTTCCTCTGACACAGCTCTAACGACTTGTGTGAAACAGCACATGTAGACAGACACAGCTGTGGTGCTCTAATGTTCATTTATGGGTTTATTCAATAAATACCTATTAAGCTGACACTTGATGTCTGGGGGTGTGTATAGCACAGGTGAGGAGGAGAATACTCACTAAGCATGAAGATACCCACCGTGAGGGCCCAGGTGAGGAAGAGAGAGTAGAGATGAAATCTGAGGGATGAAGAGTGAAATGGAGGCAGGTAGTACTGTCGGCATAAGGAAGAGAGTATATACTAATGTCCTCTATATAGCTGAAATGTCAGCTATAATTACAAATAACCATTAATATTTCATTCCTTCACTCCTTGCTCAAATTCCTTCCATTCCTATAACAGAATAATAATATTCAAACTGTTAACATGCCATACAAAACTTTTATGACCTTGCTCTTACCTACTCTTAGAACTTTATCTTCATCTTGTACTCCTGCAAAACCCAAACGCTTAGTTTCCAAACTTGCAACAGCTATTTTACCCTATCTAACTTTCTGAATCTCTTCTTTCTGACTAGAAAACCTCCTACTGCAAACTCCCACTCCACAGCCCCACCCTGCTACCTCATTTGTCTGATGATCCCTGCTAATGCTCAGCTCACTCAAATATCAGGAGTACTAACTCCTCTGGGCAGAGTTCCCTCACGTTCCTTGACTCAGTTATGCACATGGGTGAGCATCCACCGTTAGAACTATTGGGTAGTGTGATCGGGACGATCTTAAAAAATCAAATAAAAGAAGAAATGAAATGACTGAAATACAAATAGCGTTGGGGGCTTGCCCTCTAAGCAACAGATGACAGTGTAATAGTTCATTATAAATTAAGCACCAGATTTCCCATTATATTTATCAATAATTCTTATATTTAAGATGAGGTCAATCTCAAATAAAAATTTAACAAATAAATATCAACTGACGCTAACTTTAGTGATAGAAACTTTTTGGCCATCCGCTGATAAGACTAGGGATAGAAATTATGAGACTTTTTCTTTTCAATTCCTCAATGGGTACCAGTAAGTTAAGTATTTACATAAATACTCATTATATCAGCATGTAGCCACTAATGGAAAACTGAGACTAAATAATTTGGTCTCCAGAAATTAAAAAAAAATATGAAAATACCAACATGTTCTAAGAATGAGCTCATATTTTTATTTTCACATTATCTGACTCCTTGGAATAGCCAGGGGAAAATGAAGTAGGAATAAGCAAAGTGAAATAAAGTAAAGTGATACAAATGGTCTTTCTACTTCACTGTACTTCAAAATTAGAAAAAAAATATGAAGAAAAGGAAACAAGATATATTGAAATACTTAGGTGTTATGTAATTTGTGGAAGAGATGATAAAATCAAGAATGAGGCAAAAACTCACAAACTGAGAAAACCACACATTTTCAATTTTAGTTTTGGGAAGTCCTACAAAACCCAATTACCTTCCTTCTATCCCACTATGCCATATAAACAGTGATGCAGAGAGGTTTTTTTTTTTTTTAAGATTTTATTTATTTAGTTGACAGAGATAGAGACAGCCAGCGAGAGAGAGAACACAAGCAGGAGGAGTGGGAGAGAAAGAAGCAGGCTCCCAGCGGAAGAGCCTGATGTGGGGCTCGATCCCAGAACTCCAGGATCACGCCCTGAGCTAAAGGCAGATGCTTAACGACTGAGCCACCCAGGTGCCCCGATGCAGAGAGTTTTTATTTTTTTTTCTTATTACCACGGATTCACTGATTTTGCTTCCAAACTATCCCTGAATGTCAAGAGCTTTATGCACCTAATACTTCCATATTACAAGCTTCAAAATAAAGAAAGGGGAAAAAAGTTTTATCTAGTGACTAACATCCACATAAATGGGAGGTTGTATTTTTTGCTGTTGAAAATTTATTTATGCTAAAGAGCTATTCTACCACCTTTCATAACATGCTTTGGGAAAACTAAATTATCCAGTTACGCTAGATGAAATAGACTTCCCCAATAAAATATTGCTGTTTTCATTTATTTTTCTAGGGAAACAAAATTGAAAAAAACCAGTGCAATTTTATGGATTTGTTCATGGTCTAGAAATATATATATGAATGTAAATTATATTCCATCAAGATCTGTAGCAACCATTGCATTAGAAAGAAGCATGTCTACACAATCATAGTAACCTTTCTCTTATTTGATGAAGAGAGAGCCCAGGTTTAGGAGACAAAAATATTCTGTTCTAATTTGTGTAAATCCTACTGTGGAAAATTAAACAAAAACTGAACTACCCCCCCAAATTAAAAAAGAGCAAAATTTCTTCACATTCTCTAGTTCCTTGTACTAACCCTGATACTGATTTTCAGTGTGAATAGAAAGAATAATATCATACATGGTGAGGCCGCGGATCTTAGGTGACTCCAGATTTTACAAAGTCCCTGCTGTGAGTGTGAATCACTTCAGAAGTGGTGATTTATGTCCCTTTGTAAAGGTTAGTCCTGCAAATCTTTAAGGGAAAAAAAAAACAGTTAAAGGGAAAAAAAAGAGGTGACTGTAGATCTTTCAGTGAGTGGAAATAGAATTTTCCACAATCTATATACTCTACAAGGGTCCATTCTTCTCACAGTTGGTGGCTGTTCTTCCAGGCCCTATGCCCCACAGCTCCCAGTAACACTAATTGCTTCAAAATCCCTGCCTAGATAAGAAGCAGTTAGAAGTCAACTTATTTATTTATTTATTTATTTATTTATTTATTTATTTATTTTAAATAAACAGTGCTGGAACACATGTAAAAATCTCCTGTGACCCTGATATAGAATTCTTAATATATTATTTTGTAAAGAAGCATATTTTGACAGAATATGTAATTGCTTTGTTCTACATGAAATATTGTTGGATTGTCCCAATTTTCTATAAAGCACGGCATTTATAGGAAAGCAAAATCAAGATCATCAAAGAATACTTGGATATCTTGATATCAGTAATCAGTAATTCTTTATAATCTGCTCTAAAATAGACTTGGGATGTTTCTTGGTTTTTTATTGTGCTGCACATAAAATATGTTTCTGGGAATTATCTTACATATCTGATTCTGTATTATTTCAGTGCTAAAAGAACTTAAAGTTTGGTTCAGGCCATTCATGTTGATGTTTTCCTATGCCTTATAGCTGTCTTTACTCTACTTTGTCTTAAGAGCCAGCACTAATCCACAATGTACTGCACCTGCTATTAGATTCCACAAACGTGGAGATTGATATACACGAAGAAGGAAAGCTCATTAAGCAGCCTCGGTGTATGAAAGTTCGGCAGACAGCACATGGAGAAGTATATCATTGCAGTTCCATTATACTCTACTGTCAATTTCAAGTACACGACTCTTTCAGGCTCATATTTTTTCTTCACCTGAATTTGAAGTTGGCCAAAATACAGGCAAGGGTTAGTGAGTCTAGACACTGCTTTGAACTTTGGAAAACACAGATTTCCTGGCTCCAGTACTCCCATTTGAAAACATCCCAGAATCTGAACATTTTTAAGCGTATCTGCTAAGAAACTTACAAAATTCTATTTTCATATTGTTCCTTTACAAAATTAAAATGAGTTAAAAAAATTAAATCCAGTAGAACATACTCTTTTCGAGCTTTTATAGTTACTGGTGACACCATCTGATAAGACTCCAGACTTCCTTTATTATTGTCATTTGCTGCATATTTTATAGGGTAGTGTCTCGACTTGAATGATGGTGGGTTACCTGGCATAAGCTGTTTCACCTCATACATGATTAAATTATATTTCTTCCTGTCTGAACAAAGATTATATTGAAAATACAGGAAGGATTCGGCACCAGGGAAATACATGTTAGTATTTGACAAGTGTGGAGCAGTGCAGGAAAATATCAATATGTGATGAGGTCATGATAGAATCTAAGAAAAATAGGAGGAAGTTCTCCGAATGTTAAGTGGACAGATGCCCAGCTATTCTTTTGAAATGCCATTCAAATGGCCCTCATATCATTTAATTTCCAATTGCTAGATTCATTTGGGGAAAACAAGTTGGTATCGAAGGAAATTAACAAACCCTGTTCTTTGCAGTTTGCTAAATCAAAAGATCTAACGCACAACAGTAACAGGAGTTCATGTGTGAGTCAAGATGTAAAAATATATTCTGATTTGTATTTTCTGTTTTATGGTAGATTGGAAAATAATGACTTATTTAATTTATTTTTATTTTTTAAAGTTTGTTTATTTTAATAATTTCTACACACAACATGGGGCTCAAACTCATGACCCCAAGACCAAGTGTCCCACACTTCTTCCGACTGAGTCACCCAGGCATTCCAGAAAATAATGACATATTTTAAAATGTGCATAGAAGCAGGATGCCAGATAGAGTTACAAAAACAAACAAACAAAACAAACAAACAAAAAACCCCAAAAAACCTCTTGAAAATACATAAAGAAAAAATATCAGAGACTTTTGAGTACAGAAATGAGACAGGTCTATTCTAGAGGGGACAATACAAAATAACGTGAATCCCTAAATCAGAAGCTAGACAACAAAACTGCCCTGGTCTTGGTGTGGTTTATGCTCCTCACCCCTCCCCTTTTGTAATATGATATCATTTTTAAAAATATTAAAGCACAGTTAACACACAATGTTACGTTAGTTTCAGCTGTACACACATGATTAGACAGCTTATATGCTAGGCTATGCTCACCCCAAGTAAAGCTACCATCTGTCACTATACAATGCTAACATAACATCATTGCCTATATTGCCTATGCTGTGCCTTTCATCCCCATGACTTATTGATTCCATAATTGGAAGTCTGTGCCTCTTATTCCTCTTCACCCACTTTTTCCATCCCCCACCCTCCCTACCCAGGGCAACACCAGTTTGTTCTGTGTATTTATGGGTCCATTTCTGCAGAAAGGATTGTGTCTTTTTGACTGCAGAACAGAGTTGTGGAAGTTATAAACCAAAAAAAAAAAAAAAAAAAAAAAAAAAATTTGGGGAATTTTTCAAGGTTTNGGTTATTTAATCCAGTTCCCTTCCTTTAGGCAGATGAACTACCAAGGCAATAAGAAAGAACTTTATAGTTGTTGATTCTATTTTTAAGTACTCTAGAGAGGGAGATTCCAGGACATTCCCTCATATACTTTTTCCAGCATTTATTAGCCTCCTAGGATGTTTACATACAAATGAATCCAGACACTACCAATCCATTCAAAATAGTTCTGCAAAATCTAGCAGTAATATTTCTTTCACTATACTGATGATGGGAATTTTTTTTTCTTCTCAATACGTTTCCCTTAATACATCCACCACTGAATTACTTTCCATTTTGTCTCATTCTCATATTTGTGTACATGTTGATAAGTTACTCTTTTTTCTTCTCCTCTGACCTTACAGAGTATAACCAATTTATAATGCTGGTTTGTAATATTTAAAATTAAACCTACTTTATATTTTTTAATGTTTTACAGTGAAAGAGATATACCCCAGGTCTAGTTGAGTAAGGATAGAATCACGGATTTTTAGCGTCAAATGAGATATTAAAGAAATAGATTCCATATTCCTACAACATTTCTGTTTGGGCAACCCCAATGACAAGGAACTTAATATGTCATGATGCAGCCCATAAAATTTTCTGGAAGATTTAATCTACCCTTATATAATATTTATCCCTATATAATGCTGGAATTAAGCCACTGTTTTCTTTGAAAATAATTTTGGATGTTTGCATTTTTTCCTGTTAAATTTCATCTTGCTAGATTTGGTCTGTCATTCTAATGAGCTAAGAAAAACTGGATATTCACATTATCTGGAGTATTTACCATCACTGCTAGCTTTGTGTGATGTCATGTTCTCTATACCCTTATTCATCCATTCATCAACAAACAAAAAACCCAATGCTACAAACAGAAATCTATACACCATTTAACAAATCCACAGAGAAAATTACCATACAAGAAATACGTCATATATATGATTATTTTAGTGTTTCTGTGATGTGAAAGTATAGATCATTGATGATCCACATCAATGAAAAAAACAAATTAAAGCTAGATTGGTCTTAAATCTTTAGAGTTTATGCTAATACTAGTGATCACTTATCCTACTTCTAAGTCCTCACCAAAATCACTTTTCCACATTACAAGTCAGTTGGAATAGTAGGTAGAGGAAATGGTCATCTCCAGGTGATTTCATGAATGTTGAGTCTTCCTACTAAATAGTTATTTTCACAAGGGACTTTGGTATCTAAAATAATACAATCATAGACCTCTCCGTTGGGAACTGGCTCTGTTAGAATATAAATATTCGTAGAGTTAGCATATTAATTAACTCATATCAATAGCATACCTTCACATCAATGAACTTTCAGATGTTTTTTTGAGCAGGATTTTGGTGAAAGAGTAAAGAGATTCTTTTTACTCTGACAAAAAAATTAATTGATGGCTGGAGAAAAAGAATAGATCAAAGGGGAGGGCTGGGTGTCAGTATGTATTTCCTCTTTTGGTTTTCTTCTTTCCTCACTCCATTCCTGTAAACCCATTCCTAGCCAGACTTGCTGGAACCGTCTAACCTGAAACTGTAGTTAAGCATCCTATTTCGTTTCTCATACCAGTGTATTGATCATAGCCCATCACCTAAGGTGCCTCTCTATTCATAATAAGACACATGCACAAAAAACTTCAAAGCTTACATTCCAAGTTTCTTCATTCGTCACTTCCTCTTCTCTTTCAGTGTGGTCTATTTTATTTCATTCACATTAAGTCTCTTATTTGGTGTGGTGGTTAATTTATGTGTCATATCAGGGCCCCAGAATGACCAGATAATTGCTCTAATATTATTTTGGGTGTGTCTCTGAGGGTGTTTTGGATGAGAGTAACAATTCAATTGGTCAACTGAGTAAAGCAGATTGTTCTCCCTAATGTGGATGGACCTCATACAATCGGTTGAAGGCCTGAAGAGAACAAAAAGGCTCACCATCCTGTGAGTAACAAGGAACTCCTGACTGATGGTCTTTGAGCTAGAATATTGTTTGTTTGATGGTCTTTGAGCTAGAATATTGTTTGTCTTTTTTCTTGCCCTCAGATTTGGATTGAAACATTGGCTCTTCCTGGGTCTCGATCTTGCTGACCTTTACACTGGAACTACACCATAAACTCTCCTGATTTTCAGGCTAAGGTAAGTCCTTAGGACTTGCACTAGAACTAGACCATCAGCTCTTCTCGGTCTACAGCTCGCCAACTGCAGATCTTGAAACCTGTCAATCTATATAATCAGAAGAGAAAATTCCTTATAATAAATCTCTCTAACTCCCTCCCATTACCCATCCTCCTGGTTCTGTTTCTTTGGAGAACCCTGACTAGCACATCTTGTAACCTCTGCCTACACAGGTCTGGAATTAATCCCCATTTTGTTGGGTACCACCAGATGCTGCCTGCTGTCTGTCTCCCTAGAGAGCCAATGAGTATTATTTCCCTAGATTGCTTATGGATGTACACTATCCATATTTTAAGCAACACTGTTCCTTAATTTCACATCTTTGTGGGCCACTATTTGCCAGATACAGGCTTCATATTACCATACTTTATGATGTCCTATATTATCCACGCTAATGACCATCTCTGGCATTGTTCTTTCTGTTGTGTCTATCCAGGTCTCTCTCCTTTACTCATGTTCAGATTTTGAGTTCACCATCAATTCACAATGATAAAGCAAGCACAGTTGTGAATGGATACAAGAAGCCTCCTGAAACTTCCCTCTTCCACTGTTCCATTTCGCCTGTAATTAAAATTGAACTGTGTGACAGTGTTAATGGTTTTGAGCAAGGTTTACAGTAGTTAGTGTTGTTTTGTGAGTTCATAAGTTTGGTAGAAATACTAGATGCCAAATAGTCTTCTATTTTATTTAAAGAACCAACTATAAGTCTCCGAATGATCCTTTATGAGGGATATGGTACTAAATTCAAAAGTAAAAAAAAAAAAAAAGTTTTAAACCCATCTCTTTAATGACAAGTAGGCAGACATTCAGATAATTTATAGCAATAGCAATCAGATCTGGGGGCAAGAGTTCTAGGGGAGGCAATCATTAGTGCTCTGATGCTTATCCACTTCCATTAGGAAATGGTTAGAGCAGGTTTGGGGTCGAGAGTGGAGACCTGGAATGAAAAAGTTATGAAAAAATGACCCTTGCCTTTGTGGAGATCAAATTCTCAACTAGTGAAGAAAGGGGTAAACAAAAATATTTTCCACATTTGCTTTCATTAACATTCACATGCGCACCTCAATTAAAAAAAATACTTAACAGAATATCCTGATATCTTTTAAGTGTTTTTAAGAGTTTGAATTATACACAAACATTGGAATATCTCAGATTTATGTCCAAAAGGGATGCCTTTGAGACACATTGAAGATTATCTAGCCCAACTAGCTTGTTTTACAGAAGAGCAAGCAAGCTCTGAGAAATGGTTTAGTGCGAAAGATCGTAGAGCATCCAAGCTGTTCGCCAGAATAGTGCCACCCCAATGCAACAGACGTTGTTTAAATTTCGTTTTGTTTTCAATAACTATGCCATTTGAGGGGAAGGTTTTTTGATTATTCATATTTATTTATACTTAAAGCATTTGAACCCTCACTTCCCTACTCCTTTGATCCAATTTACAAGTTTTCATTTTTTACATAATGTAGGTTTTTATTTCATTTCTTCAGGAATTTAAAATACCATAGAAAAATTATCTGAATAATTCATTTTAAACATACCTTTACCACAGACAACTGAGCTGTCATTTTGTTTAATGCATGAATCTTTTTCTCTGAGTATGAAAATTTGCTACATTAAACAAGGTGGGCAGAGCATACAACCCATTACTTCATATTTTTTGTGTGCACTCAGATATGAAAGAGGAGATGCTTTTGTAAGACCTCAGAAATGGAACATTTATGGGAGAAAAATCAGAAAGCTGAAATAATTTCAGCATTATCAAATTATAACATATCCCCACCTTGATCTACTTTTACACACATAAAAGGAAATAAAATTGTAAAACTTTGAAAGATAAAAGGACACAATTAAAGAAAAAAGGGTCAAATTCTCCATTTTGATTCCGAATAAAATTAGTGGAGATTTTAAAACTAGGCCTCAGATTCAATGTGATTTTACACTGTGATCATTTCTAGAGACTGAATTGTGTGCCCACTAAGACTTGAGCCAGAAGCAAACTCAACTTATGGACAAAATATGCATTCACTGATGACATTGTGAATGTTAATTTTGGGCTAGAGAACTAAATATTACGTCTTTACTACAATTCAAGAATAGAAGTCAGCACTGAGATGTTATATTACGTTTAGTTGTTCATATGCTTCTTAACAAATCTGTGTTTTTCTGGATTGAAAATCATAAAAATTAAAAGTCAAATTTGAATAACTTGGAGATGTAGTCTAATTTCCCTCTAGTAGGGCTAGAATTTCCAACTATTCTTGTGAAAGGATTGGCAATAGAAACAAAACAAAACACATATTTGAAAATTCTCGTGTTAAAGCATAAAAAGAGTACATACCGGGTTTAGAAGGATTGTGAGGAAAAGTTCACCTCCTCTGATACTTTTATCCAATTCTTGGGGTCCTCCTGGATATTCTTTGTAGAAAATAGTGTGGGTGAACAGCCCGCAGGTCTGTCGAGGGAGGACCTGAGGAAAAGAGGGGGAAGCAGCACACCCGTTACTTAATTAAGAGCACCCCCACTGTCTCATGACCTCAGAGTCTGCAAATTATCATTTCCCATTGGAGTTTCCTTGGCTACTAATGCCAAATCTTACTGAAATCAAGACCTGGTATTGTTAGGTATCTAATTATGTAAATATTATTATATATAACTATATATAATAAAATATAATATAATTATAATAATAATAACTATATATAACTATATATAATAATATAAATGTAATATATATATATAATTATGTAAATATTAAGGAGTTGCCAAATCAAAGCTATAGGACATATAGGCTAAAGCATTTTCACGAAGCGCTATAAATCTCACCCACCAGCTGAGTTATGTTAAAGGACTGGCAAAAAATCAGAGCCTCCTTAGGATTAATTTAATTCAAATATAGAGATTCCCCAAAGTTACATTTTTCATGGTATTAGGCCATTACTCTCCTTGCTTCTGAAATCCAATCTTACATGGTACTCAGCTTCTAAGATTCAAAACAGTCCATTTTTATCACTTCTTCCACTTTTATAGATTTTGTTTTTACTACACTCTGATTTTAAATTTTAATCACAGTAGTAGTCAAACCATTTAATGACTGCTTCTGGCACATTCTGTGGTTAATTCTGTTATAAATTTGAATGTTCAACAGAGAAAGCAAATAAGTAATTTTATTCCAAAAGTTGATTTTGAATAAAAAACTGCTTATAATCTAATGGAAAAATGCATCCAGTTGAACAGAGTAACTATAATTTTATCTATTCTTTGCTTAATTTCTGTAATAGTTTGTATTAAATTCAAACTAAATGAATGCATGTAATATTGGTTAAAATGAATGTTTTTTATTTTATAATAGTCAATTGTTCATGTAACTCAATAAAGGGAAAATGGTATTTTCACTCTAATTCAAACTTATATAAGAGCAATTCTTTCTATACATCCTGGATTTTTTTTAATGTCAATACCACTATTTGCATAATTAATAGCTCCATTTAAATCTGAGGCTTTTTAAGGTCTTTTAGTACTGGCTGTGGTTAGGCATATGTGTTAGTGCATTTTCTTTGGTTTTAGATAGTTATTAGATAGATGGATGGATGATAGATAGATAGATAGATAGATAGATAGTTCTAATAGCAATCTGAACAATGGATTGGGAAGATGTAAATATTTAAAATAAGGAGAAGAGTTTATAGATCCTTGCTATGATCTAGGCAACTGATAATGAGAACATAACCTAAGCCACTGGAATTAGAGATGGACATTTTAAGATGGGCTATTTTTTTTTTTATTATATTATGTTAGTCACCATACAGTATTGCATGGTGCACTGGGTGTTATACGCAACTAATGAATCATCGAACTTTGCATCAGAAACCAGGGATGTACTGTATGGTGACTAATATAAGATGGGCTATTTTATTTCAAAGTGAAGCATACCATATTTTTTTCATTCCAATGAATACTTATAAAATCCCAGGAAAAATTCATTGGATTCTATTCTCATTTATAGCAACTGATACACCATTGTTGCCTCAGATTATTATTATTATTTTTATTATTTTAATCAATATATCTGAAAAAATATATATCTACCTCCATTTTTAGAGAATGCAAGGGAAAGAAAGAAGAATAAGAAAACAATATCCTAAGATACTCTTAAGTGTCTGAAAACCAAAATAAACTGAGTAGATAAATTTAGTTTTCAGATGCTATATGTTTGATTCTGTCTGTTGATAATGTAGTGATTTGGGAGCTATTTTCTTGATCTATGGACTGACACTGTGCCTGGGAAACTCTCAAAATTACTACCCAAACAAAAAGACAAGGAGAAACTCCCAGAAGTATAAGGTCCACACATAAAACTTCAACTGAGAAATTGTATGGATGATTTATTTGAAATTTATTTTCAGGATTTTGAGCTTGTCTTGGATTTGGCAAAACCACCCACAGCTTATGAAGCAAGCCACTAGCCAAACAATGTATTAATGTGTCACCAGTTACCACCATGGTATGTTAGGAACTTACGGTATCATGTTAGAGAGCTCTGAAGTTATGTCTTGTATTTATTCCACACATAGGTATTTAGAGCCTTCATTATACACAGCAGTATATGCTTACCATGATGTTATTGTGAATGAAGCCCTTTCGGTACCGTGCAGGTTTCAAATGTGGATATTCTTCGGTGCTGGTGACCTGAATACCCCAGACCTTCTTCCAAGCTTCATACAACTGAATATGAACTGGGTAGACGCCTGAGTGATGGGGCGCCACTGCGTAGCCCATGTTGATAGGTATTCCATGTTCCTAGAAGCAAACGAGAATAGCACATGGAGTGGGGTCAATTGAATCCAATTAAAATTGTTTCCATAAACATTATGAGAAATATGAGAAATGGAAGAGCAGGCTTTGTGTGTGTGTGTGTGTGTGTGTGTGTGTGTGTGTGTGTGTAACTTTGAAGATGACCAGAAAGGTAAGTATGAACTGTAAAGTAATGAGCTTTTACTGTTAGCTGGGGGATTTGGAATAAATTCCATTTAAATAGTGTAGATAAGGAAGTTCTCTGAGCATGGAGGGACATGATCTGCTCTAGGGTTTTGGAAAAAGGACCCAGTGACAACATGTTAAGATGAACTAAAAGTGGGGAGGAAACTAATTAAGGCTGTGCATTTGGAAGTTACTGCAATGGTGCAGAGAAGAGGGAACAGACTAGACTAGGCTGATGATTGGTAGTCCAATTAAAAGCCCAGGGGACAAATGCCATATGATACCCAGCAATGTTTTGGATACAGAGAATAAAGGAAAAGCAAAATTAAGTTTCTTCCCTTGGTTTTGGTTCCTAGCAGCTCAATTAACTTATAAAACATACACTTTACTATGAGATGCTTGCCTTGGGGAAACAGTTGAGTTTAAAGGAAAACAAATACAAATTTAAAATAAGAGAATGAAAAAAAGGCATTGAAGAATGATATTATATTGCAAGTTACATGATATAGATCTGCAGTTTTCTAATTTCTCCTTTTTTATATTCCTCCTTTTAAATGTTCATTTGCTTTATAAGACTCCTTCTAGGATTGAATTTCATCAATGAAGTTATAAATGATAGTGTACAGTATTATATGAAAGCTGATTGAATCAATAAACAGAACACAGAAGTGTTGACAATTGCCATTTATATTCTCCACTACATGGCACACGGCATAGGAAAATAATTCAGTCTGGCGTAATAAGCAAATGGTGAATGGATCAAATATCTATAGTGCCTAAATCACATGCCACACTCAGTTCAGAAGATGGGCCCTAAATATTTTTCAAGGCTCCATCATTTTTCCTTTCATGGAATGACTCTCATTGTATAGCCAAATTTACCTCTCTTTCACCAAGACGATGTGTTTTCTAACATCTATTACAATAAATGACTCTGTAGAAAGACTGTATTATGAAATCAATGCTATAAAATGAGCTGGAGTCTTTTTCTAGGCACTGGGGAAAATTCATTTCTTGGTGTGTATAGAAGAAAAATACATTTTCCAGCTTCTATTTTCAATACAAGGCAAGGTTGGAAAAGTCCAGTAACAAAACTACTTGGAAGCTACCAGAGGGGCAGGACAGCTACTACTATTTTGACACATCACTGGGGGACATGTGTGGGGAAAAGTCTTAGTTCTCTTGGCTTAGTTCCATATTGCCCAGTGAATCATCATCACAAAGCATTCTGAGGATCCGTATCATTGGGTAACCAGTGTGGGTGCACTGGGTATGAGATACAGATGAACTTCCTCGGGAGGAATATAGTATTGATGGTGTTCAAAGCCTTCTATGTGGCAAATAGAACTCATGTGCCTGATGTTTAGAGAAGTACTCCTGATTTGCAAGAAAAGAGAAACAATCTGTTATACCCTCATTACTTTTTCGTGATTCATATGGAGTTTTGTAATAGTCTTGTCTTATTTGCAAAATAAGTGTATGAATCCTAATAATCTATACTGATCACTGTCCTAGTCTTCATTTTCTTTTTTTTTAATTTTTTTATTTTTTTTATTTTTTTATTTTTTTTATTTATTCGACAGAGATAGAGACAGCCAGTGAGAGAGGGAACACAAGCAGGGGGAGTGGNAATTTTTTTAATTTTTTAATTTTTTTTATTTATTCGACAGAGATAGAGACAGCCAGTGAGAGAGGGAACACAAGCAGGGGGAGTGGGAGAGGAAGAAGCAGGCTCATAGCGGAGGAGCCTGATGTGGGGCTCGATCCCACAATGCCGGGCTCGATCCCACAATGCCGGGATCACGCCCTGAGCCGAAGGCAGACGCTCAACCGCTGTGCCACCCAGGCGCCCCATAGTCTTCATTTTCTATCCCTGTATAATATATTATTTCAAATTTGGGACTAAGAACATTAGATAAGTATGTAAATGTCCTAGAAACAAAAGGGTGAAAAATAAAATCATGAAGAAAACTGAAATATCAAACAACTGCATCTCCTCTGGAAAAAAAAAAAGACATTTCAATTTTGACAGGTAGTAAAATGAATTGTAGAACTTTCATGAAAAACCAGAAGGTAAAAAGCAATTGATTTAGTGAGTAGGAAGGAAGGGGCAGTAAAAGGATTTTATTATATTTATTGATTTCTGGGGGCTCAATGTTATACTGCTCATAAGGTCATCTTATCACACTGACAACCAGAGTTCAATCAAAATAGTAAATCACACTAGATAATTATGAGTTTATGCTTTTTCAATCTAAATGATAACACAAAATGAAAAGTATTTCCCTAAAAACTCTTTTTCTGTCATCAAGAGGCTTGCTGAACTAGAAACCTTCATTCTTTATTGTCCAGAGCTTAAAACACACTTCACAGAGATTTGGTCAACTAAAAAGTGAACTAAACTATACAAGATCACAAAAATTACAAAATTTAAAAGACTTGCTAACGTGAATAAAGGAAGCATTTGAAACTAGACATAAAGTGACAGAATAAGCTAACTCCAATATGGCATTTATTATTTATTAAAACAATGTCTCTTATAGGACCCAAGATTTCTAGATATTATGGTATTGACACTGCAAATATTTAGTTTAACTTGATTAAATCTTCCCAGTTACATTATGTTCTCAGTTGACTAGGAAATGAGGTAATGTGGTAATTTACAGACTATATAAAAATAGGGTTGCCATTTTTCAAAACCTAGAGTAAAATAAAATGCATTTAGCACTAAACATCTAATAGTAACTGAAATGACCTCATTTAATTTTTCTTTGATTGTTTCTACTGATCGTATCTGCTTGCAGTTACTAATACCTAATATTCATGAAGTGTTTTCACATTTATGTCTAACGAGATTCTCATAATTGTCCTGTGAGGTGGCCTGGATGTTACTATCAAATGTGGAAACTGAGGCTCAGGGAAGGCAAATGACTTGCTCATGTTGCTCAATATTAAAGTTAAAATTATAACCAAGTCTTTAATTCATGGATTTTTCATTTGCTTTTCTAAGTTGCTACTACTGTGACCCCTGCTCAACCCAACCCCAGTTAATGATTGGAAGCACTTTATAGACAAAGAGAATTGACTTCAATATGTATTTCTGAACTGGAACTCCGATCCACTTGGAGTGGTTTTCACTTGGAGAGATTGTAAAGCAAAATTCTACATTTCCCAAACTTCTCTGCAGCTATTATTTTTTATACAAACACAATTCAGCCAATTAGAAGTACTCAGGACATATTTCAGAAGGCAGTAGGTGGGCAAATGCTAAAGTGTGGCAGCTCCTGGCCCCTGTTGCTGACACATGAGGTCATGAAAACAGGAAGATTTCCTGAAGCAGTATTTGGTGCCCAATTGCAGGGAGGCAGTGGAAACTTATTGCTTCTGCTGGAGCTCCAGTGGCAGCTCTTGAAGTGGCTGTTCCCTAGGGAACCAGTTCTGTCTGGCTTTGTGAGTCCCTTGAGAAATACAGCCCAGAATCTGCTCCATCAGCTCTTCTAAAGTTTTTGGAAGTACTTAAATAGCCAAATAAAAACTCCCCCTGTTTAAAATAACTCTAAATGGCTTCTGCCTTTACCATGGAATCCTGACTGATACAGGTAGTTTTTGCCCCTTCGTAATAAGTATGAAACATTGAAAGGGTTCATACGAGATGTCAGTGGTTTGAATTCTAGGAAAACAGAGGAAAAGTTTACTAAAGCACTGCTCAATATTTCTTCAAGAAAACCCATTGAATATGGCAAACACCTGTTTGTCTAGTTAGATAATCTCATGTAATAATGTAATATGTATGACTGTTTAATTTTATGTACTGGTCAGCCAGTGGTAATGTACAGAGAAAATAAATATGAGACCAGTTTACTTAAATAATAAATACCACAGGTATTTAACATAGGCCAACATGTGATGAAACTGTATAATGTAGGTGACATAAANGGTGTCAGGGTTGCTGCAAATAACCTCACAAGTTATTTACTGAACATCTCCAGGGGGCACTATTCACACTGGACATGATGCAGCGTCACTGCAGAGAAGGAATAGGTGTGGATCATTTAGGTCCTGGATATATTGTGGAGCCACAGGATTGGATGATTGATTGAATAGAAAACATGAGAGAAATGCTCAACTAGCAGGATAGGGTTTCCAAGTGAGACTGGGAAGTTAAAAAATTAAACAGGTTTTGGGGAGAAAGATAGGACATATGTTTGACATTAGACATCCAACTGGGTAGGTCAGGTAAGAAGTCAAATAAACAAGTTTAGGATTCAGAGGAGAGAGTTCATCTGGAGATCAAAATTTGGTGAGTTATTAATACATAAATTTTATTTAGAGTCAGTCATAAGACTTATTAGGATCATCAACAGAATGAATGCATAAATAGAGAAGTCTAAGGCTAGATCTTTGGGGCATTTAACATTACATAGGGAGAAGAGGAGAACTCCAGGAAATATACTGAGAAAGATATCTCAAGTGAGATCAGAGGAATACCGGAATCCACAACAAAATGAGAGCCAACTGAAGAAGACGTTTGATAAAAGAGTCTGAATGTCAAGTGCTGCTAATTGATGAAATAAAATGAGAAACTAAGAATTGCCCATTGGTTTTACTACTGGATGTGCACTGGTGAACTGGGTAAGAGTTCAGATGGACAGGTGAAGCGAAAGCACATCAGAATGGATTTAAGAGAGAATGGGAGGACCTGCAATGGTGACAGTGAGTATTAACAACTATTTCAAGAAGTTTTGTTAAAATGGAGAGTCTAGAAATGGTGCCGTAGCTGGAGGGAGCAGCAAACCTAAGCACAGGATTACCTAAAGATGGGAGTAATAGCAGTATGTTTGTACAAAGAGGGAAATGATTTAGGAGAGAGGGGAGAATTGCTTGAATAATGCTCTCTTGAACAGTTGGAATGGTGTGGATTAAGTGCAAAAGTGGAGAATTTGGCCTTTGTGTTTCTAGTTCCTTTATTCATCATTTCCAAGCCAAGATTGTGTGCTTCCCTCATGGGATGCCAGTCCACAATTTGTATTTATGTCATTATTAACACAGCTTATGTTAATAAGTGGTACGAACATATTCCACAAGCTTTTACTAAATAATTATGGCCACTGAGTAACTGTCTGTAAAAATTACTATAATTACATATATTTTTCTGTGACTATGTTAAAATCATACCTTTTATCATATTTTCTTTTTGTTATCATCATGTTGAAGGGGTAGTTGTAGTAATGGGAGCATGTGGAAGTTTTCTTCTTTTTTAAAAAGATTTTGCTTATTTATTTTGAGAGAGAGAGAGACAGAGTGCAAGCGAGAGGAAGTGCATGAGCAGCGGGGGAGGCATAGAGGAAGAGGGACAAGCAGACTCCCCACTGAACAGGGAGCCTGATGAAGGGCTTGATCCCAGGATCTGGGATCATGATCTGAGCCAAAGGCAGATGCTTAACTGACTGAGCTACCCAGGCACCCCGGAAGTTACCTTCTAATTTATTGATTTTTTTTTCAGTGAAATAAGGTCATCAGCTGAGAATGAGGATGGGGGGAGATGTGGGCAGTTTGCAGAAAGGATACAAGAGTGGTCTAGGAGAATAGGATGATGAACAAAGTGAGGACTTGCAGTGTAACTTCTGGGAAGTTTGAGGGTCTGCTTGAGGTCTGTGGTCAAGGTTTTAAAGTGAGAAAAGTCAAATGTTGGCCCCAGCCAAACATTCAGTTTCAGGGGTACAGGCATAGACTAGGTGGAGATTTGGATCCAAACAAGGTTGAGGCTTTGCAGTATGATGAACCAAGAAGTTCAAAGGGGTTCAGGGTCTATTCAAGGGAATGCTTATGCCAATTGTCTCTTGAAATAAACAGAATAAGGAGGAAAGCAAGAACCTGAGAAGAGTGAAGGGTGGCAGAGATGTGGTATGAGAATATCTTATGAAATGCCAGACTGCATTTCAGGACCTTTCTACCTTCATTGATGCCTCTGCTACATGGGAAGATTTAGTTCTATATTTAATTTAGGAGCAAGAGAAGCAGTACCAGATATTAAGTATTTAGAGCTTCTCACAATGCCTTTAGCCTGAAAGAAATGATAACATTAAAGATTCTTAGATGTGTTAAGAGTCAGACAGAAACAAGAATAGTATTATCCATCCCATTATGGCACCATTCCTATAGTTACTGTAAGCAGATACATGCGAAAAGAAGGTACTCAAAATAATTTTGATTAATACAAATTACACTATCTTCACAATATGTTTCATTTGTAATTTTATCTCAACTAAATAATATACCTAATTCATCTTGCCATATCTTCTCTCCATTCTTAGTACCTCAAGAATTTATACACATTATATATTAGATATTTTAAAAAATTTATTATTATTATATTATTATTATTATATCCTCTGATTGCCTATGTTCATGGAATAAAGCACTATTTTAGGTGGGATGGCTAGGGTGTGTGTGTGTGTGTGTGTGTGTGTGTTATGTGAAGTAGATATGTCAAAGAGGGCAACTTGCACTTTTTAAGGCTGGCTAGAATGCCCTTGATTTTCTGATTTTGAACACATTTCTAAACCTTTTGGGTGCTTACACAATTATATAGCCAATGGGTTGGAATCAGTAATTTAAACACATTACTTTTGCAGATATAGATTTGCATAAACTGTTACTTTCTCTGAGCCATGGAATATATTTCTAACATTATTTTGAGTACAGCTGAGATTTCTCTTAGGAGTCATTTTTCCTCTTAATGTCAACTTAATGCATTTATAGAAAAATGCATTAAACATTTGGTATAGGCATGTGCCATCTCTCAGGTTGTTAATTCCTACACCTACCTCCAAAATACAGGGTCTTATTACATTTTAAAATCCTTCTGTGACATCCTGTGCCTTCTTTAAGAGTTAAAATGTTCATATCTGTGATTATTTCCAATATTGGGGAACCTTTACTACCATGTGAAATAGATTAAATTTCATTAGACAAAAAGTAAGTTTATGTTAATAAATGGTACCTATATATTAATTAAAAAACCCTTAAATTACAATCACTTAAGGAACTGCCTATTCAGATGATTAAATTATTATACTTTTCTGTAGATACGTTGACATGTTTCAGATCAAAATCATACCAAAATATTATATTTCCATTTTGTTATCATCATGTTAAAGAGATATCATATTTGGAAATCAAAGCATTGATACAGTTAGCATCTCAAAACAGCCTGACTTCAAGCACTCTAATTCTCCTGGATTATCAATCAATTTTAGCTCTCTCCACTGTCAGCATGCTTGGAAACAGTTTCTCATAGTCCTATATTGCTCAAGTTACTGCAGATATGACTGCAGGGGACCGAAGTGTCAACTATAAAGAGGTAATCATGGAATGATGAAAATGTCCAGCCACTACAGATAAAATAGGAAAGAAATGATCAAGTTGAAAGAATTTTTCAAATTGAAAAAGGCCAAAGAGGAAAAAAAAAGAAAAATATATGGTAACAAGCACCTTTGATGGATTATCCAACTTGAATAGGGTTTACTTGGTATAGCAGGAGTTAAGTAAAAAAAAAAAAAAATTCTTGAAAATCTTGGCTCTTGATTATTTCACAGTCATTTAATAATTAAAAACAAGTTTGGTCAGTGAAGCAGTTAAATTAAAATCTGTCAGTGAAAGTTAATTATGCTATTATTGACCATTCTAAGAATCTACTCACAAAACTACTGTCTTGATTGATAAATAGGCATAAAACCTGTTACGAAGGCTTCTTAAAAAGTTTTGGGCTGTTATGTTCAGGGCATTCTACATAAATATTCCTTTGGAGGATCTGCAAATTTTAAACAGTGGGGCAATTTGAATGTAGGCGAATGTCAAAACAGCTGAAGAGGAAAAACACAATGTGAAAGCGTTGTGTAGGGAATGGGTTCAAACTCTGTATCAGAAAGACAAAAATGAAAACAAGAAACAGTGGCCTAAAAAAGAGAAGAGCTTACTTAAGTAATGGGAATTTGGGAGATAAGCAGTTGGTTCAGAGGTTCAAGAATGACGGAAGTGAGGTCTCTTATTCTCTCAGCCTTTCCTTCATAGTTTTAAGATGCTGTCTTAGTTTTAGCCAATAGGATCAAATACAAGGCAAAATAAAGGAGCAAAGGCAAAGGGTAGAAGGGCAAGCCTCAGCTGTATCTAACCCGCTTTCCTGGAGCCTTATACCACAACTTATGCTTATATCTAAATGGCCAGAAATATGTTAATAGTCTCCTACCTGAAACCAAAGGTGAAAAATCAGTCCTTTCACCACACACATGGCTCCACAAGCAAACTGTGGGTTCGTTCAGTAAGGAAGAATGTAAAGAATGGGTACTGAGTATGCATTTAGAAGTGACAACCAAGGACTAAAGACATCTGTTCCCTGAAATGAGAATGCAGAAATGAGAATGCCTGTGCCCTATTGCTAAGCGGTCCACTTCCTAATCTTATGTACAAAAGGCACACAAGAAGAATGATCCAGAAGGTTATAGAAGAACAACGAATTAGAGAACATTAATTAGGAACATTGGGAGATGATAGAAGAATCTGGAGAATTAGTGTTTCAAATGGTATAAAGAGTTCTACGCAAAGGTGATCAGAACGGTTGGATTTAGGTCTCTGAGGCCCTGAGGCCTAGAGTATAAAGTTCCTGCATGTTCTGGCCCCGCATGAGCTGCTCAGGCTCATCTCCTAATTCCCAGTTCAAAGCTTGCTCTGACACCAAATCAATTTCTTCTTCCTTTCCTCAACATTTTATGATCTTTTTGGAGATTCATAAAGGTACGGATTATCAGAAGTGTATTTTACATTCTACAATTTGCATACTTCTAAGGACACAGGAGGTTACCAATAATCACTGATGGATAAATGTGCATTAATTACGGATTCATGGAATACTGTTCATCATTATGATTGCAATTTGATATACTTTCCTCTGGATCATTACGTGTGTGGGTCACAGTTTGACAAACTTGTACTCTGAAGAGCTATGTAGTAAATATTTTAGACTTGGACAGCAACATAATGCCTCTGTCATATATTTTTCTTTGTTTGTTTGTTTTTTACAATCCTTTAAAAATGTAAAACCAATCCTTAGTACACCAACCATATAAAAACAGACTGCAAGCCAAATCCCACAGGCGGTAGTTTCCAGACCCACTGATGGGTTGTTGCTGAAGCAATATATATTTTACTAGAAGAGTGGAACATGTTTTTCAGGGATTATCTTGTGCTCTTTTGCACACTGCTCTCTCTGCCTAGGTGCTCCTCTCCTGTCTTCTGCCTCAAGCACACTTACTCATTTTTCACTTGTGTTATCTCAATGGGCTTTCCTGTTTTTTAAAATTTTTACTTCCCCTTATAATTAACCAGTGTCTCCTCTGTGGCTCTACTATAGTCTGTACATTTCTCCCAAAAAGCAAAAACCATTGTCTTATTACACTTAAGTAAAATCCCTGAGAATAAGCAGCATCTCATTCATTTCCACATCCTTGATATCAAATAATTGTTTAGCAGATAATACATATTCATTAATTGTCTGTTGAGGAAAGGAAGGGAAAAAGGAAGAAAGAGAGGAAGGAAGAGTTAGTATATTTGTGTTCTTTGCAAAAAAAACGAAGGAAGAGAGAAAGAAAGGAAGGAACAAATGAGTGAAGGAAAGGAGAGAGCTACTTTTTTCATACTGGAAGAAGTATTTGAACATTTTTGGACATAATTGGAAAACAATAAGTTCAGAGTCAAGAGTTCACATGTATATGAATCAACCCTTTCTAATTTTTTTCACTTATTTCTTTAAGAATATAACTTCTATCATCCATGTTATTTTTTTCTTGGAATGTTTGGTAAGACATTAGTCTCTTTTAATTATTAAAAATTAGTGATCATATTCAGTATCGAATTATGGATAGAATAGAGAACTGAAAGGTAAATGAGAATATCTTATACCTGTCCCCAGCTTGCATACTACATAACCTTGAAAAAGTCATTTGGTGGTGTCATCGTTACCACCAACCTCTTATTTCAAAAGGATGATCATATGTTTCTTGAAGAAATATGGTGAAAATGATGGTAGCCAGGATGATGATGATGAAGATGACGATGACAACAAATATTTTTGGAACACTTACGTGCCAAACACTTTGCTAAGCATCACACGTATACAAACATGTACGTACATCACCTAATCCTCGTAAAAACCTATGAGGTCCAAACCACTATCATCCCCATTTTACATATTTGAAAATAAAAAGCACAAAAATTTTAAGTTGTTTGCTAAGGTCACCCATGTAGTATGTGGCAAAGATGGAATTTGAATTAAGGTAGGTCTGAAGCCCAATGCCTGGGCTTAACTAATACACTGAACAATTAGGCAATGGCCTGCACAGGGTAAGCTCGTGTCACAAAAGATTCTTATGTGTATAAACAGCTAGGGCTTTGTTTTCTTCAGAGCAACATAACTTTGTCTTTTGTATTTTGTGCATAGTTTACTGTTCTGTATAATATAAACAAAACTTACTATTTAGAGGAAATATTTATTTGCCTTAAAGCAAGTAAATTAAATATTAACAACTACTTTAGGCAGTTAGCAGCGTATCTCCTGGGGGGAAATCCTCTGCTTTAATTGTTTCATGTATCAGCACTTGAAAAGAATTAGATCTCTTCTAGTTAATCTTAAAAAATTATTTAAATCCATAAAAACCATAAAGCAGAAGAAATGACTTTCAAGGCTTTACATTTACCAAAAAAATAATGATAACAAGGTATTCGGAAGAGATAGATGCAAGCCTTGATAGATTTACATTTAAAACATTTTGAATGATATAAGTAGTTCATTTCCTTCAATTATTGCTGCCCAATATTAAAGTTAATTTTGTAGGTGGCATTTATTCCTTTGAGGTTAAACATGTTCAGAGATAAAACAGCTCCTCGACAGAAAAAAGATGCTGCAATTAAAATAGGAATTTGGGGGATGGGGGGGTCTAATATTGCCCTCTGCTAGGAAAATCAAATAGATAAATATGTATTGTAGAGATTTTCTAAGGGAAATTCTTTCATCTACCTTCCAATACCAGACCAGCAAGTCAAAGACTTACCAAGATACAACACATGACAACAAAAGCCATTTTCCCCTCTAAATCCATTGCTAAACAGTATGAATATTAATAGCTAATGAAATACCAATTCTAATTTTCAGGCAAAAAGTTCATGCTATTCTTCATGTTGTAGTTTTGGTGAAAATAGGAATTGATGAAAACCTTAGAGACTGCTTGAATAAGCTATCTAAGAACTTTATTAAACAATATCATTCTACTTGTAAAAAGGGTAAAAAGTCTTCGGACAGTGGGTAGCTAAAAGAAAAAAATATTTCCACTTATTATGCAATACGCCAATCATTACACCATTTACACACTTCCATTTTCCTTATTAACCTTTTAAGTTTTTATACAATAACATCTGCCTCAATACAGAAAGAAAGGTCTGTGTTCTTCAACAATTTTCCAACTTTGCAGAGGTCATCTACATATTACCTTAATTATCTGGACTACAGTTCATAAAAGGACACTAGAAAAACAGGGCACATAAACTGGTTCATTTTACCTCAGGTGACACTGGTTCACCCAAAGGTTATCACAGCTTTTGCTTGGGGTGGTTTATGGTGCAATTGACAGACCACTGGATTAGGAACCACAAAGCAGAGTATGGGTTCTCAGTGTGACCATTTACACATGGGCTCAGTTTTCTCATTTGTGAAATTGAATGCTTTAACTATCACTTCGAAACAAGCTTAAGAAGCTTGCTGTAGGGGCGCCTGGGTGGCACAGCGGTTAAGCATCTGCCTTCGGCTCAGGGCCTGATCCCGGCGTTATGGGATCGAGCCCCACATCAGGCTCTTCCGCTATGAGCCTGCTTCTTCCTCTCCCACTCCCTGTGCTTGTGTTCCCTCTCTCACTGGCTGTCTCTATCTCTGTCAAATAAATAAATAAAATCTTAAAAAAAAAAAAAGAAGCTTGCTGTACCTTATTTCCAAGCTCAGAGCAACACAGATTTATAGAATTTTAGAGATATCACGGACCTCAATGGTTATCTAGTTTGACCACTTCATTTCAGCAAAATAGGAATCTGGCTGCTATATTCATGTAACATGACAATGGCTAGAAGAGAAAGTTATTAATCTTACAAACCATAAATTGGAAAACTTGAAAAAGTAGATGCAAAAATTCAAAAATTTAAAGAACACAGTTTTGGAGCAAATAGTCCACAAATTCTCAGCAGACTCTGAGAGCACAGTAAAATCATTTGTATTAACAGTGAAAACCTTTAGTCCTTGTGAAAAATGAGATATGATGCTTAATATGCGTTTATTAATTTAAAAGCAGTAAGTTATGTATTTTAGAAAGTTACTCTCTGAAATGGTTAAAATAATAAATCACCCAGATGCTAAACTTCTCAGTGACAAATGGATAAATCACACGTTGTAATACAAATATTCCATTTTGATATAGCATATATTAAAGACTGAATCTATAGGTGTATAATTTTGAGTATCCTGGATAAAACACACAAGTGTTAATAGGAAGGTATAAAGAATTATGATGGACAAATATTGTCAGGGTAAAGGAACATGGTGGTAAGTATATTGTGTCTATAAATGATATTTTTGAACAATATATGAGAAATGTATGCATATTTAACATAAAGAGAAAATAATTAATAGTTATAACGATGAAGAGATATCTCTACTGACCACATGGTACATATACAGAAATACTTTTAAACTGTTATAAAGTGCCATCTATAAGTAAATGCTCTGTATTCAGTAACAAAATCATTTAAGTGCTCATATAAGTGAGCTTCAAGTTTTCTGGATGCTCTTCTAGAATCTTCCCACTGTGATTTTATTATTTTCTTCCTTCCTAAGACCATTTTACTCATCATAGGTTTCCAATAAGTATTAGTAAATATATTCAAGATCATGCGAATATTCCATTTACTAAATATTTAGCAAATTTTTACTGCTCTGTCTTCCAAGGAAATGCCATTAATATTTGATTTCATTATTCAATGTTTTTTCAACTTAAAAACACTTTCTGCCTACCCTGCTTTAGGATTTAAAGTACTGATACAAAAAAAAAAACAGATACAGCAGATTTAACAAACAAATTATTTCAAAACCACGGTGGGTTTTAATTTGAAAACCCAGTCTAGAAATTCTAGCACATCAGGGGAAATTACTGGAGACTTTCGAGTATTAGCCATTAAAATATCGGATGGGAACATGGGGCATGGAAAACAAGGGGTTAGGTAAAAAGGCTGTAAGGGCTATTTTAAGGGAGTCTGAAGGGCTTTTCAGACAAAATGTGACAGGATCTGAATTAGAAGTTAACAGGGTCACTATATCTGCTTTGATAAGAATAGATTCAAGAGGGCCAAAAGTGGAATTGGACACCAGTGGGGCACTATTGTAAATTAGTCAAGATATGATGGTAGAATTCTGACTTCTGGAATGGTGCTGTGAGGAGCTCTGTGGACTCTCTCCCAGCAAAACAATCATAACTTACAGAAATTATTCAAAAAAGAACCATTTAGGGGCACCTGGCTGGCTGAGTTGGTTAAGCTCTGCCTTTAGCTCAGGTCATGATCTTGGGTCCTAGGTTCCAGGTCCTGGGATTGAGCCCTGCATCATTGGGCTCTCTGCTCAGTGGGGAGTCCACTTCTCCCTCTCCCTCTGTCCCTTCCTCTGCTCATGCAATCTCTCTCCCTTTAAAATAAATAAAATCTTTTAAAAAACCCTAACCATTTAAAATCTCTGGAAAATAAACCAAGGATGTACAGCAAATGATGAAACATTATTGAAGAAAATCTAAGAAGACTGGTAAGAAGAGTGAAAATATATACCAATTCAGTCATGATCCACGCCCTTCCCCACTTGCCTCAGTTTAGAATGACAAAAGGAGGGTGCAGCCAGGAACACGGGTTTCTCTCTCTTTGGATTCCAGTCTAAAGCTGTGATTCTCCCTGGGAGTGGCAGGCCATGAGAATTTCTCATGCCCTTAGCTCTGCTCACAGAAGTTCTACTCTAGGCAAGAGCAACTGAGAGATCTAGGCTCTCTTCTTCAGTTGTACCTCAGTGCCAGAGACCAATAATACTGAAGCCATGATTTGTCCTTGCTCCAGCTCAATTGTAGGGTGGTGGTTCTAAGCCAGGAGAGCCAAACTGAGAAGACCAGAGACGACCATCCCAACCTAGCACCCTGCTCATAAATATGGGTGTCACTTTGAGAGAAGAAGATCGTCATCCCCACTTCAGCTCCAGAGCAGTGGATGCAAAGATTTTGCCCAGGGGAAGATGTAGGTCATAGAAAGAGAGAGCTCCTAAATCCTTTCCAACGGAAGTGACTTTATTTGGGACAGAATATGGAAAAGTTCAAGCGTAAGGTCACCCTTGAAAACAATGGAGATTTTGATGGTAAGCAATTTAGAGGAGGCTGTTGTTATTTTAATTAAAATTCACAACAAGCTAATAATAGACCAAACAAGAAGTTTAATAGAGAGAACCAAGGAAAAGGACAGCTAAGAACACTCTTGTGGTTGGAAAAAGTCTCATAGACCTTCTTCAAACTACTTTCTGCAAAAAGGAATGCACTTTATTGATTCAGTTTATGGTAAAGTCTGCACCTTAAGGCATTATTGGAAAACTGTAGAGCATGCTGCAGGTAATTAATGGAGTTTCAAATTGGTAAAAACAAGAACAAAAAGAGACAATACTACTACCTTTATAAAACTCAAAAGAGCCATAAGGGATATTATGAACACTCTATGCTAAAAATTTAGCTAACTTAGGTGAAATGGATAAATTCGTAGAAACACATGAAGTACTAAAACTGATTGAAGTGGAGCTAGAAAATCCAAATAGATTTGGATTTGGATCTAACAAGTAGAGATTGATTTCATAATTTAAAAGTTTTCCACATGGAAGAGCCAGGCCAGGCAATTTCACTTGTGAGTTCTACCAAACATGTAAAGACTTAATACCAATCATGGACAGATTCTTTCAAAACACGGAGAGGAGAGAGTATTTCTCAACTAATTCTATGAGGCTAGTATTAGCCTACCACCAAAACCAGACAAAGATATCATGATAAAAGACAAGCACAAACTATCTCTTTGAATGTACATGCAAAATCTTCAACAAAGTACTAATAATTAAATTCAGCAAAATATAAAAAGCATTATACACCAGGACTAAGTGAGATTTATCACAGGAATGTAAGGTTAGTTTAACATCTAAAAAACAAATTAGCACAATACATCATATCAATAAAATAAACAGAAAACATAATCAACTGAATAAACTTCCCTCAAAATGTATGAAAATGTCAACATTCTTTAATAATAAAAATATTCAACTGAGTAGGAATAGATCGAGGAACTTTAACTTGATAATGGGTATCTACAAAAAACCTGTAACTAGCATCATGCTTAATGATGAAATAATGGATGCTTCCCTTCTAAGTTCAGGAATAAGACAAGGATTTTTGTGCTTGTCATTTCTATTCACCCTTATAGGGGAGGTTCTCACCAAGGAAATTGGACAAGAAAATGATATAAGATGTATCCAGATTAGAAAAGAAGTGAAACTATCTTTATTTACAAATGATAAGATCTTACATACAAATTATCCTGAAGAATCCACTAAAATAACTCTAGAACTAGTAAATGAATTCAGCAAATTTGAAGGTTAAAAGATCCATATACAAAAATCAATTGTACTCCTCTCTATAAAAATAAATAATGTGAAAGTGAAATTAAGTAACAATTTCATGTACAATAGCATCAAAAAGAAAACAATACTTAGGAATGCATTTGATAAAAATGTGGAACACAAACTCTGAAAATTAGAAAGTATTGTTGAAAAAAAATCTAAGGAAGACCTAAATAAATGGAATAACAGCCCATGTACCTAGATCAGAAGACTTAATATTGTTAAGATGGGAGCATTTCCCAAATTGATCTGTGGATTCAATGCTATCCTGTCAGAATCCCAGCTAGCCATTGTGCAGAAATTGATAAGCTGATTCTAAAATTCATATGAAATTGCAAAGGACCCAGAATAGACAAAACAATTTTGAAACAAAAGAACAAAGTTGGAGGACTCACAATTCCCAATATCAAAACTTATGAATATACAGTAATCAAAATGATGAGATCTAGCACAAGGGCAGGCATAGAGATAAATGATAGAACCAAGAGTCTAGAAATACTTCTTTACATTTAAAGTCAATTTATTTTTGACGGAAGAACCAAGACAATTTGGTGGGGAAAGAATAGTCTTTTCAACAAATAATGCAGGTATAACCAGGTATCACATGTGAAAGAATGAAGTTGTATTTCACAAAAGAATTAACTAAATGCATCACAAAACCACACATAAGAGTTCATACTATATAACTCATAGAAGCAAATATAGGAGTACACTTTTATGACCTTGGGTTAAGCAAAGCCCTTTTAGGGTTGACGCAAAAAGTATAAGGCACACAAAAAAAGATAAAATGGACCTTATCAAAATTAAAAACTTTTATGTTTCAAAAGACACTGTTCAGAAAGTGAAAAAACAATCCACATATGGAGAAAATATTTGCAAATCATAGGTCTGATAAAGTACTTGTATAAGAATACACAAAAATTTCTTGCAAGTAAATAACAAAAGGTCACTAACTCAACTAAAAAGTGAGAGGAGATCTGAATAGACATTTCTCCAATGAAGAGATATGAGAGCTGAGAGGCATATAAAAAGATGCTCAACATCATTACCATTAGGGAAATACAAAGCACAACGTAATTTGATACCACTTTGTACCCACTAAGATAGTTACAATAGAAAAGACAGTTAATAACAAGGGTTGACAAGGATGCTGAGTAATTAGAATCCTTATGCACTGTTGGTGGGAATGTAAAGTGGGGTAGACAATTTAGAAACAGTCTGGCAGTTTTTCAAAATGTTAAGCATAGAAATGCCATTGACCCAACAGTTCCACTCCTGGGTAAGTATAACGATAAATGAAAATATATGTCCATGCAAAAATTTGCAAATGAATGTTTCTAGCAACATATAAAAAATAACCAAAAAGTAGAAACATGTCTATCAACTGATGAATGGATAAATAAAATATAACATAAACATAGCAATGGAATATTACTTGGATATAAAAGGAACAAAGTACTGATACATGCTACAATGTAAAAAAGCCAATCATAAAAGACCACACACATATTTTATTATTCCATTTATATAAAATAAAATGTTCAAAATAAGAAAATCTATAGAAATGGAAAGTAAATTAATAATTCCCTAGGTTTGGAGGAGCTGGAGAAAGGGGAATGACTGCTAATGGGTACAGACTTTTTTTGGAGGTGATAAAGATGTTTTAAAATTCTTTCTTATGAAGTTTGCACAAATCTGTGGATATACTAAAAATCACTAAATTTTATATGGATGAATTGTATATGTTAATATCAACATCAATAAAACGGATAAAAAATACAAGTATAATTTAGACTAAGCACTTAGTAGTAGAGGTGATAAGAATTCAACGGCTCTAAATATATTTTCAACTAAAGGCAATGGATTGGATGAAAGAAAGAGAAGTGTTAGATGAATCAATATTTTTGGCTTAGTGGGATATAATTGGCATTAAGCTTCAGAATAAAGACTTGGAGTTCAATGGTTTAGTTCATATGCAAATATTTTTCAAATTAGTGAAGAAATAAATGTGACTTCTATCATACAGGAGTCCCTATGTCTCTTATTTCTAATTAGATGTGAAGGCAGCTTTTGACTTCCAATGATTTCTGCCTATTGGTATTTGCTACCTTGTTGAATTCCCCTCCCTTTAATGATGTGCTGGACTTAATGACTATCTTCTAATAAGTAGTGTATAGTAAAAATGATGGGATCTCATTTCTGAGATTAGGTTTATAAAAGTTCAGAATCTCTCAAAAGTTCACACGATTGCCAAAAATCTTTCAAATTGGTCTATGCTTGGATGTTTTGCTTCTTTATATTTTATTTAAATGCTTCATGCTTATGTAAGTATCTATTCTGCTGAGTGCACAGACTGCCTTTTTCATTATTGAACGTTCAAAATACATTATTTGCTACCTAGTGAACTTTCATTAAGTCAATATTTGGTCACAATTTTATTTTCTATTTAATATTCTTACCTTCTCTAAATTTTCTATCTTTGAAATACCCTATTAACTATAATTATCAGGTTTTTTGATATCTTGTATTTCTTGTACAGCATAAGTCTGTATACTGCGTAATTTAGTAAAGATATAAGCATAGCAGCTATTGAAAGGCAGCTCTCTCTCTGTTTTGTATCTTTGTGCCATGAATTCCAATATTACCCTCCTTTTATTTTTTTAATTAAAACCTCTACATAAAGATACTTAAAGATTTTCCATAGTTACTCTTTGATGAGTCTGAGTTTTTATGAGAACAATTTAAATGTCAGCATTTTTCTTAACAGAAAAGCTAAGTATGGAAAAAATATACAGAGTTCATAAATATGTGTAGCATTTTGAAAGCAGAATTAAAAAACATGCCTTTATTTCAAGAATTCTTATTTATTCATAAATAAGATGAATGACTAACAAAATGTCAAGAAAAATATATAATTATTGAAAAGTTATCATTGAAGACAAGTTTTCTTCGTTTTTTGTTTTTTTCCCTTCAGNAACTATTTAACAAAATGTCAGGAAAAATATATAATTATTGAAAAGTTATCATTGAAGACAAGTTTTCTTCGTTTTTTGTTTTTTTCCCTTCAGGATATTTATGATCTACTACTACTTTAGTGAACTGAAGGTACTCATTCATTTGAAAATGTTAATGAGTCTATACACAAAACTTAAAACAACAAAATGATATGTATTAATCTCTTTTTTTCTCCACAAACCTCCTGGCTTATGCTACAGGCACTCTTGTTCTCTAGGTTTGAAAGAGAGGTGTGGGTTAAGTCAGGAGTGATTTTTGGTAACATTTGCATCAAGTGCTTTAATGTTAGCCAATGTTTCCCATTCTCTTGAGCTTTTGTTTGTCTGTTGTCATCTTTGAAACATTGCTTCTAGTTAGTGAGATGGTCAAGCAAAACAGAATGAAAGCAAAAAATGTACAGTTTACTAAAGGAAAGAATCAAAATATATTTTTTCCCTCCCTACTGCCATACAAGTTTAATATCTTATAATTAATGTATCTTGGTCGACTATACTTACCATTCAACTAACACCCTCTATACAAGCATATAGGCACTCACATGGCATATATGTTCATGTAATAGGCATGCACACAGATATATATGCACACATAAACACATTCATACACTGTATACGCATGTGTTCATGGATAAGCATATACATACACATAACCTCCTATATATACACACATGCATTCACACCACATACATAAATGTGCATGGATTTAGAAATAATAGTGCTTTGAAAACTATAGGAACTGATAACTGAATGGAGTAAAGTCACAAATTACAGAATTACCATTGCAAAATTAATATACAGAAAAATGTTGAGTTTCTTTGCACTAAAAAGGAAGTAGCAGAAAGAGAAATTGAGAAAACAATCCCATTTACAATTACACCAAAAATATAAAATACCTAAGAATAAACCTAACCAAGGAGGTTTAACATCTGTATTCCAAAAACTATAAAACTCTGATAAAAGTAAAGGAAGATGACACAAATGGAAAGATACTCTGTGCTTGTGGATTGGAAGGACCAATGTTGTTAACATATCCATACTACCCAAACAATCTATAGATTTAATACTATGCCTATGAAAATACCAATGACATTTTTCATAGAACTAGAACAAATAATCCTAAATTTATGTGGAAACACAAAAGATTACAGTTAGCCAAAGCAATCCTGAAAAAGCAGAACAAAGTTGTTGTGATCAAAACAGTATAGTATTGGCACACAAATAGACACAGATCAATAGAACAGATTAGGGAGCCCAGAAATAAACCCACAATTATATGATCAATTAATCTATAACAAAGGATGCAAGAAAATGCAATGAGAAAAAGATAGTCTCTTCAACAAATGGTATTGGGAAAACAGGACAGCTATATGCAAAAGAATGAAACTGGACAACTTTCTTATACCATACACAAAAATGTATTCAAAATGGATTAAGGACTTAAATGTGAGACCTGAAACCATAAGACATCTAGAAGAAAGCAGAAATTTCCTTGACATCAGCCATAGAAACTTTTTTTTTTTTTTTTTTTTTTTTTTAANTTTTTTTTTTTTTTTTTAGATATTTCTCCTCAGGCAAAGGGAAACAAAAACAAAATTAAACCTTTGGGACTACACCAAAATAAAAAGCTTCTGCACAGCAAGAGAAATCAACAAAACAACATTGCAACCTACTGAATGGAAGAAGATATTTGCAAATGATATATCCGATAAGGGGTTAACATCCAAAATATATAAATAATTTATACAGCTCAACATGAAAAAAACAATCTGATTAAACAGTGGGCAGAGTACCTGAACAGACAATTTTCCAAAAAAGACACAAATGACCAACAGACACATGAAAAGATGTTCAAAAACATTAATTATCAGAGAAATGCAAATCAAAACCATGATGAGATACCACTTCACAACTGTAAGAATGGTTAGAATAAAAAAGACAAGAAAGAACAAGCATTGGCAAGGGTGTAGAGAAAGGAACCCTTGTGTACCATTGGTGGGAATATAAATTAAGGCAGCCACTGTGGAAAACAGTATGGAGGTTCCTCAAAAAACTAAAAATAGAAATATCATATGATTCAGCAATTCTGCTACTGGGTATTTACCCAAGGAAAATGAAAACACTAATTAAAAAAAAAAGTACCCCTATATATGTACCCCTATGTTTATTGCAGCGTTATTACAATAGCTAGGATATGGAAGCAACCCAAGTGCCCACCCATAGAGGAATGGATAGAGGTGTGGTATATATACACAATGGAGTAGTACTCAGCCATAGAAAAGAATGGGATCCTGCCATCTGCAACAACAGGGATGGACTAGTGGGTAAAATGCTAAGTGAAATAAGTCAGGAAGAGAATGACAAATACCATATAACCTCACTCAGATGAATGATTTAAGACACAAATGAAGTAAAAAGAGAAAAAAAAAACAAACTCTTAAATACAGAGAATGACCTGGTGGTTGCCAGAGGGGAGGTAGTTGGGAGGATGGATGAAATAGATATAGGGAATTAAGAGTACATCTATTGTGATAAACACTGAATAATGGATGGAATTGTTGAATCATTATATTGTACACCTGAAACTAATATAATACTACTAACTATACTTCAATAAAAAATGTCATTGACAAAAAAAAAAAGAAATGGCAATGCTTTACAGTAATGAAAGCTCTTCTAAAATGATGAAACAGTAAAGAAACAGTGTTGCAATATATTTCTCTTTTGATTTTTAGACATATTACAACAGAAAATGAACTCTATCCATACAGAATTTGGACAAACACTACAAATAAAACCATTCTGATTGTTTAACTGCTTTTGAAACATCAATATAAAATTATTAACATGTCATTTGAATCATTTTTGTAAGTGTGAGAATAACTGTGCTTTTGACTGATAACCCCTCTGACAGCCAAGGTCCTACCAAAGAGTATCAGGTTGGAATTAAAAAAAAGAGAGATTTAAACACTTTTAACTTTTTCAGTTTAAATTGGTCATTTAGTTTGAAAATCTCTTTCCATAATTGCTTCAATTGCAAGTAGATGAGTATTTCAAGATATTCATTACAAATTTGTGGACCGATGTTCTCAATGATCACAGAATTTTAGAAATGGAATCGATCAGTGGATTACCTGGTCTAGTGCTTTTGGTTGGCAGATGAGCTGATGTAAATTAATTATCTAAAAACTTTGTGTTTAAGAGAATGAAAGAGGAAATCATTACTATTTCAGGGGTGGAAACCAAGGCATGAAGACATTAAATGAGATGCCAACTGTATTAGAACTTGTTACTTGCAGTCAGGACTAAAATACAGCCTGCCAATATCTTATGCAGAGCTTTCCGCTATCCTAGCCCATCTTGATACTGTTGATGGCTTTGAAGTGTCATCTGGATGGGGAAACATAATAATTTAATAGGAAAGAAATACATTCCCTGGCTATCTGGACAACACACTTATTGTCATCCTATGTTTACAGCTAAAGATGGGTTTTGAATGTCACTGCTTGAAGAGTCCTAAGAAGTTTTAAGGTGAACTCCAGAAGGAAAAGAACAATGTCATTTCAGTATGTGTGTTTAATAGGCCTCATTTTAGTTGTAATCTTTTGCCTATGCAACATATAATAAGATTATTTTTTACAAAATGTATTTATGGGCTTCAGTCTAGCATCTAGCCACACTGACTAAACAAATGTAATTGCTCTGAATGAACTCTAAATAGCTTTCAACATTTCATTACAAAGCAATTACATCTGAGTCTTTCCCAGTGCTTTTGGCATCGCTTTTTAAAAAAAGAAATTATACAAACAGGTGAAATCAACCATTATGAAATATAACCCACATGCTTAAAAAGCAAGCCTTCTCAGTGAAAGTGAGGCAGGGCAGGTTTAAGTAAAACGATAAACAGTTTATCATCAAGGTAACTGCAAAGAGAATTCGGCATGCTTACTCAAGGTAAGTTTATTTTTTGAAAAGGGAATATTTACTTAATTTTACAATGCTATGAATAGTACAAAATTTATTAGACATTTCTTGAAGTTATGTGATTTAAAATAATATTTGGCTTTTATAAAGCGAAACATAACTGCGTACTTGTCTGGATTTTGGAACATCATAATTGGTTAACACCTATTGAGTGCTTACTGTATTGCAGGCACTGCTCTAAGCATGTATCCTCAAATACGTATCCTCAAATATATATCATATCCTCAAATATGTATCAGTATAGTCCTATGAGGTAGTTGTTACTATTATCCCATTTTTACAGATAGGGAGACTGAGACACAGGGTAAGTAATTTTTGTTCAAGATCAAGGAAGCCATTGACAGAAGGTCGGGATTTAAACACAGGCATTCTGGTACCTGTGTCCATGATCTTAATTGCTTTTTGCAGTACACACACTTACTCGTAAGGATACTATGCACAGATCCGACACAGGTCTGGGGATTTAGAGATGGAAAGAATGGTGAACCATCAACATAATAACTAGGCATAACTTCATAAAATATCGTAGTGCTCATTTGGCCTTAGGTCTATGCCTCCTAATGTGGTTTAAAAAAAAAATGAAACATTAACAATCATGCAGTGCAGATTAATTCTTTATTTTAAATGAAAACTGTTTATTTTAAAATAGGTTTAACTGAGGCCCGGGGTCTTTGGGTGATCCATATACCCTTTGTTACTATCTGTTCCCACCGTGTGAAGATGTGAGAATGGGCATCTTTTCTTTAAATTGTTGGAGGGCCGCATGGTTTATTTAATATAGAGCAGGGTGGGCAAACTTTTTCAGTAAAGGTAAATATTTTAGGCTTTGTGAGCCGTGCGTGGTCTCTTTTGCAGCTACCCAACCCTGTTGTAGAGCAAAGACGGCTGTAGACGACCCAGAAAGGAAGAGTGTGGCCGCATTCCAGCAACGCTGCATTGATTTTCATTAAAATTTGAATTTTATATAACTTTTGTGTCACAAAGTATTATCGTGCCTTTGATTGTTAGTCGGTCATTTAAAAATGACAATCAAACAAACAAACAAACAAAACCCTCCAAGGATCCAAAGTATTTTAGCTCAGGGACTAGAAAAAGCAAGCAGCAGGCCCGATTTGGCCTCTGGGCCCTCTGATAATTTGTTAGAAATGCAAATTCTCAGTCCTCTCTAAGGATCTATTGAATCAGAAACTTCAGAATTGGGCCCAGCAGTCTGGGTTTTAAAAAATCTCTCAGGTGAAAAGGTTACATGCTGCAGTTTGAGAACCTCTGGTTCTCAATCATTGCTCTAATGATTCAATTCATCCATCCATTCATTTCTCCTTACTATAAATGCTTTTTGAGAGGTAATTATAATGTATCAGGAATACAATAGAGAAAGTACCATATTTCTTCCTCATAGGTGCAAGAATAATTCTTCCATAAAACAAAAGATGGTAACTTTCTGACAATGATCAACTTTTTGAAATAACAACACGGCCCTATACACATACACACACAAGCCTGAAACAAAGTAACACAAAACAATATGTACCCTAATATGTGTGATGCACTTTCTGATATCGTCTGTTCTTTTTCTGTTGTATTCAACCCAGTAAATTGATTTTGCAACCCACTGATATATATCACAACTCACAGTTTGAAAAATATTGCAATAAAATATGCTCACCAGTGCAAATTCCTTGTTGAGAATCATCTGTTCAACTAAAGATGACTCATTGTGGAAGAGGTGAGGCTGCATATGGCTCCACATATGAGGAAACCACCAGAACTCATCTACAGACCTAAGCAAAAGGTCATCTCCTTCATCTTCCTCTTCAGTCCCTATAAAACATAAAGTTAAAAATGGTTTAAATGAATATTTCGTATTGGCTTTAAGGTTATGTTTGTCAGTTTCTTGTTATTCTTCTTACTACTGATACATAAATCCTATTTTGCATTGTTTTAATAATAGTAAAAAGAAATGACCATAGTCTAAATTACATCGAAGGCAATGTGGCTGGGGTTGGGATGAGTTGGAGTAGGTGTGATAGACCCAAGTGCAGATAGTTTAGAACTTAGGGGCATTTCGTCACTGACACTGTATAGGATTGCTAGCGTATGGTGAGAAATGAATAAACAGACTTCATTTGAGACAACATATTTTTGTTTTAAAATTATTAGCTGATAATTCTCTTCCTTATTGCATGCACAGGGGAAACCTGATCAGAGATGATTTTTTTTTTAATTCTTAAAAATATTCTTGCATATGAATCTAAAATTGAGCTTAATATTTAACTGATGAAGTTTGTTAATTTTTTTCTGATTAGAAAAGTAATATATCCTTGAATAAGTGGGGAAAAAAAGCACAAACCAGTGATATAAGAACCTCAAAAACAAAACAAAACAAAATAAAAACAGAGATCATCATCTAGAGCTAATGAGTGGAAACATTTTGGTATTTTTCTTTTAAATCTTTTTCTACTTATTTTTTAAAAGTTGAGCTAACACTGTGTAATTACTTTTGTATACTTACATTTTTAACATAAATATTATGAGCATACGTATTTCCTATTTTGATAAAAATATTTCTTAAAACTTAAATAATGAAGTTATTAACACAATAGAACCTTGACTTGAGAACTTAAAACTAATATAAAGTTCTCATCCTCTCTTAAGAAAATTTGTTAACAGTGTTCAAGGCATAGTAAAAACCATTTGTCATGCCGCAAGTGAAAAAAAAAAAGAAAGAAATAACAACTTACTTCCCAAGGAATTCTCTTTGTTGCAGATACTAACAAACATTTTCACTGTATGAAATCATATAATTTTTGCACAATTTTATGATATGCAGTCTAATTTTAAAATATTCTGGATCAATAATGTAAGAATTGATTCCTATTTGGTCTCTAGATATTTAACTAAGTGAAGTAAAATAACAGATTCTGTCTTAGAGTGTGAGGTGTATTTATTTGGTTTATTTTTCCACAATATAGTATGTTTTACAGATGGCTGCTTAATTTATTACTAAGCAAATAAATATTAAAGGTATTTTTTTTTAAGATTTTATTTATTTATTCGACAGAGATAGAGACAGCCAGCGAGAGAGGGAACACAAGCAGGGGGAGTGGGAGAGGAAGAAGCAGGCTCATAGCGGAAGAGCCTGATGTGGGGCTCGATCCCATAACGCCGGGATCACGCCCTGAGCCGAAGGCAGACGCTTAACAACTGAGCCACCCAGGCGCCCCTAAAGGTATTTTTTAAAAGAACCTTTTCCAAACGTCTCATTTACATGTCGCATAATAAAGGTTTCACTGATCATGCAGTAAATAGTGTTGTGAAATGGTTAAAGCGTATATTTGGTTTCAATAAATACAGGAGTCCCTACTTCTGCCATTTACTTGACTATGTGATCTTGAACAAGTCAACTGCTTTGAATCTTGGTTTCCTGGTTTAAAATGGGGATGTAAATATCTATCTCATTGGGTCTTTGTGAAAAGTCAATGAGATTGATTTATTATAGCACTTAATATCATGACTTACAGATAGTAAGCATTTCATAAATATCAGGATCTCTTTCTTCTTAAAAATAATACTTGTGGGTTTATACTTACAGTGTTCTAAATTTATATATTTTTATATATTGTTGAAAACATTGCTTGCCTAGATTATTAATTTCTTAAAGTCAGAGATTGGATTCCTTTAACTTGCACTGTATTATGCCACTTCCCCAGAGCAGTGAATAGGTGAATAATTTAATTCAGTCCCTATTAACATAATGTCAGTGAACTTCAGTGCTTTCATATTTCTGCTGAAGTGCATGCCAACTTTCGTGTGTATTTATATATATGCATTATCTCTGGGACACCATTCATAATGTATAGGTCTTAAAGGGTGTAAGGATCATCAGGTTTATTTAGAGTTACTTGTAACGTTGCTGCTATACAAAAGGGTAAAGAATAGAAGTTTTGAATGTGATAAAGTCTTATGAATCATTTGAGGAGACAGAATCCTTAATTTTTGTTAACTTTAGCTAAAATTGTTAGTATGATAGACTTGCAATTCATTGACTTTGTTAATATAGAGAATATCAAACACTGAAATCTAAATGGAGAAAAGTTTATCATTTCCTCAGATGAATTTTAAGAGTGAGCTGTTTAGACCAAGTGTTTCTTATGGCCATAATTTAGCCCACTGAGGCACAGATTAGAGTTACTTTACGTCGCATGCAATGAATGAATTGATAGTTCTCCCACCCTTCTGTTGTGCTTTGAATACAGAATGTTTGAGAAATGCTTCCACTCACTTTAAACTTCACCAGTTGTGATAGAAAGTAGCAGGAAGCACAAAGTGCATACTTGACCAGGAGGGAGGTCAATTACTCAATTTAAAGGAAATTTTTAGACTATTGATATAAACAGATACATTACTGATCATAAAATATTAGTAATTTTTATACTAAAGATTGTGTTAATTTATAAACACTCCTCACAAGATTGATAGTGATACTTAAAACCTTATTTTTTCACTTCATAGATTAATTTCCCATCAGCTTACTCTTATTTTATATAGGTCTTATAATTCAAAGCCATGTGAGGCAAGCTTGTGACACTAGAAATAGCTTAATGAAAAATACGACAGCATGCCATGCTGAAGGACCAAAGCAGAATTTCAAATGTTTTAAAACCCAACTAAGTGAAAATATTAAATTTTTGAATCATTAAAAACACATATTTTTCTATGCTATTAACACATATTTTCTATACCTAAATTAATATGTGAGGATATAATTTGTAACTCATACATCACAATATTTAACACAAGTTAAGATCCATTAAAAGAGTTTGTGTTCATATTTAGCCTTTTACTTCTAATCTGATCAAGATTCAAACCTACATCTTAATTAATTAAAAATATAGTATTTTTTGTTCTTACTTAACAGTTATTCCCTTTTACCTCTCTAAATTCTCAAAAAATAGGAAGTTTTTAAATTTGGAAGTAAAATATTGAAGAATTCACCTCTTTGTTATCACTTGTGGAGGATCTTGTTATGAATTAACAGCATACTTCTAAAAGTTCCTTAAATCTGCCAGTATAAGAATAATTTTAGCAAGATCTGGGCTATAGGTTAATTCCCATAAGGCAACATTAAAATGCAATTTATAAAATTCCAGCGTCTGTATTAATGCTTTTGTATAAATGCCTGCTTTATATTTGCTCATTATTATAAAATATTACAATTCCCTAAATGGCAAGAAGATGTTTGTGTTTTCTTTGTATATTGAATCTGGCATGGTTCCATATAGGTAGGTATGCACTAAATTAATTTTAAATATTACAATAAATAAAGAGAACTGTGTGGTGATGAAAATTGATTAAAAGTACCTATGGTTACCTATTAGTTCTAGAACTAATAAATTCAACAAAGCTGCAGAGTTCAAAATCAATATACAGAAATCTGTTGTATTTCTATGCACTAATAACAGAAGAGCAGAAAGAGAAATTAAGAAAACAATTCCATTTACAATTGCACCAAAAATAATAAAATACCTAGGAATAAACCTGACCAAGGAAGTGTAACACTAGTACTTTAAAGACTATAAGATATTGATGAAAGAAATAGAAGATGAAGAAATTTCAGACAAATGGAAAGATATGTCATGCTGATGGATTGGAAAAATTAACATTAAAAAAATCCAAACTATCCAAAGCAATCTATAGATTCAGTGCAAACCGTATCAAAATATCAATAGCATTTTTCCCAGGACAAGAACAAATAATCCTAAAATTTGTATGAAACCACAAAAGATCACAAATAGCCAAAGCCATCTTGAGGAAGAACAAAACTGAGGGTAACACAATCCCAGATTTCAAACTGTACTACAAAGCCATAGTAATCAAAACAGTATAGAACTAGCACAAAAGTAGCCACTTAGATCAACAGAACAGGATAGAGAGCCCAGACAGAAGCCCACACTTATGTGGTCAACTAATCTATGATGAAGGAAGGAAGAATATACTAGGGGGGGGAAATAGTCTCTTCAAAAATGGTGTTGGAAAAATTGGGCAACTATATGAAAAAGAATGAAACTGGACATCATACCCAAAAATAAACCCAAAAAGGATTAAAGATCTAAATATAAGACCTGAAACAATAAAATTTCTAAAAGAAAACATAGGCAGTAATCTCTTGGACATCAACTTCAACAATAATTTTCTGGATATGTCTCCCCAGTCAAGAAAAACTAAAGCAAAAACAAATTATTGGGACTACATCCCACTAAAAAGCTTTTGTACAGCAAGGAAACCAACAACAAAATAAAAAGTCAACCTACTGAATGGGAGAAGATGTTTGTAAATGATACATCTGGCAATTCATACAACCCAACCAAAAAAAAAAAAAAAAAAAAAAAAAAGCACAAATCACCCAATTACAATGGGCAGAGGTACTGAATAGACAATGTCCCCAAAGAAGACAAACAGGTGGCCGGAAGACATGTGAAAAGATACTCATCTCACTAAGCATCAGAAAAAAGTGCAAATCAAACCACAATGACATATCACCTACCACTAGTCAGAATGTCCAGTATAAAAAATACAGAAACATAGGAAGTGTTAGTGATGATGTGGAGTAAAGAGAACCTTTGTGTACTGTTAGCAGGAATGTAAGCTGGTGCAGCCACTAGAGAACACAGTTTGAAGGTGCCTCAAAAAACTAAAAATAGAACTACCATCCTATCCAATAATTCCGCTTCTGGGTATTTACCGAAGGAAAACAAAAACACTAATTGGAAAAGATATATGAACACCTATGTTTACTGCAGCCTTATTTACAAAAGCCAAGATACAGAAGCAACCCAAGTGTCCATCCACAGATGAATGGATTTGAGAAACAAACTCATATAGAGAGGACAAACTAGTGGCTGCTAAAGGGGAGGGGAGTAGGAGATGGGTAAAACAGGGTGAAGGGGATTCAAAGGTATAATCTCCCAGTTATAAAGTAAATAAATCACTGGGATGGAAAGTATAGCATAGGGAATATTAATAACATTATAATAGCTTTGGAGACAGATGGAAACTACACTTATCATGGTGAACATATTGTAATGCATATGACTTCCTTTTTTTCTAATTTTTTAAAAAGATTTTATTTATTTATTTGAGAGAGAGAGAGCACGAGCAGGGAAGGGGGAGGAGAGAGGGAGAGGGACAAGCAGACTCCATGCTGAGTGTGGAAGCCTACACGGGGCTTGATCCCACAACCCTGAGATCATGACCTGAGTGGAAATCAAGAGTGGGACAATTCATCGGCTGAGCCACCCAAGCTGTATATGGTTTTCAAATCACTATGTTGTACACCTGAAACTAATATCATACATACGTCAATGATACTTCAATTAAAAATTTTAAAAAATTAACTTCAGAAAATGTGTTCAGTACACTGCAATGCATGTAAAACCTTCAAAAAGAATGTTACTTGTGTTGATAAATAAGTAGAGTTTACCTTTTCATTGTATACAGATGTTTGTTATGCATTGTCTCACTGAATAACTTGTAAGGCACATACATAAAAGTTATTTCTAAGAATGTTACTTCTGTATGTGCGTAAGAGCAGTGTTATTTCAGTTAGTGATTGTGTTCCCCACACTGTAGTGCAAACTCTCTTTTAAACTCTCTTTAAAGGCAAATAAAAATATACATAAATAAATAAATGTATGTATGTGAACTACAGTTTCAAAATTAGAAAATAGAGTGATGTGCATTAGTCAGTTTACTTTTTTTGATAAAATTTGATCTTATACAAAAATACTTTTTCAAGTAATAATAATAAACACACAGCACTTAGACATGCTATGTGTTATTCTAAATGAGGGAGATATGATGCTCATTTAGATACAGAAACTGAGGCGCAGAAAGTTTAAGTAACCTGTTCATGTTCACAAACCTAGTAAATGTCAGTCTGGTTTTGAACAAAAGCAGTCTGTTTCTAATGCTTACTCTGAGCCAGTAATTTATACAGAAAATCAAAAATAAGAAACAAAGAAAGGTGAATGAATGTAACATTTTGTTTTTAAATTTCATGTTTGAAAGTTAATAGTTTTATATAAGGGGCTTATATTTCTGTCAAGTGAACTGTCATGAGGAAAACCAATATTAATACAATTTGCAAATATCCATGAAGTAGTTGATTGAGTCATATTCAACTTATTATTAATTACAAAGAGTGGCAATGATTGCCACCAGGAATTATGTCCTATAAAAAATAATATTTGTAACCCTTTATCCCTAAAAGACATCTTAATGCTGTAATGTGTTCATCCTCTGAGTTGTCATTGTGCAATTCCAATCAAGCTTTACATATTTTCGGACTAAAACATTTTATTTCAAACTCCACACTTTTATTTTTTCCTTTTAATCAACAGTATGTCCTTCCTCTTTCAATTTGGCACCTGTGTGTGGCTGACTGCTAGGGAAAGCTTAGGAATATGTCCTTTTGGGTGAGATTGTTTTAGCATGTGAAGGGCAGAGAAACTGAACAGGAAAGAATACATGGGAAATACAAATAAGTGGAGCAGTCTAAGAAATGAAGAATCTATCATTATTACGCTGGGCATATGTGATTAAATGTCTTCAAAACAAGGAGGCTCATCAATCAGCATCTTCATGCACTGAGAAATTGGAACATCCTGGGAGAGAGCTGAGGCGGTCATTGTGACAAGGCCACCTTCTAATAGTTACACATCATAGCGGAGTGCAAGTATAAGGAAAGCACTTCCCTGATTTGTAAACTTTGTTCCATATAGTTAAGCCTGAATATAAGAATGTGACTGGATAAGATAGAGGTGTCCCCTCCCTAACATCACCAATGTTAACTCCACTCTAGAAGAAACCTTGATATCTTTGAATAAATTAATAAGTACTCGATATAATATGATTGCATCTTTGAAATACAGTATGAATGCCTTTCAATGATTCTACACATAAAGTAGCAAGTCAATGAAAGTTTCATCCTTTTATGAAGGAAAGTAAACTTCTGCGATTCACAAATTTATATATATTGCTTGATCTCTAAAGTGTACTATCACCACAGCATAACAGAAGAGTGTTTCTTCCATTATTTTTGTTAGGTTAATAGCAACATAAAGAGTCAAAAGAGTCAATAAGGTCTTCTTGAAAGATGTAATTAAAATAATTTTTTTTTTGGTCTCTTCCTCCAACAACTATCCCTGTGATATTAACTAGTGGGTTGTTCATTTCCTAGTGGCTGTGTACTGTGTACATGTTGGGGATCATAAAGAAGAAATGAGAAGTGTTGTAAGCTCCTATCAACATTAACTCTGTGACTGTCTGGCAGCTTTAATAGTTCTGAATATGAAAAGTAAATAAAAGAGCTGAGGCAGTTATCCAGATATATTTCAACCAAAAGAATGGCTTTACTTGCACTATATAGCTATTTAAGACAAAATAGTATTGTTTGCGTGGGAACTCCAAGTAATCCCATAATTTTTCCCCTGCAGAGTAGATTGAGCTTTTAGAGTTATCTGGTTTCTAACTTCAGAGTCAGAGCTTCTTAGGCCTGAACTCATTTCTTGAGGGGGCTTTTGAAGAAGATTTACAAAACCATGTCTATTTTCAAAATTGTAAGCTGGAATTACTTTGCCTGTGCAGATACGATGACCCAAATCTCTTTCTGCAAAATGTCCTTTTAAAATATGCAATCATTTGATTTATCAAATGGTCTAGATACTAATTTTCCTTCTATTACTTTAAACAGATTTACATGTTGCAAAGCAGGAGGGAAAAGGCATTAAAGAAAAGCCAGGAAGACATCACTGCTTCAATATTCTAATAAAGCATGCTGATGCTCCTTGGTTAAACATTAAAAAGCTTCTTTGGGTGAATGAGCTGCATTTATGATAATTAAAGACTACCTTTGCATGGGATATTTTTAACGTCAGTAACATGCATGCATGCATAGAGAATACCATGGAGTGTTTTCACTAAGATACTATGAAGTAACAACAGAGCAAATTCATGAAAAATTTGGCTTACACCACAAATGCAGAAATAGGAGGAGATAGTAAGGATTGCCCTAATACAGGCTCTAACACACCATTTTGCGTTATTTTTTGTCATTATTATAAGATAGTCAATTCTATGCACAAAGTTTTCTCCATATGAGTGCCAGACATTAGAATGCTGATACTCAGAAAATAAAAGTAATATTCTGGAGGTGAAGATAGGTAAAGAGGTGAGAAATATCAGACATAGCGTACTGCATGAACACCAATCACATTTTAAGAGTTTGTTGAGAGGCTGACACTGAACAGAAGTGCAACTGTGGCTGGAGAGAGATGGAAATACATGACTTATTATGATTGTTTTAATGCATGTTGGGCCAAATTGTTGTAATACTTTTAGGGAAAAATCTTGTGAGGGAAGGTAAATTAAGGAAGATGACCCTCTGTTAATTTTCTTTGAGGCTATAAAATTCCTCTCTGATCACCAGATGTTTTCCAAAAGGATAATATGTACAAAAATGTCTGTACCTTGAGTATTTGACATTTTAAAAACACTGCCACTATTATTCTTGACGTGTCATTGCCTTCATCATCATCATCATCATCACGATCGCTATGCTTTCTACTTGGACTATGCTGAGAGACAAGATGCGTAGTCACCCAACAATGACCATGGTTTCTTTTACTGAGTTGAAAAGTCAATTCTCTTCCTCTTTTGCCCTTGTTTCTAACAGTATTTACCAAAGTAAACAAGCTCATTGATTTTGGATTTGGCTACTTATATAATGCACCCAAGTTTTTCCCATAATCAGTCTGGATATTCTATTTCCCCTACTTATGAAACATTCAAAATCCTCTCTCCTATTTATATGTAGCTGCCTGAGAACACAAAGCTCCTTCTTACCTGTGTGGTAAAACTTCCCTGAAAATCCAAGGTTGAAGGTAAAATTTGCAACCTGAGTGCGCAGTAAATTTTGAGTCTCTAGTAATGCCTGAAATAAATAAGAAATTAACATGATTTTAGAAAAATAAATATGAAGCTTTGGGATGCCTCTTTTTCAAATGTGTATGCATGAGTGAAACAAAATCATATGGGCTTTCCTGCTTTTTGGATTTTTGATGGGTACTGTTATTTGCTATTTGTATTTCAGGTATTATAATTGCTATTGTTATTTTTATTGAAGTTCACCAAATTATGAAGCAGTTAAGTCCTAAGCACATTATAAGTTGCTGAGAGGCAATTCTCTAACCACAGAGCACTGAAATCATTTTTCATTTCCATGTGAGACATTTCTTGATTTCAGATTATTACACTTTTTTTCCTCGGGGGAAATTTTTTAGAGTTGTTGGATGTAGGCAAGTCCTGTATTTGTTGGTAAGGAATAGGAAGGTAATGTTTGTTGGAGTTGCAATTTAGTATTTAACTGTGCTACCTCCCCTATTGTTTTTTAAGGCATAATCATTGAGTTTAAGGCTTGGGTTTTTACTATACAAACTAAAGAGAAATGTATAATTTAAAGGCTATTGATTGCAGATGTTGAGATATGAACAAGGCAAGGACAGATAGGAAATAGCCAATTCCATAAAAAAATTTTTTTTCAGCTGTGACAAAATGTCCCTGTTTTCTGTATTTGGAATAATTCTATGTTAATTTCTTATTTGTAGACAGGATAAGAACACACAGATAATAATCTTAGAGTTAGACTTAGTCCTGTAAAGTTTCTGCCAATCTTTCAATTGCAATTATTCCTATGCCAACATATGTGGCATAATTCATAACTCTCACATCCTTGGGCTTTTTAGTTTGCTTATTTATTCAGAATGCTTTTCCTGTTTTTAAATAGATTTTTAAAGGGGACTTACTTTGTTCTGATGAAAATAAGACAAACGATGTTTGTCATTACTGCTATCCATATGTTAAGGTGAATAAAGAGTCAGAAATTTAGACAATTCTTTTATTATTCACAGTGGTTAAGCATTTGCTTTAAAAATTTGTGAAACTATTTACTCCCCCAGAATTAAGAAGACTGCTGCAAATTAGTTTAATTAAATAAAAGTAAAGAGAAAAACTAAAAGGTTGGTAACTATATCATCAGTGTTTATCCAAGGTTAGAGTTAGTTACATTGAGTGTAATCTTGGCCAATCTTGTTTAAATATTATGAATTAAATAGAAAAAGGAAAAAAATAGACCTATTAGTTGAACTCAGTTGATGAAATATATTTTAAAAGTTCTCCAAAAGAACAAACAAAATGTTAGAAAGAGGTTGGAGTTAAAAATAAAGTCTATTGAACTAATCAGGCATATTGGTAAATCCTGTGGAATACAGCCTTAAATAGAAAACATCCCCCATCTTTTTATCTTAGTTCTTTTTTCTTGTTTTCTCTTTATTCAATGTACAATCCTTGGGCCTCCATATCTTGAAATAGTTTTTTTTAAAAAAACATTTCTCCCTTCCCCCGAATTCCTTATCACTCCAACTCCCTTCCAAGTCTCTAGCTCTGAGTTCTTGAAGTGATTATTTTGAATTTATTTCTCCACTATCCATTCTTAAATTCACTAAATACATATTTTAGTTGCATACAATGTTGGGTGTAACAAGCATAGTCCCTTTATCCTAGGACCTCCATGCCTAGAAAGGGAGAAAGATTTTAAATAGACAGTCAAACAAATGTGTAATTACAGCTCATGATAAATTCTACAGAAGAAATCTAGAGCATGCTGTGAGAGACACAGTAAAGGATTTTAATTTATACTGAGGGAGTGGGCCCTACTTTTTATGTTTTCTTAGGGACAATCAAATAAACATTAAACAATCTATTTTCCCTCAATCAACTTGCCACCACTTTAGGAACTCCCTCATTGTCTGTTTCTTGGGTTTTTAAAACCCTGTGGTCTGCTAATCTGTTCCCACCCTTCAGTTTTATCTTCCTCTACTCTGCCTTACATTCTGCAATCATGCTAACACCCCAAAAGCAGTAAATGCACTTCACCCTTGGGGTCAGGGAGGCCGTTCAATTAATGCCTTAGCCTTGTTGGTCATTTCACTTCTCTAATCCTTTCCTTTATCTGTAAATGGGATAATGCTTAACACCTGTTTCACTCTAGTGTGAGGATTACAATGCGTAAGACATTCAAAGTGCTTAGATAAATGCCTGGCACACAGTAGGAGCTCAATAAATGCTGTTAATGAGCACTCACTATGTCATTCTCTCCCAACCAGCTAGGTATTGTTGGTGCCTCCTCATTTCCAATTAAGCTACATGCATTGCTATTTCCAGTAAATCACCTTGTCCTCTGGGTCTATCCCTATTGCCTATGTTATGCCTTTCCTCACTCTGTTCCCTTTGCTTAGATTCCCTCCAGCTGCTCTCCATCTCATTCCCCAAACCCAGCCATTATTTAAAGCTCTGGTGCCTGGGTGGCTCAGTCAGTTGGGCCTCTGCTTTCAACTCAGGTCATGATCCTGGCCTCCTGGGATCTAGTTTCGCATGGGGCTCCCAGCTCCTTGGGGAGCCTGCTTCTCCCTCTGTCTCTCTGTCTTTCATGAATAAATATAATAAAAATCTTTAAAAATAAAAAAAAATTAAAACTCTGCCCAAATGCCACCTTTTTTGTATGATGCCTGCTCTGATGCCTCAAACCTTTCCTGTTCTCCTCTCCCAAAGTAAGTTCCCAAATTATTTGTCTTAAGACTTGCATTATTTTCCACTTTACTACGTCACTTTTTATCTGACTTCTCCTAGTCAATAGGTGCCTTCAGGTCAATCAAAACTTATTTATTTTATGTATTCTGTATTGCTAGATCTATTTTTGTATATATGGAAGGCATTCAATTGAATTAATTTCATTTATCTTTATTAGTAACATATTCCTGATGGTAAAATGATAAACATGGTTCATGGAGCATACCATTAAATGATATCAAAACAATATGAACAGGATTCTACATTTCACCAGCACATCTATATCATGGATGTTTTATAATCTTATATTATAGATTGCCTAGTAAGACAAGCTCACAGAAGTGAGGACAGATGAATATTCTTCCACCGGTGCTAATTAACTCTATGAAGAATTTGACAGATCATTGCTAAAAGAAATAGAGTTGTCTAGTCATATTCTCCCAACATGTAATCTTGATTAATGTGGGAGTAAAATTGACAATTTCTATAAGTAAAAACATAACAAAACAAATGGATTAAAAAAGCAAATCCTAAAAGGTTCCAAGCCTGTCTACTTCAGTATTAAAAAATGTTCTTTGATTTCCAAAATTCAGGGAAAGAAAATTTCCATGGCCTTTCAATGGTAAAGGCAGTAAGACACAAATAATAATGAGTAACAAAAGAGGTCTAATTTTAAAAATAAAAATCAGGAATAAATTTAAAAAGAAAAAAGTGTTAAACCACAAAAATTAAAGAAGAAATGTAGAAAAAAATAAAGAATAGAAATACAAGAAAAGTGTAAAGGAATGTTAGACACAAAAATACAAAATTATGAATAAATGAAATATGAAAAACTGACTTTGGAAAAATTTGTTTATAAAGTAGAAGTAATATGTCTGAATTAGAGATAAAAATCAAATTGTAAAGTTTAGGAAATAGCATGTAGCTGTAGATACACTTTTTTATCTGAATATTTTCTGAGGAAGTTTGAGTAACTTTTGAACATAAATGTAAAATATATTATTTAATGTTTGGACAATAAACCTCAGTTATTTCTTTAATAGTTCATGTCATAAAAAATATAAACATCTTTGAAGTTTTCCCTTGCATTATTTAGGAAGAACTTACTAAGTTACTTGATTAGATATTAAAGAGATTAAATATAGGTAACTTAAGAAAAATCAATAATTCGTTATTTTAATAAATATTACTTACATTCACTTAATGTTCTCATAATGAGTTCCTCAGTATTTAATAAAGCAAGTCCAACTTACCTGCCTGCAAAATGTTAAAGAAATGGTTTTCAAACTTTATTGTTCATAAAATTTTCTAGAAGAGACTGCTAATATTGTGAATTCTGAGGGCCCACTTGAAGAGTTATTGATTTAGTCTTATGTGATAGGGTTCAGACTTTTGTATTTTATCATAGACCCCAATTGGTTCTAAAAATGGTCAAAAGCAATTGTTTCCAAGTTACCCATAAGAAATGAATTGCCAGAATGCTTATAAAATAATTTTCCAGACCCAGGCTCTGGGAATTCTGAATTAAATTATAAAAAATGGAACCTAGGAAATTGTAATTTTAACAATGATTCTTACAGCTTCAAATTGGAGATTATAACCATCAAGGAACTTTGGGCAATATTAAGTTAGTGCATTATTTATACTAATTTCAAAATATGTTGTATAAGTCTTAATCCACTCCAATATTCAGGTAATTTAATGTAAGGCTAACCCTTCCCCTAAATATACATAATTAATAAGACATGACTACCTACATGTATTGATACAGCCTTATACCTTCAAAATTTCAAATCGAATAAATAGGGTGACAGTTTTTGTTCTTTTAACTGTCTTGTACAATTTTTTAAAAATATATGCAGTAACTTATAAAAATGATATCTTATTTGTCTTACAAGATCTCAATGTGGGAATCAGAAGAGGTTAGCTCTATACTTATTGTCCCAGTGGATAAAATTGCTTCATGGAAAGTTTAAATGGCCCACCCAGATAACACAGGAGAGGGACAAGATTGAGCTGTTTGCCTTAACACTTGGTCCAACCTTCATAACTTCAGGTCCCATTAGAATAAGTCTATGTGGCCATCCAGGATGAAATGACTCAGGATTCCATGAACTTTTGGGTACCCGATTTGTCAATGTACAAATGAAGATGAATAGGGCTGACCCAGGGTGAAATTATGAGGCTTTTGAAGTTTGCCTTTGATAGTCTCTGCCTCCCTTTTTGTTCATCTCCTTCCCCTCAGAAGCAATCCACACTCCTTCAGAAACCTACTCTACCTTTCTCTCTCTCTCTCTTTTCTTTTAAGATTTTATTTATTTATTTGTCAGAGAGAGGGAGAGAGAGAGCGCGAGCACACAAGCAGGGGAAGCTGCAGGCAGAGGGAGAAGCAGGCTTCCCACTGAGCAAGGAGCCCAGTGTGGGACTCAATCCCAGGACCCGGGGATCATGACCTGAGCCAAAGGCACATGCTTAACTGACTGAGCCACCCAGGCATCCCTCTCCCTCTCTTTTTAAAAATAAACTCTTACTGCCACTCAAAGAGGAATCTGTCTCATATAATTTATACATTGAAAGAAATTTTATCACACCAACATACCAAGTCTTCCACAGTATTTTACCTTGAACAGTTTGGCTATTATTGGAATGGATGAGTTAACTAAGGAAGAATGAATGAATGTTTGTAATAATAATACTGAAGAAATGTGGGAGCCTTTTTTGTGGAGAAAGGTTTGGAGATCCTTCTGCTGAATCACACTTAATGTGAAGAACTTGTTGAGTAGAAAAACACTACTGCATTTCAGAGCAATTACCCTCCTGTCTTTCCACCCATCACTTAATTGTTGCATTCCCATCTCTCAATCTCGCCTAAATCTCCAGGAAACTAGGGATCTGAAACTTACCCTCTGGGCTCTCTTCCTCCTTGTGCCATTATTAATTCATTCATCCATTGAAACAATATTATCTGAACACCTGCTGTGTTTCAGGCACTCTTCTAGGTACTAAGGACGCAGGAAATGATGCTAATAATAATTGAGCTTTTACTATGTGTTAGATACCGCGAGAAGCACTCTGAATTACCTCTTTAAATCTCCCTGTGATCCCCTAATTAACTCTACTTTACAAATGAGGAATATAAGGCACAGAGAGGCTAAATAAGCTACATAAAGTTATGGAGTTGGAAAATGTCTCACATACAAAACTGATAAGCTTGTTGTTCTCGTGGAACTTGGGCTCTCCTTAAGCGCACGGATAACACACATGGAAAATCAATCAGAAAATTATTTAATTGCAAATTTAATTAGTGGTGCAAAAATAGTGTTATAGTATGTGCTATTATTAAAACTAACACAGAGTACCTAAATTTCAACAGGATAGGGAACGGGCCTTATGCAGCCTCTCTGAAAAAGTGGCAATGGAGTTGAGGCATGAAAAATAAGAGGTCAGTCATGGCCAAATCAGGGCTCTGGAGGAGTGCGCTGGGGTAAAAAGGGCAGTGAGAGCAAGGCTCAGTGTCAGGAAGAGCCCTGATATCTCCACACAGCACGTCTACTTCATCTCACGGAAGGTACGATTTTTACATTTTAAATTGAGTCCTCTGGCTACTTGCTGAGAAGGAATTGCAGGAAAACCAAAGCAACGGGAAAATCATTGAGGAGGGTTTTGCAGTAGTTTCAGTAAGAACAAAATAAAGGCATGGCCTCTACTGGGGGTACTGGGAATGGAAGGAAGGAAGCACGTAGCGTCATTGTTGATAGACTGATGTGGGAAGTGAAGTGGAGTGTAATTTCATTAATGCTTCTGATTTCTGACTTTCAGTGAGATGGGAGAAGAGTTGGGAAAGATTTTGAGGGAAAAATCAATACTTGCACTGCTGCACGAAGCATTCTTTGTCACAACAGGATGACTGTGTTGTTGAAACCTCTACAATACTCCCCACAGGAAAGACAGACCATAAAGTCCTAGAGCATCATTGCTTTTAAACCTTTGTTATCCACAATTGGAGGGTAAACCTCAGGAACGAACTGCACGAAGAATGTATGTATTGGTAAGGGGAAGAGTCTCATTGCATAAGGAGTGCTTTTTTCATACTGGAAGGTTAAACATTGATGCTGATTAGAGATACTGGCAAAGAGAAGAGAAAATTTGAAAATTTTTTTGACCTTGTAAAATAATATTAACTCGTGTCACGTATGTGAAGAGTTTGCATTTTCTGCTTGATTATCAAAGAACACAATGAAGGTTATATAAATCATTAAATTCGAAGTGCATTTACAGTGCTGTAAATTTTATTTGCATCAGCAAAACAGTCCATGTGACTTTGATTCCTTTCCCAGTGGGTGTGAATGGATTTTTCTTGTGCCCTAAACTTCGTTACTGCAAAGTGTCCTGGGCAGTTTCGTGTTCACAGAATTCGAAGTCATTTTTACTTCAGTTCATTCTGAAAGTATGGGTGATGAACTTCTGCATTTTGCTTTCTGATTAGCAGTCTGGTATTTTCCCTGTGATCAGAAAATTTCCTTGAGCAAGGTAAAATACTGCCCAGTTTTCATCAGCCCCACATTCTCTTCAACTGTATTCTCATTTTCAGTCCATGTAGATCATCTCAAAGTATAAGTGGGTTCTGTTCTCTTTCCATGTTTTCCATGTTCTACTAATTGATTGGAATTTTGAATTAAATATATTTGAATCAAATATGAACTATAAGGCCCTTCTGATAACTTATACATTTGTACAGATAGTTTTATACATTATGTATAAATTTTTAAAAAAATATTTTATTTATTTATTTATTAGAGAGAGAGAGAGAGTACGGGGTGGGGGGCAGGGGGGGAGCAGGAAGAGAAGCAGACTCCCCACTGAGCAGGGAGCCCGATGCAGGGCTCGACCCCAGGACCCTGAGATCATGACCTGAGCTGAAGGCAGATGTTTAACCAACTGAGCCACCAAGGTGTCCCACATTATGTATCAATTACACATAATTGATAAAAATAGATATTTATTATTTGAACCACTGGCATAATCCTTAAAAGTTAGTTCCTCCAAGCTTGGTCTTAAATTATATTATTGAATTTAATTTTCCTATAAGCTTTACTCTAAGTTTCTATCGTGGCCTACAAATTTTTTTTGAGTTATAAAAAGATAAAACTATAGCTTCAGAGTTCATGCTTTGTTCATGGTTTTCCTTAAAAGCATTTTATGCTTTTAAAAACTGTCTTATTTTCCCTAAGCTAAAGTATTTAAGTAGATGATGGAGTAATAGTGAGACAGAACTACTTTATATTAGGACTTGTTTGGGGATGTGGAATGAAACTGGTCATTATAAACTCAATGACTAAAAGCTGGCTTCAGGAATAATAAGGAATCAGATAGCTGGGAGAAACACACACATGTGCACCCAGCATATTTCTGGGGATTCTCAGTCAGGGTCTGCACTGAAGTGTTCCAAATTCTCTCTGTGTTAGGTTGGAACTTTAAAATGTAACCTGAATCACTTGGCAAAGTCCTGATTCCTATGTTGGGGAGCCAACTTGATGGAAATGCTGTGTACTGCCGTGGAAGCTCCAAAGCACAGAATCACCCCCTTCTGAGTTGCCTCGGGGTCTCTGGAGTGTGGAAGCTGGGGGATGGACGATTTTACTGTATGAGGGGATAACCAGTGAAACAGAGTTCCTGATAACAGAGAAGTGTTTTCCAAACCGTGATCCATGGTTCATTAGGTCTGAGAAATTAAACAATTCTATGGAAAATAATTCCATGTTTGAAATGTTTGGGTAGCACTATATTATACCCTTCTTGGGAGGTTCTTAATTCACATCAACATACAGAGCTCTTTAGTAGGAAAAATTTTATATGTGATTTATCTTAGCTTTTTCTCTGAACTATTAGCTAGCTGCACATATTTCCACTTGCCCAAATCTGATACATACTGTCTGAGGAAAAAACCTTAAGTGGATGGCTAATCCCTTGGAAATAGAAGTATTTCCTGGATTCATCCTATAGTTTCCTGTTTGGTATCCAATGCAAGTTGCAGAATATTATAGTTGTGATTTTATATAAAATGTGATTCTGTGCATGAATTTAATCATGTAATAACTTAGCTCTTTGTCAGTGATCTAAAAAAAGAAGTATTTTTCCATTACTACAGCTTATCCCTAAAGAACTTCAGATCAATTTCTTAATATTACAAAAAATTTAGAAATAACAATAACACTTTAGATAAATATGATATTACTTCTTACGAGCATCTTATTCTTGTTGTTAAATTGTTTCATTAACAAAAATATTTTTTACCGTAAAGATTGAAAAAAAACTCTAAGTATAATTCTCATTTTATTTTTTAGGCCTTAAAAAATGAAGTCCTCCAAAGCAACTATCTCCTTAATCAAGGTCTAATATTGGCATTGCTCCTTAGGACTCCTGCTTCTGCCTTTGCTCATGGCTGTAATCTCCATTTCTCATTCCCTACCCTCTCTCTTCACTCAGTATGAGTCCAGGGTGGGCTTACAACAATACTCGTACAACACAGGTACTTGATGACTGTTGGCTGGTGTTGTAATTGACTTTTCTAATTTCATCTCTAGAAATACTCCCTGCTCACATACTAGTTAGGAATCTCTTCATTGTTAAGATATTCACTTATTAGCTATATTGTATCATTATTTGATTAAATATTGTGTTGTAACAATTCCACAATATTTCTTGAGCACAACAAAGCATACTTTTTATCCCCAGTTTTATACAACTCCCCTTTCTTTTGTCAGTGCTCCTTGGAAACACCTGAACTCTGTGTCAGATTTTTAGAGTCTTGAAGACAGGCTTCAGAGGTTCTTGGCATACCCTTGGCAGCCATGTTGGTCCTATAATAATTCTCCTAAAAATGCTCTAAAACCATAGAAGGGGAGTTTTATAGATGGTAGGTATTCAGGATTTTAATTTCAAATTTTATCTCTACAGCCATTTCATTCAACACTAAAAACACTAAAAAGAAAAAAATTGTCAATTTCCATCATTACTGTCTCCTAGGAACAAGGAATATATTACTGAGAGTATCTGAGGACATCTGTAGGTTTTTATTTACTTTTTCTTAGGAGAGGTATAGTTTCTTCCCTTCCTCTGTGTGGTTTCTTACAATTTCTCCTTACCCTAAATGTAAACGAATATCAGGTTGAAGTCCGCACGACCTTTCCAGTGACCAAACTTTTCCATTCATGACAGCATTTAGACTATGCTTGAATAACTTTTCCATTCATGACAGCATTTAGACTATGCTTGAATAATTTCAAGCATTTAGACTATGCTTGAAATTATAAACCATACATTTTAACTTTACTACTGTCTTTCTGCTGATAATGTAAAATAATGAAAACTTTGTTTTACTTTCATTGCTATATTCATAGATTGAATTCTGTCAAACTGCAGTTACCATCAGGGCAGAGCAAGCAATAGTAAATAAGAAAAGCTGATAATGGTGAGAATAGTTGTGTGCAGTAATGATTGAACTGATATGCTACAAGTGATTTGAACAAAGATAAGTCATTGACTTTGTTGGGTACTGATATATTGCATAACACATGTAGGATAGGTGGCATGCTGATAAATATATGTTTCATGTCCCACAGTGAATATATCCCCCACAGTGAATATATCTGTCTTCTTTCTGAATAAAAAGGATGTGTGTTTTAAAATACATGTTTGGGCTGATAGATGAACAAACAGGCTATACCTACTAGCAAAATCATTATTATCAGGGTTTACTCTACTAATATGGTACATAATAACTGACTTGCTTAGACTTTACAAGTTCTTTATGTTAGAATATTGGCATATTTGGATAAAAGGATAAGAGTGTCAAATTAAAAAATCAAGAACATCCCCTTGATGATGACTTGGAAAAACAAAAAAGTTATTGATCATGGAATTGAAAATATAACGACTGCTGGTTTTTCATTTAGACATTGAAAGAGCATAAATTCAGTATTTAACAAATATGAGGTTATTTAACAGGTAAAATGAGAAAACTATAGTTGTAAATAAACACAACTACCTGTACTTACCAAATTCACTGTAAGTAAACATCAAAAACTTTGTCTCATAAGGAACTAAACTCCAGCAAGCATTTATTGAGCCACTTCTACCTTCAAAGCAGTCTGCAAGGCCCTAGGCTCTACTGATACCCCGTGCACATTTTAAAATTATATATAAATAAATGTATTTATATAAATAAAATTAAATAAATTTATTATATATACATATTTGTAGTCTTCATGTGAAAATGTTTCTGTTTTATTTTCATGCTATCTTGCTATATCTGAATAAATCTACATTATTTATAATTTTCATGATCAACTTTATAAACATTTGAAAATTGTTCATATGATACATAGTTAAACATTTTGCAAACACATAGTCAGATACATATATCTTTAAATGTGTATCATAAAAATCATTTCCAAAGGCTAAATACCAAATCATGAATCAATGTATATATATTTGAAGCATTAAAATTTATTTATTGTTTAAGGTCAGGTGTAATAGAATCTTCTCATTACACTGCTAAGGAGGAGGAGATACCTCGATTTTTAGGTTTTATTATAAATATGAAAACATATGTCATTATCTATACAGAACCCTGATTAGGTTATAGAAATCATTACCAAAATATATTACAGTTTGTGGTACATATAATGTTTTAAGGTGGGCTTTTCCTGTACTTAGTAGGCAAATCATTTTCTAGCAAATCTCTCCCTCTGACAAAGACTTAAGGGTTTCAAAAATAAAAAAACTCCTGTGAGATTTAGTTGTCACCTCCTCAAGCTCAGCCCTATTTAAAGCCTAATTATAATTCACATTCCTAACAAAACAGGCTTGACATCATCTGATAGTCTACCAACTCTGCTTTGCTGTAGATGAAGGGAAACTAGGGAGATACTCATGAAGGATAACAACAAAACAAAAATATATTAATGGTAACATTTTCCAGCACAGCTCTCATTTCCCAATGAAAGAAGGCAATATTCAAAATATTTTCTGCGTAAATGGTATCCTTTAGAATTCTGTGACTGCCCTTACCCGCATTTCACATATTTTTAATAAGGGAATTTTGCTGTAATTTTAACAAAGATTCTCAAATAAATGAAATATGTTACTTTATTTACTTATTCAAAATATACTTGAGTAGCTAATACGTTCCAGCTATTCTAGGTATTAGAGATTCAGCTTTGAACAAAGTACTTTCTTTAGAAGCATATCTTCTAATGGGTAAGACACACACACAAAACAAACGATATAATGATACACTAAGAAGAGTGTACTGGCAAGCCACTGGAGAGAGTTTTAAGCAGAGGTATAGTGTTCATCATACTTTGAATCTTTGGCCAATGCATGAAGAATTGGCCAGGTAAGGGGAAGACAAAGATGAAAGAGGGAAGGAAGCATTTAGAAGAGAGAAGCAACTACCCTAATTGAGAAATGAGTATCTTGGAGTAGGTGGGTGAAACAAGAGGAAAATGGTCAGATTTGGGATATAGTTTGAAGATAAAGGTTCTGGGGCTCTAAATGTCAAATGATGAATTGAATGTAAGTTGCGAAAGAATTGGATGTGGGGTGTAATGACTCTTGGATTTGTTCAGATTTGGGCTATTAGATGAACACTGGAAAGTAGCAGTTATTCTCCAAAAGTGAAATATCTCCTCAAAATTCCCAGAATATCAATTACCCAATATCATTCAACCCCCAGAGTGAGTAGGCCTCAACTATATAAAGTAGGTGTCCCTAATCCACTATAATTTTTGGCCCAAACAATATTTTTTCTTGCCAGGTTTTCATAAGAGCTCAAGAAGTGTGGCATGAAGGTGAGCTTTTTCAAATATTTTAGAGAAAAAAAATGATGGAACAAATTATCAGGTAAAAATACTGCTCTAACAATTTTTAATTTAAGAAGTATATTACGTATGTGTTAAATGCAGAGGAAATGTAATAGTGAAACAACTCTCTAACCCTACTTAAGGAATGTGAAACATGAAGAATAAAGAGCTTATCATTACCAATCTTTTTATGCAAATATTGTGGTACAGATATTAGATGTTATAAAGAATTTATACTTTTAGCCCATTCACTGAACTGTTGAAATAAAACTCCTAATTATTATTTCACTAACTATGGATCATTTAGCATTATAAAATAGCTTATGAAGCATTAGAATTTGTTGAAACAAAGTCTTCTTGCTTCTGTAAATGAAATATAGTAGCACTTTAAAATAAGTTCTTAAGGAATCTCTTTCCCAGAAGATATTTAATCAACTACAGGGAAGTTTCATTTTATTAACTGACTCCAGTTTGACATTGCAAACCTCTCTCACCTTGGGTCACATATGAGATAAAGTCTCTTAAAAAAATCTTACTCTCACATTCTGCATTATTTTACACTAATCTCTAGAATTGCCTTTAGAGATTTTGAGTCATCTTTATTCTTCCTAATTGCTGCATCTATTAAGTGAGGCAGATATTTTTCTACATATCCTTGTTAATTACTAACATATCCCACATTTACATAATACATTTTTGGGGGCATTTTCTGTGGTAACATTTCATGGCTAATAGGAAGCAATTTGCTTTCCTTTATTAAGTGCATTAAAACTTCATGCCCTAGACATCATTGATGGTAAACATTTGATTCTGCTCAAATTTAATGCACGGAGGCATTTGGCTGTGCCATATTAGGTTTATTTATGTGCTGTGTTCTGCATTGTTAGCTGCTAATGAGACTTCAACTCTTATTGCTCTAAGGCCTGAACACTAACCTCATTTTAATGAGTTCATTATTTGCTGTCTTCTGAAAGGAAGACAACAAATTTTCCTTTTAATTAAAGGTCAAAACACCTCTGGTGAAGGAAAAGGAAGAGGTTATCAAGCCCTGGGCTAAGATGAGAGATAGCTCTTTCAGATTTCTAAGCTACACAGAGCGAGTGTAGGCTGCGGTAGGCGTTGGTTTCCCAAGAATATAGACAGTCAATCAATCTCAGGAGACCAAGGTGCATCTAAATTTAAGACAAATGAGAACACTACAGCATGATAGCTAATGTGCCTAAGACTTTGTAAAAAATGAAAGTCAGCCAAAGTAATTAAAGAGGCTTTACTCCTAACCAAAAGGGCCACGTGGATCAATACGGCTCCAGGAGCAAGATTCGTCTTTCGCATGACCAATGAGTTATGGAGTTCAGAGAACACATGCCATATTAATTGAGCCAAGAAAAACTAATCTCAACTATTTTATCACAGAAAGTGAAGCAAAGGCAACTCAATATTTTAGGGAATATGTTGACCCTAGCGTGAGGTAAAAGAATATGTATTTTCAGAGGAAACTAGATGCGAAAGTGAAATTCCTGGGGATGTCAGCTGTTACTTGCATTTGCAGGCAATGCATATCTCTAACCACAGGAGAAAGGTGAACCTAAATGATATATAGTTCCGTCACAGCAGATATTATGAACAACTTGCTACTTATATAAATTTTAATATAAATGGAACCAAGACATTTGAGCATAACAATTAAATGGAAAATTTGCATTTAACAAATAGTGTGATTACATTAAAATCCAAAATATTTTCATTTTGCTCTGATGACATACATATTCCACCATGGATTATTTACTCTTGTACATTGTTCTTTAAAATTTAAATTTTTAATAATTTACTGATATACTTTTACTTATTTATTTTAAGATTTTATTTATTTTTTTTGAGAGAGAGACAGAGAGAACGTGAGCAGGAGGGGAAGGCAGTGGGAGAGGAGCCCAACAATGATGACAATGATCCAGGGCTGGATCCAGGACCCTGAGATCGTCACCTGAGCTGAAGTCAAAGGCATAACCAACCGAGCCTCCAGGTGCCCCTATACTTCTACTTAGACATGTAACTTCAATAACTATGTGTGTAGGGGCGCCTGGGTGGCATAGCGGTTAAGCGTCTGCCTTTGGCTCAGGGCGTGATCCCGGCGTTATGGGATCGAGCCCCACATCAGGCTCCTCCGCTGTGAGCCTGCTTCCTCCTCTCCCACTCCCCTGCTGTGTTCCCTCTCTCGCTGGCTGTCTCTGTCTCTGTCGAATAAATAAATAAATAAAATCTTAAAAGAAAAAAATAACTATATGTGTAAAATCTATGTACCTTTTTATAGTTCTAGCACTGTTCCTGGCTTAAAGCATATGACCGATAAATATTTCAGTAACCTTTTCTTTTTTAGAGTATTTTTAGATTTACAGAACATTTGCAGGTAGTACAGAGTTTTCACATACTGGTACCACTGTATTTTATTTTACTGTGGTACGTTTTTCACAATTAATGAACCAATATTGATGCACTGCCATTAACTAAAATCCATACTATATTCGCATTTTTTCAGTTTTTCCCTAATTTTCTTTTTCTATTCCAAGATCACATCAGGATACCACATTAAATTTAATTGCTTTTCTCCTTAGGCTCCTCTTGGTTTGAGATCCACACTCTTTTTTTTTTTTTTTTTTTTTTTTTNTAGTACCCCCCTTTTTTTTTTTTTTTTTTTTTTTTTTTTAGGCAGTTTCAGATTTACAGGAAAACTTAGGAAGCACAGAGTTACCATATAACCCCTCTTCCCCATATCCACAGATCCCCCATTTGTTACAACTGATGAATGAATATTAATACATTATAATTAACAAAAGTCCATTGTTTACACTGGTGTTTGCTCCTTTTGTGGTAAAGTCTCTGGGTTTTGAGTAAATAGAATGGCATAAAACCACTATTATAGTCTCATGTAGAGGAGTTTCACTGCCCTAAAAATCCTGTACACTCCACTTATTCATTTTTCCCCCTCCACTGATCTTTTTACTGTTGTTATAGTTTTGCCCTTTCTAGGATGTCATTTGGTTGGACTTATACACTATGTAGCCCTTTGGATTGACTTCTCTCCCTTAGTGACATACATTTAAGATTCCTCTATGGGCTGTGTGTGTGTGTGTGTGTGTGTGTGTGGCTTGATAGCTTATTTGTTTTTGATGCTGAGTAATATTTATTAAAAAGGAGCCAGCAGGCCCCAAATGGAGTCACTTGTGCTAAACGCCATGCCAGCAAACCAAGACTTAATACCTAACCTAATTGCAGCTTCAAAGTCTCCCAGGAATATAATTTTTAACCAGTCAACCTGGAATTACCTGGTCAACACTCCTGAAGTAATCTTGATAGACCCCTTTTTGTTCCCCTTAGGAGGGCAACCTTGCTTAAAACGTTACATCCTTTGCTCATAATTTCCTTTCACTGCCTCCTTTCCACCTTTACAAACCTTTGCTTTTTTACAGCCTGATGGAGCTCTTTCTATTGCTAGATGGGATGTTGCCCAATTCATAAATTGTTGAGTAAAGCAAATTTAAAATTAAATTTATTCAGTTGAATTTTTGTTGTTTAACAGTCTATCATCCGGATGTACCAGGCTTATTCATTGACCTATTAAAAAGCATCTTGGTTACTTCCAAATTTTGGCAGTTATGAATAAAGCTGCTACAAAATTCATGTTCAGGTTTTTATGTAGACATGTTTTCGACTCCTTTGAGTAAATACCAAGGGGTACAATTCCTGGATGCTATGGTACAAGTATGTATAGCTCCATAAGGGGCCGCTAAACTGCCTCCAAGAGTGACTGTACCATTTTGCATTCCCATCAGAAATGAATTTGAATTCCTGCTGTTCCACATACTCCCCAGCATTTGTTGTTGTCATTGTTTTGGCTTTGGCCATTCTGATAGATGTGCCGTGGTACCTCATTGTTTTAATTTGCAATTCCCTAATGACATATTGTTGTGTATCTTTTTATTTGCTATTGCCATGTTTATCTGCTTTGGTGAGTTAACTGTTCCAATCTTTTGCCCACTTTTTAATTGGGTTGCCTGTTTTCTTATTACTGTTTTAAAAATTCTTTATATATTTGGATGCATGTCCTTTATCAGCTATGTGTTTTATAAATATTTTCTCTCAGGCTTGTTTCTTCATTTTCCTAACAGTGTTTTACATACAGCAAGAGTTTAAATTTTAATTAAATCATACTTACTAAATTTTTCTTTCATGGCGCTCATGCTTGGAATAAATTTATTTGGTAAATGAATTCAATCCAAAAAAAGTAAGATTGGTTTTTATTGAGCATCTTTTAAGTACATAGCACTGCAATATGGATCACAGTAAAATGCGGTAGGAAAGAGACAATACAGGAAACATTCCTTGTCTTTAAGGAGCTTAAAATGCTGCATTGTTTTTTTTAAAAAAAACTTTATACATTTCTCTAAACACTATTTTATGTTTTTTTAAAATGTGTTTAAATAAAATCCAAGATGGTCAATTGTACACTTGAGAGTTATCCAATAAATATTAATATAGATTAGCCTCAAAGCCAAAAATATCCAGTTAAGAGAGACAGAAAAATTAGTTTTAAAATTTCTCTTTGACAATTTCTTCACTTTGGCTTTTGCCCAATGCACAGAGGGGAAAACCAAGATTTGAAAAAGAAGAGGATACAAAAATGAAAACTTGTTTCAAAATATTTTTGAGTTGAGAAAACAGATTACGCTATATTCCTGTGCCATGAATAATGTCTTTTGAGCATTTCATAATTTTCAAAAGGCTGTCATATAGTATTTCACTTAAAATTCAGAATAATTCTAGGTATTTTTATTTTTAATTCACAGATGAAATAAAGTGGAAAAGAAAGTGGTGTAGCTCGATCAGACTCTCAAATCTGAATCTTACAATTTCTGATCTGTTGTTGCTCACAGTTTCTACAAGATTCTTCAGCTATCGTACTATGGGTGGCATCATCTACTTACTGATAATTATCTGAACTGTGACTACTTTACTGAGCTGTGCAGAGTTTACTTAAAGAAAACACCCATTTCTGTTCCAGAATTTAATGTTCCAAAGGAAGGAGTTAAAACTCACATCAGTGAAATAGTGTTTAAATAATATTATATATTTATAATTTAGCACCATACTATGCTACATAGATAGTAAGTGCTTGGAATTTCAAATAAAGAAATGGGACTTACATTGCAAAGTATCCACATTTTTTTTATAATTTTAACTGAGTTATTTTTTTTCTTATACATACATATTATAAAATATTTCTTATAAACACATATCATAAAAGATTTCCTATACACACGTATTGTAAAAGATTTCTTTCACACCCCTTTCAATACACTTCTTATACACAAATTTATATATGATGTATTGGTATATATGTGTATAAAATATTTCTTATACACACATAGTATAAAATATTTCTTGTACACACATATTATAAAATATTTCTCATAAACACATATCATAAAAGATTTCCTATACACACATATCATAGAAGATTTCTTACTCACCCCTTTGATACATTTCTTATACACATATTTATATATGATGTATCGATATATATAGGTGTGTATATTTCTTATACACACAGTATAAAATGTTACTTATACACACATATTGTAAAAGATTTTATAATATGTGTCTATAAGAAATATTTTATACAATGTGCGTATAAGAAATATCTTATACAGACCTATATAATAATAATACTTCATATATAAGGGGGTATATAAGAAATCTTTTATGTGTGAATAGCTAAGTTTTTTTTTAACCCTTTTGCTCTTTACTCTTATTTATACACTAGGATTCTAGAGGTGTTTTATTCAAAAACATAGGAATGTAGGTGTGCAGTACTAAAGTGGACCCAATTTAAAAAGTTTAGGACTCATTTATTTTAACAGTAACATGAATTAGTAATGTATTTCTTCATGAGTTTTTAATTGTCTGATAGTAATAAAATAGGCAAAAAACTTATTTGGGTGTTTCTTTGCCCTTTAACCTAACATTACTGTTTCTGTTTTAAATGAGACTAGTTTTAGATGTGGTAGTGGGTAAGTGGAGGAATAAGACATAGAAAGTAGTTATCTCAGAATTAATTCCAACTTGGTATGATACCTTCCAACGGACACATATTCTGCTGATTTTATACTGTTTTTGTTGAAAAAAATAGGTCCTCTTCGCATCTCTTTGACAGAAAAATTTAAGATAATTTTAAAAATTATATTTGTGTTTCTGTTTTCAAAACCAAGTGATGAAGGCAACTGTCTTTATATGTTTATATTAATCTTGAAATCTGTGCACTCATAAATTCTTCTGCTAAGTAGTTCTGTAGTTATTTAAAATTACATCTTGGAGCTCCTGGGTGGCTCAGTCGATTGTCTGACTCTTGATTTCGGCTCAGGTCATGATCTCAGGGTTTGAGATCAAGCCCTTGTTGGGCTCACACTGGGAGTGGAGCCTGCTTAAGATTCTCTCTCTCCCTCTCCCCTCTCCCTCTGCCCCTCCCTTCTTTCCTCCCCCTCCCCCTTCTCTTAAAAAAAAAATTTACATCTTGTCCTTAAAGTGAACCCTTTAAAGACATTTTCCCCCTAATTTTGGTTGCACCACATCAATTCAGGATTTAAAGATTACTAATTCTGTTTTTATTCATGGTTCATAAGTGGTCAACTATATTCCTTATCTTCTTTTCTATGGACACTGTCTATTGGCAAATCTTAAATAAATTGTTAAAAGTATGATCCTACACCTATCCCATTTTTGAAAGCTATATTTGACCCTGCTATTTGTTCCAGTAATCCATGCTAATTTGTTAAAATACCTTGGTATAATCTCAAAAAGAATGTGCTGATTTTTTTGATACAGTGTTCTACCTGTTAAAAAATCATATTCCTATTCCCAGTCCATAAAAGTTGTACTGGTGGAGTACTTAGCATATATTTGAAACCACTCCATGATCTTAGTAGGAACCAAAATAAATAAAATAATTGTTCATACATCTAAAAAAAGGAATTTTCTTTTGAACAAACTAAATAAAACTATATAAAAAGCAATGTAGAATGGTACAGTAGGAGCAATTCGATGCAAATGCTTAATAAATCCAAATTAAGGAAAACAGTGGACGGGTAATATTGATCAGAGAAGGTTTCAGTAAGTAAACTATTAAACAGATTTTGAAGAAACTGTAATATTTGACTTAGTGTAAAAAAAGAAAAAGTGAACAATTCTGGGAAATGTGAGAGAGAAAATATGCAAAGGTGAACTATTTACTATAACTTTTTTTTTTTTTTTAGAAATTGTATTTCTCTTCTCTTTTCTGATTTTGGAGAAAACCAGGTTATTCTAAATAGCATCTTACACTCTGGCTGTAAAAATATACTTCATCTTCACATTTGCCATAACATGACATGCTGTCAAATTTCTTCGACATCTTTGGGGACATGTCTAAGTCCCCTACATATATAGTAACTTTCTATTAGCTGATGTTTTCTCAAATACACTGATCGATGGCTACTAGAGAATATTAGGGCCTCTAAGGGACTGAAATATGTTAAATTCCATTCTAAAAAACCAGGAAAATATTGCTTTATTTTAGAGTACTTTTACTCATCAAATATTAATTTTGAGTACTTATGAGCAGGCAAATATGCTAGAAGTTGCTAGAGATTTTTAAAGAATGTGTGAAACATAGTCTCTATCCTCAAAGGTAATCATTACAAGGGAAAACATGTATCTGAGTAATTATAATAATATGCACAAAAAAAATGTCCTACGTATTTTATCAGCAAAGTGCAGTAAAAGTCCAAAAGGAGCTTGGCATTATTGTCTTGTACCAGACAACAGACAGAATGAGTGGACCAAAGGGTGCGAGATAAAACAGGTGGGGTGGAGAGAATCATGTGGAAGAATTATTTGACAATGATTTTTTGAGAAAAATTGAAATTAAAATTAAAAAATAAAAATAAAAAATGTAATCTTTAAAATTAGAATAATCTGGCAATTGTGAACAGATCGATCACGGCTGTTATGTAGGGTTTGGGCATGACGGGAGACTAACACAAAAGAAGTTACTAAAATAATATCTACTTGGATTTTAAGAGCTTAGAATGTGGTAGCAATGAATGGAAGGAAGAGACAAATGAGAGCGCCTTACAGAAAAAGAAAACATAGGATTTGTCAATTCACTTATATGTCAAGAAATAGAGAAGAAATAGAGAAAACTTTAAGCCTAAATAATTCTGAGAATAACCAGAGCCCATTGACAGAAAGATAATGAAGTTAAAGGAAAGTACTAGTGTGGATGGTGCATCAATGAAGAGTCAATATTACATAATTTAATTGAATTAAAATCACCTGAAAATGAGTTAAACACATAATATTCTTGCATAAATGCACACTTATGTTTCAAATATAACCTTTTGTAAAAGAACAGAAAAAAGTCAGAGTTATAACTAAGCTCAAAACAGTAAGATTCATTCAGACATTTAGGGACATTATTTAGAAGTTATACATATGGCTGTTTAATTCCTATTAATTTGTATGTCAATTGCAGAAGTAAATTGGTGTTAATTTGATTTTTTTTATTTTTATTTTTTTTAATTTAATTTAATTTTTATTTATTTATTTGACAGAGATAGAGACAGCCAGCGAGAGAGGGAACACAAGCAGGGGGAGTGGGAGAGGAAGAAGCAGGCTCATAGCAGAGGAGCCTGATGTGGGGCTCGATCCCATAACGCCGGAATCATGCCCTGAGCCGAAGGCAGATGCTTAACTGCTGTGCCACCCAGGCGCCCCATGGTGTTAATTTTAAAATAAAAATCCATATCCATTTGTAATGGTAGTTGTTTTGATGGTCTAGATTTGTGTCCTCACAACTACTGGCAAATATTTTGAGAATGCATTCTTAATACATGAATATTTAATTTTATAAATTACATACTTGCATTCCTATAATAATTTATGTGCTTTATAAAATATGCAAAATGGAAATAAGCAAATGAAATGAACACGATTTTAAATATTTTATTCCATTTATTAAAAGCATAGCACCTTTGTTGGTGCTAATAAAAATTATAATGCCTTAACGTAAAGGAATGTGACTGAATCTGTCAGATAAGACATCCTTGTTTGAAACTGATAGCGTGACTTGACTGACAATGCATGCACTAAGGAAGTGGGAGAAATGTTCCTGCGCCATTTTCCTGCTGCTTATTTTTGTTTGAGTTATCAGTATTATGTTTAATAGTCAGTCTCTTCATAGGAAGAGTTTTCAAATACTAACTTTATCTGTGAAGGTCATTTTAGTCAAAACAGAGCAAAAATCTGTAAATGCCTTTAAATTGTCTCATAAACTCCAATACGTAGCAAAAGAATGGAACTGAGGAAAACAGTGAGGTGCTACCGTCCGTCGTATTCACGACGACGTGCCCGTTTCTCCCCAAGGACATTGCACGTGGTCTGAGATGTGAGGCTGCCTGAGATTCGACCTAGCGGGGCATCGGGGTTCCTCTCTACCAAATATATCTTAGGTCAATATCTTTCTTACTTTTAGATGAATATTAATCAACGTCGTAATACTTTTCCCCCCACATCTTAATACATTGCCTTGTTAGTTTATTCACGTTGGAGTAGTGCTTGTGAAAACTTCCTATAGGAGTCAATGTCACATTGTAGTTAAGAGCTCAGGGTCTGAAATCAATATGCATGGGTTCAAAAAAGAACTCTACCACTTAGCCTGTATGCCTTCTGTTTTTTACCTCCCTCATCTGTAAAATGGGGATGTGAAATACTTTGTAGACCTTTTGGGAGGAATAATTGAAGTAAGATATAATGCTTCCTGATGTGAAAAATATGTGGTATATAATAAGCCTTCAGTAAACATAAACTATTGTTGCTGTTGTAATATGGCAACAAAGAATCATCTGAGCTCATGCAGGTTACAGAATGTATTATTATATTGGTTCCGCAAAGCAAATGTACATATATGCTTGAGTTATTTGGCTTTATCTCAAACCTCCTTGCTTTTTGTCGTCTTTAAGATATTTTTGACGGTGTGGGGGGCCCTGTGTCAGTTCCTTTTGTGATATATTAGCAGACTCCTTTCTCTCTTCTAGAACATTAATTTTCAATATGTGCTAGAATATATTAAAAATATTTAATAAATAGAATAGACCAAAATAATTTGATGAAGTTATTATTTAAATACAAAACAAGTGTGGCCCAATCTCTTTTTCTTGGAAGGAAACTCTTGGTAAGTGATTCAGTATAGTTTGCATTTCAAATGTAATGTGAATTATGTTGCCTCATTTCATGTAATTATTTATTTTGAATAGCTTGTACTTGGCTAGCAATGACTTTCTTGTTTTTCACATGAAAAAATAGGGTCCTTGGTTTGTTGAAGCAATACTGATAGTTCACGCACTTCCTTCAAGACATACATCAAATCTCCCCTACTCCAAAAGCCAGCCCCCACCACACTATTTAATAATGCAGCCTCCTCCAACTTTCACTCAGTATCCCTTAAATTACTCTACATTTGCTTTAATTTCCATAGGATTTAACACCTTCAAAATACCATATTATTTATTTATTTATTTTCTACGTTAACTGTCTTCCCTCCTCCTGCCCACACACATGCTCAAATGAGGATAGAGAATCTTTCTTGCTTTGTACTCTAATGTATCCTATGAGGCTAAAACAGTACCTGGAACATAGAGTGCTCAATAAATATGCACAGAATGAATGATGGTCCTGTTTGGAACTGACGGAAATCAATTACAGGGAGCTAGGTGTTCAAATTTCATAGCCCCAGGGTGAAGACATTTCCAGTGCAGCTGCAATTACTGTCATTTGACTGAGATGAATAGGGAATCATGTTCAAATATACACTATGTTTCCCTTAGTTACTGAGCCATTTTATATAGCTGGATATTTGAGCCTGTTGGGCTAGATAATCAGATGATACAACAATAAAATTGCAACTTAAAGAACACTCTGATCTTGTAAAAAATAAACCCCTAGAGTTAAAAAAAGAGTTAATGACTTTCATTTTTGCTATTAATTAATCAACTAGAGTTAAAAAAAGAGTTAATGACTTTCATTTTTGCTATTAATTAATCAACAAGGTGGAACTAACCAGGTATTTATGACTGACTAACCAGAAAATGCCAAGCTAAATGGAGAAAACCATAAAAATCTCCATAGATTTCTTGAGCAGCAGCAGAACAATCTCTGAATAAATTAGCTGCTTTTCTTGGAATAGGTCACTTCAAGAAGTCTCTGAAAGTCTGTCTGATTTGTAACTATTACAGATCATTGAAGTGGTACCAGAAGTATAAATTTAGAGACTGTAATGTGTGCTGAACTGGCTGTTCTAATTCACACAGTTCCTCTTCTAGAATCTCAAAGAAGCATTTAAGTTATTGTTTCTAATTTTTTCTAATTTCATCTAAACTGGGCAGGAAGTTAAGCAGTTATGAATTGTTTAACAATATAATCAGATGAAGTCAAAGCTATCTCATTACTGTTAAAGGAATCGTGAACATAGAATCGGTACCTGGAACATTTACAAAGATATAGTGACATGTATTTTAATTTAAATTAAGAAGAGATTAGATTCACAATAATCTATACTGATTTATTTCCATTAAACTGATACCTCTGCTATTTTCATTCAGCAGTAATGAAAAGTGAAAGTATTTTGACATCTCTTTTAGGTAATGCTGAAATTCTGACATTGAAATACAACATTAATTTGAATAAGCATTTACATTAGACACATGGGTGCAGTCAGTTTGTGTTTCCCAATGCGTTTCTTGTAGGCCACCAAATATGATCAGAGCCTAAATGATGTTAAGTGATCCTAACATATCTGTGTGAATTTTATTTGAATTCTCCAAACTTGTCTTCCCATTCATTTTAATTGGAATGCCTTTGTTTTTACTTCTTTACTACATTGTGTTTGATTTTTACAAATATCTTTTAAAATTTCTCTATAATAACAATCTTCTATAATCCTTTTTGTTACTGTGCAAGAAACTTCTACTCGTTTCTTGATGCACTAAAATGATAATGCAGTAAAGATTTAAAGTAGAAACTTGGGGGGGTGCCTGGGTGGCTCAGTCATTAAGTGTCTGCCTTTGGCTCAGGTCATGATCCCAGGGTCCTGGGATCGAACCCCACATCAGGCTCTCTGCTCAGGGGGAAGCCTGCTTTTCCTCCTCCCACTCTCCCTGCTTGTGTTCCCTCTCTTGCTATCTCTCTCTCATCAAATAAATAAATAAAATCTTAAAAAAAAAAAAAGTAGAAACTTGGTTTGCTTATTGACAGACTGAGTTTTCTGAACTTTGTTTTTCCTACCCTTAAAATGGGAATAAAAATCCTACCTCAAAAAATTAATGAGATAGCAATGAGATAAATCATAAAAATCTGCCTTGAGTGTGTAAATTTTTATGTATGAAGGAGTAGAAAACTAGAATGATCACAAGATCACTTAAATTCCCATAACAAGTTAATTTTATGTGGAGATTGGGATTCAGATACTGGATTCCTCATTTTTCTACTATGCCATACTACTATTATTCACATCTAACTCCAAATTGTCATGTCAGAGAACACCTTTTTATGATAAGAACGTATTTACATAATAGTTACAATAAGAAGCATTCTGAGGACTGAATCTTTGTTTCTCATCTCTCTTTCCGAATTCCTGTCTCAGTGTTCTGGAGGTACTTGCTCCTTGCAGCAAGTCTGCCTGCTTACCCCAACCCTGGTACCTGGTACCTGTCAGAAAGGTGATCAGCCTAGAATTGAATAAACATCCCTCATTTTTATTAGGACAAGCTCCGTAGGTTATTCAAACAAGGCCAGTATTAAAAATCCAATTTTCACTCAGTATGCATCCTTCCACTAGTTAAATTGAGAACTCAAATTACTTGCCAACGTGCATCTCTTCATTTGGGCGAAATTAGAAAATGACCCTGGAGAATTCTTTTCATGTGTTCATAGGTGGCCTCACAGACCAAAATGGGGAAAAAAAAAAGTCACATTTAGAAGAAATAACTACTTATTTTTACTTCACCACATTCCTAAAAATCAGTAATGTTGCAAGGTGTTCTGCTGAACAAACCTTGCAGGTATCCAGGAAGCAGCTACCTGATCTGGCCGTGCTTTACTTAGTTGGTTAAATATAGGGACCCTGGAGGAAGTTCTGTATACCTTTTTCATTTCTTCATTTTCCCGCTGTTATCCAGGCTGATGATATGACTTGTTGATCAACAAATATGCTTCATTTTCCAACTTCTGAGCTTTTGTTTATATGGAGTTCTTTTGACTTCCACCATAGCTCTATTACAAAATTTTTCTTCCTCCAAGTCACTTATAAATGCAAATCTTCTGTGATGCCTTTCCTGATTCCTCATTAGGAGATAATTTCTTTTTCCATACTATTTTCTTTCTATTTTTTTCCTTTCCCTCTCTAGCATATTTAGTCATCAATATAGACGAAGGAGATAAAATAAACAAAAATGGGGATGCAGTCTCCAAGGTCCTAAAAAAACATATCTGTCAAATAGGTGATAATATTAGAAGAAGCTCATAAAATCAGCTCTTAAAAGTATGAAACATGTTACTGTTCTGGTTGTTCAGTGACAGTTTTTTTTTTTTTTTAAGTAAGGTAGAAAATAATGTCTTCCTCCATGTACAAGTAACCTGAATGTGGAAGCATAACATTACATCTGAGGAAAGTTGTGTCAATGAATTTAATCTCGTTTGGTAGTTTTTGTGGGTCTGTTCTTAACTTCCTGTGTGATAGCAAGGCATCAGAGAGAAGAAACTGAAACTTATTAACCTTCATATTTCTTATATAAACAAACACAGTACCTTATGCACAGTCCAGACCCAGCAAGTATTGGATTGAATTAATTGATTCAAATACTCCATTAGCTTTCTTAACATTCCCAGACACAAATATGACTCATCATGAAAGAATTATGTAACTGATGTTCTTTTTCACCCACTCCAACCATCAAAATTCTGATTTTAATAGAGGAGTAATATCTCCCTGGTTCTAGGGGTTTTAAACTTGCATCTCTTTGAAGAGGATTAAAGGATTTGTTGGACATGGCACTCTATATTGGAAATTGTATGTGGCCTATGACACGCAGGCATCTACAATATGTTGTGGTAGTCATCTCTGGTTTCCCTCCACTGATGATAACTTAAGTGGTGTGGCTAATGGAATCATTCTGCTTTGGACTGGATTTCTGTACTTAGAGCACCTGGGGATTAATCATTTCCACCAGCAGCTTTTATCCCTTGCCTGCTTTCCTATCATGTCCTCTAGTCTCAGAATTCTTCCAACTGTCCACAAAACTTAGTGTTTGCTTTGGTAAATGCAAGAATGGCTGCTTCACATTGAAATTTTCTCTATTTTAAAGTGAACATTCTGTGTCTACAGCCTCTTCTAGAGATCAGCTTTTTCTTGCATGCTGTGGTTATGAGAGAGGCTTTTTAAAAGCTGTTTTAATGGAACGAGTCACTTCCAGCTTAGAATCTAAGTTGAAAATGGATTCCCCAAAGTGCAGAGACCTAGAGGTCATGGCTCCTGTTGTGCAAGTCCATTACCTATTCCCTGGATAGCAGATACTCTGGAGGACCACATACCTCACCCCCTTGATGAAGGCCTTAGGGAAACATTGTTTCTAAAAGAGAGCAAGTTCTGGGCAAGAATTAAAAGCAGTCGCGTAACCTAAGTGCTAGAATTCAGGCTTTTAAGCCTCATTGCTCTCAGATATATCATCAAAGTGACATTGCTGATAGAGGAAATTTTGTGGTCTGACTGTAGTTTTGCAATCAGAGCATTTTTTTTTTTAAAGATTTTTTATTTATTTATACGACAGAGATAGAGACAGCCAGTGAGAGAGGGAACACAAGCAGGGGGAGTGGGAGAGGAAGAAGCAGGCTCATATCAGAAGAGCCTGATGTGGGGCTCGATCCCGTAACGCCGGGATCACGCCCTGAGCCGAAGGCAGATGCTTAACCGCTGTGCCACCCAGGCGCCCCAGCATTTTTTTTTTTAACTTACCCACCAGACTTCATCAACAGAGTATTTTGTGGTCTTTCCTCTATTTGCCTAGGAAACTGCCTCATGCCATATACTTTCCCCTTTGATTGAGGGATTCTGGCAGGCAAAGAAAGATCTCTGTTAGGCCTTGGTTTTAAATTTGGCTCTAACTTCTTGATGAGTCCCCTCAACCACCGTGCCTCATAACAAGGTATGATTTGCTATTCCTTCCATAATGGGATAAAACTGGATCAAACTGACAATGTATCTTACTTATCTCCTATTATAATCACAAAAGATTGAGAGGATAAGCTTCATGAAGGCAAAGTCAATGTATATTTTGTTTACTGCTATGTCTCCAATGCCAAGCACAGTTCTTGGTTTGTACCATGTACTCAATGCAAGTGTGCAAATGAAGGGATAGATCAGCACATCAGTATCTTTGATTTATGTGTTTTATCAAGATAGTTAATCACCTGCTCATTTTTGCAAATATACATATAGGTTTTACCTCCATAGAGATTAATAGGTAATAAAAAACTAACCTCTATTGATCAATTATTAAGCACTATTTTAAGCACTATATACATACTAACTCATTCAATTTACTACTATGTTACTATTACTTTATTTTACAGATGAAGAAACTGAGGCGTACAGAGGTTAAGTATATTGCCTAGAGTAAAACAGCTGGTATGCGGCAAAGTTTGGATTTGATCATAGGTGATCTTGTGTCAGAGCCCTTGCAAGATCTCTGGATTTGAATCTTAGTTTGCTAAGTACTAGCCATATGACTTTTTGGATTTTCACTGACCTCTCAATTCTATCATTTGTAAAATGGGACTAATGTTTGCATCTACTGAGTGGTTTCTTATAAGGAATAATTGAGATGCTACATAGAGAAGGTGCTTAGAATTATTTTCTGGTATACAGAAAGTGCTCAATAAAAGTAAGTTATTAATATTATCATGATAAATTCAAAAACATGTTATAATTGTTATCTGGATGTGCATTAATTTAAAGAAACTTGACTGGATATGTGATTTTGCCAAATGGACACTTGAAGCACCATGAATGCATGCAAAAGGACAGAGTTATCAAAAGCATAGTTCACAAAATAGCAAAATATTCTCAGAGTTCTTTCTTTTAATTTCTAGCTAAGAAGTTGGAAGTTATTTTTTAAACAATGGGCAATCACAGAGATTTTCCAGGAAGATTATTTTGAAATATGGTCTCCAGTAGAGAAAGAATTATTATAGTAAGGACTATTAGGAAGTATATAATGTTTGGAAGGTCCTTGGTGGAGGTGATCAATGAAAAGACCTATACTTATCAATCCTCCGTTCACCAATCTTAGTTTAAGTGGCAACATTACTCTCTAGAATACATTCAGAATCAGTAATTAAGTATAGACTTCTGATTTTTTAAATCAACAGTCATGAACACCTGTTATTTAATGCAACAACATAGAATGTAAAAGAATATGTTCTAAAACATTAAATTTTGTAATTGCTTAAAAATTATATTTTATTAATCAAATTCACTTCCAAAATATCATAGCAGTTAGATCATCTGACATTAAATGGGAGTTGATTTGACTATTATGCCAAGTCAAAAGGATGATAAGATGAGAATAAAGTTAACTGACATAAATTACAATGTGGGAAAATCAAGTATCTCAATTTTAACATTTTACCTGATTTCCCAGGAATTTAATCTTTCATTTCTCTTCTATATTGCCTCATGAGAATGTCTGCTTCTTAGAAGTCTGCTAAGAAATCAAGTATCTCCATTAATCAACTCATGATACAAAAGATTTTAAGATGTTTTAAACTCCTTTCCATGTATGTAGTGACGACTTTGTTAAAACATAGTTCAAAGTAGATTGATTTGACAGCCCTTTTAAAAATAAAGCAAAGTAAAACAAAACAAGCCCCAAACTCTCTAAGGTAGAAACTTAGAGCTTTGTCTTCATTGTCCACAGTCTTGGTATGATACTAATTTTTACACAAAAATTCCTTTTTTTCTGCAAGAGTTTTCTGCACCCAAGTGTTCAAATTCTGTCTTTCAAGATCAACATCTTTCCTGAAGCCTTCGTTGCAGTCTTCCACCTCTAATAATCTTTGATTTTTCTCCTTAGAGTGGTCCTTTTCATTTTCCCTGCCATTCATTCACTTACCTTGTACTGGTAACAACACCTTAATTTTCCTCCATTGCATGAGGTCTTACTGGGATTCTTACTGCTGGCCCTGCCTTATCCAAGGGATGGGGATGCACTCAACCAGACAATTTCTCCCAGGAATGATTATTCAATGGAGCAACCCAAAGACAGTATAGTTAAAGCAGATCGACCCATCAAAATAATGCTGTAGAGACCACGTTCTAGACTATCAGAGGTGTCTTGTTCCCTGTTTTGAAACCTGTTTTTTTTTTTAATTTCCCCTCCAGCTTTTCAAAAATATGTGAACTGTCATATACCTTCCAGAGAATCAGTTTGGCTTAAGATAACCAGAGTCTTGGGGCACCTAGGTGACTCAGTTTGTTGAGTGTCTGACTCTTGGTTTTGGCTCAGGTCATGATATCAGGGGTTGTGGGATTGAGCCCCATGTCCCTCCAGGCTTTGGGCTGAGCGGGGAGTCTGCTTGAAGATTCTCTCCCTCTGCTCCTCCTCCCCTCTAAAATAAATAAATAAATCTTTAACAAAAATAGATAACCAGAATCTGATCCTGTTTGATTGCCAAAGAACAATAATTGTGTATATTAGGTAACTTTTATAGAAGTCCTATACTTAGAATTTAGTTACATATTTATAAGTGCTTTCACAAATTTTTTTCTTGATGTATTATCTTGTGTGTATAGTAAATTACAAATTCCTTCAGGGTTGAAACAAGTAGCATACTTTATTTTCAAGGCATCCCTCAACTGGGTGGTTGGTTAATAAAGAATTGCTTAATAAGTAATTGGTAAAATGATTCCCAGTTTCAATAACAATTTACAGTTTTCAATTTACTTCATAAAATGAACTTATTTTCATATCCTCTGTGCGCACTTTCCAAGGAAGGTCTCATCACCATGCCCGAAGGCAGCATTACAAACTGGAAAGAGCAGGAGCAGCATGACCTTTGAACCCTGCTCCACCACTCGGGAGCGCTGTCAGCTAGGGCATGTAGGCAATGTTTATATAGCCCGACTCCTCCTCTATTAAAGAATAAATGGATCACTTCTACCTGAAAGTTGTGAGGCTCCAATGTGATGATATAAAGGAAGTACTATAAAATTGGTACTAAGATTTAATAAATGTTAATTATTTTATAATCATTTTATAAATGAAGACAACGAGGCACAAAATGTTTAAGTAGATTTTGCCTCTTCACATGGTCAGTAAGTGGCTGGGTGGGGAGAAGACTTGGGTCTGTGTGCCGGGAAGGGCCAGCAAACCCTGTACGAATGGATGAAAGATTACTCCAAATTTAGCTGTGAAAGTTTGGAAAAGGTAAAGGGGTCAATGCTCAGAGGAGAAGACCCTTTGCTCTTCTTTGCTCTGCTTTTATTGGTCCTTAGGGATAATCACAAATCCTTATCATTGTTTCTCAAGCACGTGATGTGTGACAAGGTGTCTTACTGAAACCGGGAGGGGAGGATCTGTTTATGGGAAAGATACCATATGCTAATCTGCGTGTTCTACGAGTGGGGCTAAACATAGCCTAAGGGACAGTGCCTACATCTCTTAGATCACAGGGCATCCTTCTGGGATCGGAAAGCTTCGCGGAAGGCACTGCGCCCCGCTCGCATTCCTACAGCAGAGTGGTCCCGCAGGCCTCAGCATTCCAAAGGCCTACGCCCTTCTCTGAAACTTTTCCTTGCCCCCGGCAGCGGCAGCGGCATCTGTGTTACATTTTAGCAAGCCAGGTATTATGGCTGATTTCACGCTCTACATTAACCCCAACATCTATGTATCCCTATAGCAAGGCTCTACTCTGTCTTTATTTATTGATATATGGCCACCTTTACTTCTAGAAATTAGATATACGTCCTGCCCTTTGCCTATCTCTATGGATTTAATCTCCTAAGCTTTTATTTGTTTAAATTAAAGAATTAAAATAAAACAATGACTTAAAAATAGAAACACTGAAAAATCAATGATTTATATTAATACAATGCCATAGCCCACTAAAACAAACAATAAGAAAAGATTTTTTTTAATAATAATGATCACCCTTCAATATTAATACATATTTTGGCTTCAAAATTTATATTATTAGTTATAAAATAGTAGGTATATAAGAATCTTCAGTGGAGATCTAGAACAGGTATAGTCTTCCAAACAGTACAATTCAGTTTTCACTCCTTTGCAGGGTAAAGAAATTTTGCAGACTGCTGTTGCAGCTGGCACTTGTTAATACTTAATTCCCCAACCCCTAAGCTGTGGGTGCACTATGTGCGACGAATGCAGGAGGCTTTCCGGGTGGCGGCAGACAAAACGCCTTATCTATTTGCCACTTTGCGGGGTAAAGCTGGCCTCGAGCACGGAATTGGTATAAATGTATCTTCATCTTGCTGCTTGTCACACTAACCACCCCTTCTCGGTCAACCCTAAATTACAGTACTATTTGAACATATAATGGAAAATTATTCTACTATAACAGATGTATTAGTTTGGTGAGTTGTACATGACCTGTATGGTTTTTCCATAGTACTTAATATTTTATCCCTTTCAGGGCTAATTGGGCAAAAGGTTCAGAGGATTCTCTTTAAATCGGCGATAGAAGGAAAAAGTGGGAATTAGTTTAACCTCTTTCACAGGAAAATTAAGCTGCAATCAATTTAACTTTCAGGTGATCAAACTGGAATATAACTGATTTTACAAGGTTGACTGTTTTTCAATCTTACCATAAAGGGGGAATTTCTCCTCTAATTTTAACAAGGACTTTATTTTTTGCTTATATTTAATTTAATTATTAAAATCAAATAGTTTAAAGTTTTTAACTTATTATTAACTATGAATAGTCATTCATATATACTCTAAAAGGAAGATTAATTCATTTATTACCCCCTCTATTCATGATTTGTGCTGACCTGTGCACTTTGTGTACTTTATTCTAGGTACTATGGATGTAATACAGAACAATACAATAAGTTCTAGAAATGCAATAGAGAACAATACAATACAAACAAATGACCTTCTTTCATGCTTACATTAAGATGGAGGAGACGATCTATAAACCAAATGAATAAATTACATAATGTCATAGAGGTTAATAAGGTAAGGTGTTTGGGCCTTCTGGGAGAGGTTTTCACTTTAAATTGGGTGGTCACGACAGTTGTCACTAAGGTAATGAGATTTGGGCAAAGCTTGGAAAGAAGTAAGGGGGTGACCCATAGGTATATTTGGCAGAAGGGAGTGGGGCTAAACATAATGCTCGTATCCTTGCAGAACAAAATCTCAAAGGTGGTTAGGAAGGCCAGTATAACTGGTGTAAAGGGAGAAAGAGGAAGCTTAGTAGTAAGCCCTTGTCCCTATTAAGTTCATAGCCCAGTGGAAAAAAAGACAAGAGTATCGATATTTCAAGTACAGTACAGGATTTGCTATATTCAGAGTAATCTTAAGTGTGAATGGGGCTTCTGTAAAAGACTGGGATCTTCTTAAAGAAGGTGACCAAGAAATTAGTGAGACCTGAAGATTGAGTACAAGTTAACTAGATGAGAGGATGGGGAGTCTGGAAAGGAGAGGAAGAAAATATGGAAGACTTGGAGATAGAGGACACACAAATATATTTGGGCAACCACAAGAAATTCTATATGACTAAGGAATAGTTGATCAGGAAACGATGATGTCTTATGTTAAAAACTAAAGGATTTGTAGTTTATTCTAAAAGCCAGGGAGAGCTATTGGAGTTCTTAATCGGGAATAATGAACATTCAGATAACATTTATTGCAGATAGACTGAAGCTAAGCCAGTCCATCCATAGGCAGTTAGAAGCCTATGGCTATAATCTAGGGAAAACCTGAACTGGGAAAGAAGAAATAAATAGGAGAGTCGTCACGTTAGTATAATATACAGGCACTAGATACAGATTAGATAGATGGCGGTGGCAGTCAGAAGGAGATTGCAAATTTAACTTTCAAGTTTTTGGTTTGAACACATGAAGGAGAAGGAATGACATTCATAGGCAGTGGAAGAAATTTGTGGGAAAAGATGATGGCATTATTTTGAGAGATGATGAATTTGAAGTCCTTGAGGGACATTTAAGTCGAAATACCCAAAAATGGTATATGTAAGAGCTACATAAGCAGAAAGTCTGAAGTTGTCAATTGTCTGGTGAAGTTGAAACCATAAGATTGAATAAGGTTTACAGGCAGAATATATGGAATTAGTAAAGCAAAATTCCAATGAGAGCACCCTGGGAAAATTTACGGTTATGGCATGAATGGAGAAAAAGTGGCAGCAAAGGAGACTGGTAAGAAGTAGCCAGAAAAAACAAGAGATGATGACGACGGGCGGGGGGTGGGGGAGGGGGCAGAGTGATCAAGGCTTACAATTTTGAGAGTTTTAAAATATTTAGGTTTTATTGAATATTTAGTAATGCACTTTAGACTGGTTAAGGGATTCAACCCCATAGACACTCTGCATGAAATGAACTTTTATAATCTCCCATTTTACATCTCAGAAAATAGAAATACTAATAATTAAACCCTTGAGCGGGACACTGTTGTTATTACCTTAAACAGACTAAATAATTTAATTTTCACAATCACACTTTGGAAAGTTCTATTATCTCCTCGTTTTGCTTATATGGTAATCAAAGCACAGTAAGTTTAAGTAAATTTGCTCAAGGTTACAGAACTAGCAAATGTATAGGCTGTCTGGCTCCACATTCCAAAAGTTTAGCCCCGTTATTGCTGTTTTTGTGAAATGGTGATAGAAACACCTGGTTTTAATTTCACAATTGATATGACTGGGGAATAACAAGAACAATTTCAATGGAATGACAGGCTCTGTGGCATTAAAGAGTTAAGTGAGAAGCAAAGGAAGGCAGTAATTTTGTGAAGTGTGGCAGTGAAAAGATGAAAATTGATGAATCAGGAACTAGAGATATATGTGGATTTAAACAATGATTTTGTTTTTTTGTTTGTTTAAGATAAAGTAAGTTAAAAATTCCAGCAGAAAAAGGGAAAGATGGGGGTGCTTGGGTGGCTCAGTCAGTTAAGCATCTGCTTTTGGCTCAGGTCATGATCCCAGGATACTGGGATGGAGTCCCACATCAGGCTTCCTGCTCAGTGGGGAGTCTGCTTCTCCCAATACCTCTCACCCCACTCGTTCTCTCTCTCTCTTAAGTAAATAAATAAAATATTAAAAAAAAAGATTTCTTAAAAAAAAAAGAAAGAAAAAGAAAGAGGGAACGATGATACAAGTAAGAGATGGAAGGACTGATAAGAGCAAGGTACCAGAGAAAGTTGGGAGAGATGGTTTATAAAGCACAGGTGATAATTTACCATGCAAAAACAAACAAACAAACAAACAAAAAAAACAAAGCAGAAATGACATCTCCTCAGATAAAAAGGACAACAGGAAGACTTTCCAGGATACATCCAGTAGATCCAAGCATTTCCTCTTATTTCTCTAGAGATAAATGTGATTGTGGCAAAGACCATCTTGCCTGGCTTCTATCTGGCCTCTGTTTTGTATCACTCCTGTAAGGAGTTAGGCCTGAATAAAAGCTGGCCCTGTGCTTGGGTTAGCCTTGTGATGAAGATACTATTATTTTAGTAATTTCTAAACCCATCACAGGATGGTTATTAAATTCGTTTATTTTCTTTTCAACCTAATTAGAAACGTAGGGAATGACCTAGAGCTTAGTGGGGTTTTCTTAGGTTACTGACCCAGAAGAGAATTTCTTAGTTGGCCTCAAAATTAACTTCAGAGATGTGAGAACCTCTGATAGATCTTTATGGACAGACAAGATAAGTTGGGGGAATTAGAATTTTGTCTTTTCAGGCATTTTTTATCATAATTTTCATCAGACGCACCTCAAATGTAACCTATTTCAAGAAGGCATAATAAAAACTATTATATCATAAACATACCATTCATCTTTCCTTTATTTCCATAGGGTTACCAATGACATATATTCATAGCCTGTGTTGACAAGATGATTTTGTGGTTCTTCAATGAGTAAATTCATTGACTGTCTAAGTTTAGGTCCATAAATTTAATATTTAATTTATTTTTTTAAGATTTTATTTATTTGAGAGAGAGAGAGAGAGTGAGAGGGAGCATGAGCAGGGGGAGGGGCAGAGGGAGAAGCAGACCCCCCACTGAGCAGGCTGAATTCCAGGCCCCTGGGATCATGACCTGAGCCAAAAGCAGACACTTCACCGACCGAGCCATCCAGGTGCCCCCATAAATTTACTTTCGAAAATTTTCCTTTTACCTACACTCATAATTTACTCAAGAATTCTTCCAGGTTCCAACTAAAATTTTAGATGGTAATCTTGACTAGAAGTTGTTGCATTTGCCTTTACTTAATTTAGCTTCTATATTTATTTGGCAATAGTAAATGAAAGTCACATTATGTGATTGGAAGCATAGGGCACACTTAATAGGCTTAACAAAGAGCTTACTTTATCATATTGGACCAACAAAAATATCACATGCATATAGTTAACACAGCCGATTGCCATTACTCGTGACTCAAGCAATCACATACACTGGTACTCCCACATATGGATGTCAGCGGATATACTGTGTTTTTTGAGGCTGATGTAATTTGCCTATTAGCCCTCCCATAAACTTCAGAGCTTCAAATGTTTTGAGATGAGGTCACAGCAATTTCCTTGATCTTTCAGTGCTTTACTAAATAATGTACTAGAGTAACCTTGTGGTAAGGATTCTCGGGGGAAAAACTCCTCGTAAAACTCCCTGAATTAACCACTCACTTGCTCCTAAACTATCTATTCTGGACAAATGAGTCATTGATGTATATGACAGTGTTGTTAATATGCTTTAAAATTCTGAGAATTATTTCACAAAAACAGATAATTAAGCAAGAGAGAGAATTGAATTAGGGGAAGACATGCAGCTGGATTGTCATCTTCAAAATAATTTATTAAAATACTTGTATTGAGATCAGACTAGCATTAACTCTTCAAGATGTGATCCTATTGTATTCCTCTGTCTGCTTCCTATCACCTTCCAAGACGACAACTTATTATTTTATGCCACATTATTTCATTATAGTTTTTATATAAATTAATATTATTTGGTTATTTTTTAATTTAATAAATAGGCTTATTGAGGGTATAGGGGAATTTTTTCACTTTTAATGTGAATGTAAGATATGAAGTCCCAGCTTCCTAATTCTTACAATATATCAACAAGCAATATATATATATTAAGAAACTGTTGAGATGGGTGCCTGGGTGGCTCAGGGAGTTAAGTGTCCAACTCTTGATTTTGGCTCAGGTTATGATCTCACGGTCATGGAATAGAGCCCAGAGTCCACTCCATGCTTGAGATTCCCACCCTCTCCCTCTGCTCCTCCCCCTGCTCGTGCTCTCTCTCTCAAATAAATAAATCTTTTAAAAAAAACTGTTGAGAAACGGACACATGCAAAGGGAAAATAACTTTTTAAATTTATATACTGTATAAAAAACAAAAGAAAGTACATGATTTACTGATGAAGTAAGAGATAAAGGATAGGAGAGAATTAGAATTTAAGGAGTTATAGCATATATTTAAAATTCAATGCACTTAAAAATATGTATATATATAAATGACCTAGAAAACTTTTCATATCGTGATCCTCAGTACTGTTCTGAGAGCCAACACAAAAACAAAATAAAAATAAAAATAAAAACAAAAATAAGATATTTCCTGAAATTGTTCTGTTCAGATTAGGCTTCTATTGAGAAATAATTTAAATGAAATGAGATGAATGGATATTAAGTACTCAGTCTGATGAATATTGTCAATTGAAGACACCTGTGTAAGCTCCAATCTGAAAAATATAAAAAACATTTATTTCACCCCAATGAATTCTCTTGCTCCCCTTTCCGGTCAATTCCTGCCTTTTCAGAAGCATCTTTCTTATTTCTGTCACCCTATAGTAATATTTGCCCTTTAAAGATCAACTTCCTTGAGGTATAACTCACAATGAGAGGCAACTATTTTAAGCGTACTGTTCAATGGCTACCCTTTAAGGAATTCATTTTCACCTTCCTACTTTGTTCCCTCATGCATCAACCTCCCTCTCTGCTCCATGTAACCACTGATCTGCTTTTTGTTACTGTAGTTTTAGTTTTATCTGTTCCAGAATTTTATATCAACGGAACCATGTAGCTCATTACTTTTATTATTTACTAATATTCTAATGAATGGGTATACCATAATTCTCCTGAAGGTGAATATTTGGGTTAGTTTCAATTGTCATTATATTAAATAAAAATGTAAGAATAGATATCATAACAATGTATATTCTACTCCAAAAACATCATCTATCCCTTCTTTTTTTTAGGTCTTTAATTATTTTATAAGCAATGCTTCATGGTTTTCACTATAAAAAGGTTTCCATATTTTTTATTTTTGATATTATAACCGGTATCCTTTTAAATTTAAATTTATAATTTTGTGTTCTAGTACATAGAAATGCAATTAATTTTGGTATACTGACCATGTATCCTGTGACCTTGTATTCTTTGACCGTGCTTAATTCACTTTGTGTACCCCCCAATAGGTTTTCTAGTCATATTTTCTACAAATCAATACACTTCTTCTCTTCTGAACTTTATGCCTTTAATTTCTATTTCGTTACCTTATTTCCATGGTTAAGACATCCAGCAAATGTTCCGGTAGAGCAAACATCATTACTTTTTTCCTGATCGTAAGAGAAAAGGGTTTAATGTTTTACATTTGATATGATGGCAACTATAGGCATTAGGTAAATGCTTTTTACCAGATTAATAACATTTTCTATTATTTCTAGAATGCTGAGATTTTTTAATTTTTAAATCATGAGTCCTTGTTGAGTTTCATCAACTACTTCTGCATCAGCTGAGATGGTCCTACGTCTTTTTTCTTTAATAATCTTTATGTGGTGAATTACATTGCTTTTGTTTTCTAAAATAAACATTGCAAGCTTGGAATAAACCTCATTTGGTCATGATTTATTGTCATTTTTATATGACTGACCTCAATTTGTTAATATTTAGTTAAGAAGAATTGCACCTATGTTCATGTGAGATATAGTCCGATATTCTATTTTTTTGTCGTGTCCTTGCCAAGTTCACATCAAGTTTTTGCACTCTTCATTAAACAAGCTGGGAGTTTATCTCCCCTCTGTTTTCTAAAAGTTTGTGTAATATTGGTAGTATTTTTTTAAACTCTTCATTCTTTCAAACACAATCCAAATTTCTTCTAAATTGTTTCTAAAAGTGAAGCTGTTAGGTGCTTTGCTTACGAACAAGAAATGAATCTTTGCTTAGGAAAAATTGCAACTATTCTGCAACCATTTGTTTAATAAAAGTTGAAGTTTGTCACTAATTCAGAACTGAGTGATTCAAAAAATGATAATCAATGAAGCCTATGTTGTAGGGTTCTTTTTTACATTGATCATAATTTAATTTTTTTATGCCATCTAATTGCATAGCTTTTCCTTTTCCACAATCACCACAATACTGGACAACTGTCAACTGAAAAATGAAAAAAAAAAAAAGGAAAATGAGAGAATCATCCATACTATTTTCATTCAGTTTGCCTTCAGAAGTTTAGTAGTCAGATATAATGTGCTTATCTTATCCCATTCTATGACTTCCTTGTCTGTTGAATAGTTTGTATTCATCCATGTATTACATGTCTACTGGCACCCTAAACAGTTACCTTAACCTCACTTCACAGCTGTCATGCCATTCTGGTACTTATCTATATTTCTACAGTCTGAAAAAGTCTTATCACTTATCTCTTCAGATAACACCATTCAAGTCTATTTCTTAACCTTTCATTATACTTCATGCCCCATCAAGCCTCCTACTTTTACAACAGTTTCAGACAAATATTAAGGCATCACTTTTTTTTTCATGCTACAATCCCCATGTATATTTGCTTTTCTAAAATGATTGATAGTTTTATAAACTGACATTTCTTGTAAGGACTACTGCTGTCAACTTAGACACCATCTTTTGTAAATGAAGAATTTCACGTGTTAGAGAAATAGCAATTCTGGTTAATAATAAACAATAAAAAACCTATTTTTTTTCAAGTTCCACTCATCTCAGAATCATAAACAACATAGTGTCCATTAAAAATACTAAAAAATATTTTATCTCTATGAAAAACTATACAACTTATTTTATTTTATATTCCTATATGTCTTCCTAAGGTGAAAGAACTTTGTTTCACATGGAACCTAACCATTAAGAACAATAATAAGAAATAACATTATTTGGCTTATGATAGTTACATGGTTCTACATGAATAGTGTTGCAGATACATAGACCAGTGTTAATTTCTCCTGTTTACAATAAACACATATAATTTTAGTAGAAGAATTGTAATAATTCATACAATAACTTACAATAGGATACATACATAGCAAAATGAAAAAGAGAGAAAAAGTCCTTGTGGCGGGGGAGGGACAAGAATGAAGTGGATAAAGTGAAAGGGAATTTACCACCTAGAATGAGTACTAGAGTCTTAGAGCTAATCCATTATTTCAGAAAACCAAATAAAACACAAAATACAAACTAATACGCAACAATTGATCTCAACCATCAATGACATCATCTTAAAACAGATGACAATTATCAGTTTACAATCTAGATATTATGCCTATCAAAGCCCAGTATTCTTGAGACCATTTTTTACAACTATCAAAACTTTTCGTTTTTACATTTACCACTGATATATGGGAGCTTTCACATATAAATGGCTGGGTTATCTGATGGGAAATTGAACCAGCATCTTAAATTTTCACTACCTGATGTTATGGCTCAATGTCACTCTAAATCAAAGGCGTTATTACTTGATGGCTACAAAATACAACTATCATCCTAACACCAGAGTTTAAGTGACCTCATTTGCTCTCTTTTCTTACTGGATTTTTTTCACCCAAACTAAGTAAAAGAAACATTTTATATTGGTATGTTCTTGCCCTATGATTCTTAATATAAAGGTTGATCCAAATATATTTTATTACCATAATTTTGCTGACTATATTAGTTTTGCTAAGTTATCAGGGACGTCATGAATTATTGTATCTCTCTCAACTGAATTTCCTACCTCTAAATTGTTTTTATCTTTTTAAAAACTATACTTAAATGTATAAATAATACAAATAATTTTTTCTCCTGAAAAAAACTGACAACAGAACTTTGCTGCACTCTCAACTTATTATTCTGTCCTTCAACTGTCAATTTTTTAAAAATAGTCTATCTCTACTGCTTTCCCTCCAATAATGTAGTTAGAATTAGCACTGTCAGAAATTCAACACAATGGCTATTAATAAAACCTAGCTGTGGAATGTATCTTTTTCCCATTTTTCATTTTCTTGGATCACATTTTAAAATTTTTCTCTTCATTTTTTGCATGGTATTGAATAGAGTAAGTTTCCTTCTATTACATGTATATTTTTCTATTGCAGGGGATCTCCTTATCTTTCAGTGTAGAATTCCCAAGCTCCATGCTCAGTTCTTACACTTCTATAACATTCATTTACTTTAAAAAAATGTATTTTAACTACCACCACATTGTATTTGTCCATTAAATACACATTCAACCTGGAACTCTTTCCTGAGTCACAGTTCACTTGTCAGTTGCCTAATGAACCTCTCAAGTCAAATGACTTTCTTCACCTCAAGTTTAATATATCTAAACTTTAATTCATCTCCATCTCAAAATCAGCACTCCTTCCAGTTTTCCCTTTTCCTCTAATGCTACAATCATTTCTAATGCTTTACTCTGTATAAAAAGCTCAAGGTCATGTTCCACTCTCCCAATATCTACTTACTATGTCTTCCAGAGTTTCATCCACGATCCATTTCTTTATATTTTCATTGACTCTAACTACTTTGGACTCTTATCTACCCAATACTAGCTCATTGTCAATGCTAACCCATTCAAAAATATTCAATAGCTACATATTATCTATCAAAAGTTATTCAAATGGTATTATCTGGCATACACAATCCTCTAATAGTTGTCTCACACATTATTTTCCTGGCCTACCTCTCAGGGTTTTTCTTTATGTAACCCAAGTCCAAGTCATATTAAATGAAGTTCAAATGAGGAAATTTTTCTATGGGCATCAACTATGTCACATCTTCCTTGAATAATGATATTTTGTTTATGTTTCATATTCACATTTTCAAGTTGAATCTATAATTCAAGACCTAGAGCAATACTGTCTTCTCCTGTGAGTCAATGTGATGCCACTTTTGCCTCCCTAACCTATGAGCTTGAAATAATGGCATTGTCATGTGGACTGTGTTTAAACACTATCTGCTTTGAGTACAGTATTTATACCTCTTGATAACATTTGCCATGAGTATATTATTGATGCATTATGTTTCCAGTTAGATTTAAGACTAGCCCATAATATTTGTATCTGCCATCATACTTAGTGCTGGTACTCAAATATTTATTGAACGAGTAGCTCAATTAACTGAAATTCATTGTGTTACTTTTATTCGTCAAATTGATTGGGTCATGGGTACCCATGCATTTGTTCAGATTATTCTGGTGTGTCTGTGAGATTGTTTCTGGATGCGATTAATATTTGAATTGGTAGTCTTAGTAGACTGTCTTCCCCAATATGAGTGGGTCTCATCCAACCAATTGGAGAACTGAAGGGAAAAAAAGACTGAGTAAGAGGGAACTCCTCCCGCCTGACTATTTGAGTTGGGACATCCATTTTTTCCTGCCTACAGATTCAAAATGAAAAATCAACACTTTCTGAGTCTTGAGCCTGCCAGCTTTCAGAATGGGACTTACACCATCAGCCCTCCTGGGTCTCCAGATAATGGACTTCACAGCCTCCATAATCATGTGACCCAATTCCTTATTCTCTCTCTCTCTCTCTCTCTCTATTCTCTCAATGTAGAAGAATCCCCAAGTTTCGTACTTATTTCTTTTGTTTTTATCATCTAAATCTATATCTATTTAGATCTATCATCTATCTATCACCTATCATCTATCTATCTATATATCTATCATCTATCTATCATCTATCTATCTATCATCTATCTATCATCTATCTATCTTATCGATTCTGTTTCTCTGGAGAACCCTGAATAACATAATTGACATATAACTATATCAGGTTGATATAATAATTTGGTATATGTTTTTATTGTGAAATGATTACCAAAGTTTACTTAACTTTATCACCTCCCACAATTACACATTTTTTTCTTGTGAGAACTTTTCTCTTGTGATAACTTTTTTTTAAAGCTTTGATTTATTTATTAGACAGAGGGAGAGGGAGCACAAGCAGGGGAAGCAGCAGGCAGAGGGAGAGGGAGAAGTAGGCTCCCCACTGAGCAGGGAGCCTGATGCAGGGCTGATCCCAGGACCCTGGGATCAAGCCCTGAGCTGAAGGCAGACATTTAACCCACTGATCCACCCAGGTGCCCCACTTGTGATAAATTTTAAGATCTACTTTCTTAGCAACTTGCAAATATACAATAAAGTATTGTTAACAATCAGCATCAGGTTTCAGAACAATTAAAAAAAATACCTGAGAGATCTTAAAATTAGGAAATAGTTTTTCTTTAATAGAACTTAGGGATTTATTGTGTTGTAAAAGTAAATTTTATTGTTTGATTAGTTTCTTGATTTTTAATTATAAATTTATTTTAATTATAATTAAGTCACTCCACTATAACAAACACATAAAAACTGTCAAATATTGCTAATTATTATTAAGGGAGAACATACTATTTAATAAACAAAATTGGCTTTTTAAAACTTCAGCATACTATAAAGAAAAAGCAAGGATGGTTTACTAAGTATTTTCTTTTTTTTTGACACTTTCAAATTCTATAGAATTTGATTATACTTCATAGCCATTTTTATTCAACACATATATTTTTCTTCTTTGTTTTACGCACCAAACACATCACCCAGATAAAGAGCTATATAATATTCTTTCTTCATGAAACATTTCTATGTACAATACTCTTTTCTCCAGAGCACTCCTTCTTTAGCCGTTCCTTCTTTCCCTAAACACACTTAAATTCTCAGTATCATTCTCCTGCATTTAGGTGGTGGATACTTAAATACCCAGCAGGTTAGTCTGAGCAACATCAGGCGTGGGTTTGATTTTCCCTTGCCACCTAATTCACTCTCTTGAAAGGAAGCCATTTTTTTTTAAATTTTATTTTATTATATTGTGTTAATCACCATACAGTACATCCCCAGAAGCCATTTTATTTTCTAAAGGAATGTATAGTAAAGCATTCAGAAGACAAGTGGTGAATCCAGTGTAAAAATGAGCTCGCTTTACCATGGAATGTCTTGATATTTAGGAGTAATAAAGCAATCATTTAAAAAAGGGATTATCTAGAGCAGTGTTTCTCAATCCTTTGAACTAGAGATCATCCATAAGCAAAGCAAAGGCTCCTCGTGCCCAACTTCATAGCCCATTCCTAATTTTGGGGGCACAGAGGCGAGTGTAGATTAGGACATAGTTGTTTGGTTATAAAAACCAGAGGCCATTTTCCACAAAAAAATTAGAAAATAAATATTTAATACATATCTACTATATTAATAAAGGTATGACATTAGGGGTTAGTAATAGGGTATGGATATTAGAGTTTTTTTTCCACAAAAAAATTGGAAAAGAAAAATTTAATACATATCTACTATATTAATAAAAGTATGTCATTATGGGTTAGTAACAGGGTATGACTATGGTTTGAACCACAATACACATTTTTCTCAAGATCTAGATTTTTTTTTTTGTTTGTTTTTTAGTTAAAATGCTGTTGAAGCATGCATAGGCCACTAAACATATCTGTACTCAAAATATTTTAATTAGTAATTATAAATGAAATTAAACTAATACTTTACTTTCAAAAATAAAAAATGATAGTCATGGGGGTGCCTGGGTAGCTCAGTTGTTAAGTGTGGGACTCTTCATGTCAACTCAGGTCATGATCTCAGTGTCGTGAGATTGAACCCCAAGTCCAGTAGGCCTCTGAACTCAGCTGGGAGTCTGCTTGAGATTCTCTCTAAAATAAATAAATAAATCTTTAAAAAAAAGTAGTCATTGAGAACAATGACCAACCCCACTCCTGATGTACTGATTTCCAAGTGTCTAGCCCAACTTGCAATATTTGCATATGTACAGCAGAAATTTTGCCACATTAACTAGTATGATGTGTAGCAGACAGGTTTCTTAGTTGAAGACAGAGTTAAAATCCTCAGGACAATATGGAAATATGTTAATTTAGATTTTGATTATGAAATTCCTTTTGTACATAAACAATATGGAGGCCGATATACTTAAGAGTTTTTGATTATATGCTTTTAAATTGATAGGCTTTTGTTTGTCAGGAATCTCAGCAGCATTATTTTGACTTTAAATTGTTTTTTCATAAATGGGTAAAAATTAAGAAATGCAATCAAAATTATTGGAGTGTGTTTCTATAATTAATCCATTCAAATAAATGATTTGTCAGTTATTTCAAGATGGACTATAAATCTTCCATTATCAATTAATACCCTACACAGAGTTTTGCATAAATACTAGTAACTAATATTAAGTGCTATATGTGGCAGATATGTGTTATTTTATTTTTTTTAAGAGTGCAAAATTCAGAATATTTTAAAAATAAATGTGGAGCTAATAAAGTGCTTATAAAATTGTTATTAGATTTATTGCCCATGCTTAGTAAAAATGTATCAATCAATACAATAGAAAATAAAAAATATGAGAATATGAAAACTTGGATCTTCTAAAATTCTTATTTTACCTCAGAAAGATGTGTCAATTCCTATAAAAATTTCTCTGTGAGAAAACAACGGCTAGTTTTGTAAGATGATAATTCTTTTTGAGAGAATACTTCTTTCTGTGTAACTCTCTCTTCAAAACTATTTTCTCTTTCTTTTTTTTTTTTCTTTTCTCTTTTTGTTTTTTTGGTCTAAATATTCATGTAACCAGCCCAATTCTTGCTTTCGTTTACCTTTTCTCTTGGATCCTTCCTTATCAACAATGTGGTTCTCAAATAACTTGGGCAAAGGGAAGATTCATCACTTCTGTAACACCCAGCTTTCATTTAGCTATGTTTAAAAGCATGTTTTCAGATATATTATGCCAAATATATAATTGTGGGTAAATTACTAACCTTGTCTAACGGTCTTCTTAAGTTTTCCCTCAAAACAAAATATACCATTAAGTAAAACACTTTTTAAAAAATCTTCTAAAAGTATAAATTCCTTTAAATATGAATTATACATTTATGTGAAGACTTTTATAGGATATAATACCTGGAAAAAGAGGATTTAGAGTAGCTGGCCTATGATGTATTTTCTCCCTTTATTGAGAACATCCCCAGAAAAAAGAAAAGAAGCAAAGATTCAGTCTAATCTTGTCATCTGAATCTTTGGATAAATAGACTGATTAGATAACTAGAAGGAAGAGACCTGGCTTCTGAAATGCCCTGAGAATGATGAGCTGGCTGAAATTTATTATCTTTACTAACAGGACTCAGTATCTTTAATTCTCCAGGAGAATGCCACACAAGTTATGAAACCCTAAGGTTACGAAATGGACGTTTCATAATTTAAGTTCTCCCCACTGTGCTAGGTACCCCCAAAACTGTCCTTTAAGGACCCCACCTTATGGGCCAGAGTGGCGAGTCCAATATGGGAAGAGGACGCTGACGGCCAGCCTTGACAGCCCAGAACATAGTCTACTTCATCTGAGCTTCTCCATTGCCTATATCCTTCACGTTATTTCGTGACGAGTGATACTGAGAGCTCTAACTCACGTTAGTCCGATTGGTCCATCTGATCCTATTTGTTGGCTCATTACTCTTTTTTTTTTTTCAAGATTTTATTTATTTATTGGAGAGAGATAGCTTGAGAGAGCAGGAGCAGGGAGGGGAAAGAGAAGGAGGCTCCCTCCTAAGCAAGGAGCCCAATGCGGGACACCATCCCAGGACCCTGGGATCATGACCTGAGCCAAGGCAGATGCTTTACCAACTGAGCCACCCAGGTGCCCCTTAGCTCAGTACTCTTATCTGGAGAATGAATGACTTTGATAAGGCAAAGATAGGTTATTTACTGACAATGTTTATCTCATAATCATGAAGAAACAAAATGTACACTCAAATACAAACTTGAAATTGAAGAATATATTGAAAGTTTCTGACAATTTAATTTTCAGAGAGAATTTAAGCTCATTAGTAAGTTACCACCTCTGTTATTTGTTCTACATAATGGCAATAATCAAAGGAGAATTATTCCACAAAAACACTATTGTCCTGCTATCACATGAATAATATACATTACATTTCTAGAGTTCACATATCCTGTGGTGGTATCTATTTATCACCATAGTTGAACTAGAATTTAGTATACAGGGACATAATTTAAAGTGGTGCTTGAATTTAGGTTTATTTACTTTCAAGCTTACTAGTCCTGGGTTTGTTTCTAAAAACATGTTTATGCAAGGTATGTACTTACACAATATGACTTTATTGATGAGAATTGTGTAAATTCTACAAAAATCTCTTATACACTAAACCATTTTCTTAAATAATATCTATCAAGCTTATTCCTATCTATAAAAGTGTCACTTAGGCAATACTGACATTGCCATTGAAGTGATTTTTATAGTCTTAAAATTACTATTTATGGTTTTCCACTCATATTATTAAATGTAATATATAGTGCTTTACCTTCTAACATTCTTTGCTCTAATTTTAGAATAATAAAACTCTATTTACCTTTCAACATTTTTGGGTAGCCAATTTTCCATTTGACTGCATATATAAAACTGAAGTTAATTTTCTATAGTGTAACAGTGTATCATTGACTTTATTGAAGCTGATTTTTAATGAAACACATTGGTTTGGGTCAAGACAGAGCTTTCAAAGACAGATGTATTATAAGAAGAAATCATGATTGTTGCTCTCTATATTAGAGAATATGATGGAGGTTAACTTTTCAGTAAGATGTATTTGAGCTCTAATTTCTACATGTTTCCCAAAACATCTCCCCGCAACACACAAACTCACACAAACATACACACTCATAAGCCTACAACCACACTCAGCTACTTTTTCTCAGTCTCATTTCTTGAAGGAAAAGACTATATTTCACAGTTACATTCACGCACACATACACACACACACAGAATTTGTTTTTCCCATAATTCCCAATTTAAAGAGAGAAGCCATGATATTGACCCTCACCACCTCTTTGGTTTACTGCCCTGCTTCTCTAGGCCAGCCAAATTAAAGTCAGATATGAGAAACTTGCCATTCCTCATTCACCATGTTTTTGTTTGTTTGTTGCCTGGATTCAGATTTTCATCTCAAATATCTTCTGTACCAAAACAGAGATGAGCAGGCACAGCATTGGGTGGGTGCTGTATGGCACAGAAGGTTGTAGAAAAAGGAGCCACTGAAGGGTTTTTGTAGGACTATATAGGACTTAATTGATTGGTGTTTTAGATGGATTCTTCTAGTAATTTTGGGGAAAATGAACTTAAAAGGAATCAAAATAGAATCAGTAAAAAGGGGGTGTTATGGTTTTACAAAAGTGAGGACAGTAACCTTAAGTAACCATCAAAATCAACATCATTAATAATAATAATAGAAATAATAATAGGATCTAATGTACCTTTTTGGTTGAAGTACTCAATTTACCACATAACCAAAACCTGACTTTATTTCGTGTTCCACTATCCTTTTAAAATGAATGCAATTTGTGTAGTGTTTCTTGCACTGTGAGAAAACTTGAACAGTCTTCTGACTTTTCTGTTCAATCCTAGATGGTATGCAGTCCTAGTTTTTCACAGGTTCTTTCACCTGGTAATTAAACGTATTCAGACAAAAGTATTAATCACATTAATCACAAATCAATCTTTTTTTAGATTTATTTATTTATTTTAGAGAGAGAATGTGCACCCGTACAGGGGAAAGGGCAGAAGGAGAGGGAGAGAAAGAGAGAGAGAGAAGCAGACTCCCCACTGAGTACCCAGTTCCATGCGGGGCTGACAGGGGGCCTGACCTCACAACTGGAGATCAGGACCCCAGTGGAAATTGAGAGTCAAGAGCTGGAGCTCAACTGACTGAGCCACCCAGGTGCCCCACAAGCTAATCTTTTAAGGTAAAACTTCCCTCTTCTCTCCCTACCTCAGACTACAACTTGTGTTGAAAAGGAGTTATGTTCAGATTTTCCTTTCTCTACCAAGCCCCACACTTCCTCAAAGTCTAGTTGCTCTTTAACTCCCATCCAGATTCAAAGGAAGGATGATAGGGAAAAGAGGTAACCTGGCTGACCCTTTCTCTGTTGGGATGTTTTCACAGGTTCTTTGAATGTTCCCAATGCTGTGAATGCCATGACATTCTCAGGCTGTATTTCTGCACCCTATGCAGGTGAGGTGAGGTATTTTGTTTCCCTGTTGGCCACTCATTTCCAGTGAGTTTAACAGGTGGGCAGCTCCATAGATATATTCCCAGAAGCTCCTCTTGGACAGGACTCAAAAACCTACTGACTCCTTTTTTTTTTTTTTTTTTTTTTTGTCCCTGGATCTTTCATTTGCTCCCTCTGAAACACAGATCCATTCTTTGCCATCTGAGATGAAAAGTGAAACTCTACTCTCACCTAACTTCCCCCCCAAACCAGTCTGTCACCCCATATGATGATTTCTAGATTTGTGGGTGAGAACAATGTCTCAAAACTGCAGGTAAAACATATCAAACTCTCTGAGTTGTCTCCCTGAAGTGCAGTCTCTGTGTGTTTGAGATGAAAAAGAGAGCAATCTACATTCTGTCTTCTCTTGGGAAGGAGGATGGATTTCACAAGATCTTTTTGAAAAATTTTTCTCAAATTGCTCTCTTGATCTTTTTTATTTATTAATTTTTAAAGATTTTTTATTTATTTATTCGACAGAGATAGAGACAGCCAGGGAGAGAGGGAACACAAGCAGGGGAAGTGGGAGAGGAAGAAGCAGGCTTATAGCAGAGGAGCCTGATGTGGGGCTCGATCCCATAACGCCAGGATCACACCCTGAGCTGAAGGCAGATGCTTAACCGCTGTGCCACCCAGGCGCCCCTCTTGATCTTTTTTATAATCTCACAGTTAGAGCGGAGTTGCAAATGTCATGGATATGGTTTTTGATGATTTCCTTTGTAAATTCTTCATATCCTGATCTGATTATAGTTTGATATCTATCGTACCTTGGTTTCTTGCTGGAAACTTAAATTTTAACATCATGTTAAAGCACCATTTTTGTGCACTTAACTTTTTTGGCAGGCACTGTTATAAAAGCTTCACATGTAGCAACCCACTGACTCCTCACAATAACCCTGAGTGGAAGAAATTATTATCTCAATGATTCATATAAAAGCACTTCTAGTAGAGACAGATAGGAGGGCATAAATTCCAAGAGATATTTAGGAGATATAATCAGTAATAAGTCTTGATTAGTTGTTAGAGGTTATGGAGGATTAGATATGACTCTCGGGATTCTTAGCATGAGTATCTGGTTGGATGAACTTGCTATCAAAGAACAATAATTATAAAAATGCAGGGTAAAAACCCTTCCAAAAGGGTAGAGTTGATTGGTACACTTCGGACAAGGACTGCCAGAGGTGATGCCTAACAGGTGGCTTAGTATTAAAATCTGAATCTCAGGGAAGACATGTGGGTACAAATAAAGATTTGGAATATATCAGTCTATATGTGGTTGCTGAAACTCTATTGATCAACCCCACAAATCTGGAGGTACAGAATACAAATAACAATGGGCTGAGCTGGAACCACTGGGAGCAACAATATTCTAAGAGGAGAGATTAGATACCAAAAAATGAGATAAAATATAATAATAAACTATATCATATATAATATTTATAATATTATTATAATATTTATATATAATAATATTATATATTTTATATTTTATCTAACTTTTCACTGATTCTACTTTGATTCCTTTTAAATTCATTTTCCACAAAATTACTAGAAGAATCCATCTAAAACACCAATTAATATTATCAATTATACAGTCCTACATAAAACCCTTCAGTGGTTCCTTTTTCTACATACAGCTTGCACCCAATGTTGTGCCTGCTCTTCTCTCTTGTGGTACAGAAGATATTTTAGATGAAAATCTGAAAAAAAAAAAAAAGAGTCAAAGAAGAAGAGATAGGAAGCTAAAGGAAAACAAGAAAACTATTGTGTGTCTGAATTTGTGAAGACAGCATATCAGAAGACTATCACTGTATGAAGTGGTGATGTCAATAAAATACGAATTGAAAAAGACTAACTGGGAAGAGAAATTAGGTGGTACTTAGAGCACTTAGAAAGAACAGCTTTACCACACAGATATGGTAGAAGTCAGATGACATTGGATGAGAACTGAACATAGTATTTATTAGTTAAGATCCTTGCAGAAAGGATCCTTAAAATTAAGATACTTAGAGGAGCATTTTATGAAGGGGTGATTTATAAAAATAATGGGGATTAGGGGCTCCTGGGTGGCTCAGTCCGTTTAGTGTCTGACTCTTGATTTTGGCTCAGGTCACGTTCTCAGCATTGTGAGATGAAGCCCTGCATCAGGCTCTGCAATGGGCGTGGAACCTGTTTAAGATTCTCTCTCTCCATCTGCCCACCACCCTCTTTAAAAAAAAAATTAAAAATAAATAATAAATATAAATAAATAAATAAGTGAATAAATAAATAAATGGAAATAGAAAAATCACAAAGGATAATATAATAGCTTAGGACCTAGAAACAGGGCTCCATTATCACTTCCAAACCTATGGATAATGAGGTGGGAGAGATTGCCAGAATTGAGAGAAAAAGAATTCGTGTAGAGACACCACCTGAGATTGGTGAGATTTCCAGTCAAGATACTCACCCAGAGTGCAGCAACCTCACTTTCCTTCTGCCAAGATTCTACACATGTCTCATACTGGCAAAACTCAATTGGACATTGTAGAACAAGATAGTTCATTGATATAATCCATACAGGTCAGCCTGGATCTGGAGAGGCATATGTAAGATATCCAGTGCAAATGTGATTAAAAGGAGTGTTAAGATCAAAAGTAGACTACTGTTTAAAGAACTCTCAATAATAAGAAGAAAACAAACATTGCAGAGAATCACGGTTGGGGTAGTATTTGTAGTTGGGAGTGGAAAATAATTTAAAAAAAATTTAAGACTCATTTATTTATTTTAGAGAGAGAAAGAGAGAACAAGTGCAAGCAAGGGCAGGGGCAGAGGGAGAGGGAGAGAGAGAGAATCTCAAGCAGCCTCTGCATTGAGCTGGGAGCCCAGTGTGGGGCTCCATCCCATGACCTTGAGATCATGTCCTGAGCCAAAATCAAGAGTCAGCCGCTCAACTGACTGAGCCACCCAGGCACCCCAGAAAATAATTTTTTTTTCATAAACTAGGAATAAGTGAGTATAAAGTATACCTAGTTTATTTTTTTTCTTTTAAAACAAGGAAGTCGATATATTTTATCTCATTTTGTGATTTTATTGCTACTACTGTTTCCTTCTATACAGTGAAGAGACATAGTGAAGAAGGAACATTCCTATGTACAAATCCTAAGTTAAAGAATTGAAAACAAAAGTTTTGAATGCTTATCAATGGAGAGAGAAACAGAAATAATACATTTGCTCGAATATGTCGGAAGCTACCAACAAGCCAGAAGATGCCAGAGACATTTTCCTAACCCGGATTATAATATAAAAACATACAAAATATTGTCTGATCAGAAGCAGCATTTATTTGGATGCTTTTCATAATTTTTATTCTATTAATGCTGAGCATCCAGTAACTTTTTTTTTTTAAGATTTTATTTATTTATTTGACATAGAGAGTGGCAGCGAGAAAGGGAATACAAACAGGGGGAGTGGGAGAGGGAGAAGCAGGCTTTCTGCTGAGCAGGGAGCCTGATGCGGGACTTGATACCAGAACGCTGGGATCATGACCTGAGCCGAAGGCAAACGCTTAATGACTGAGCCACCCAGGCGCCCCCATCCAGTAAATTCTTAATCTAATTTGCAGACAATTGTCTTATGTAGAAGTTAGAAGAGAAAAAGCTATTTTGAACTTAATTCTGACCTCCACAAAAATGCTTACTTGTAATGTCATCTTGACAGAAACCTTAAGTCATAGTAGCTGTGTCATCCTGCGTTTACTAGAGAAAGAACAGAATTCTGTCAGACAAGTCAGGCTTTTGAGTAAAAAATAATAAAATAGGAAAATTTTATTGTTATCCAATGGTCAGAAATGCTAATTGAAAAGCCAACTCAAAAGGGATGAATAGAAGATGCTAAAAATATAATTCTGATCATTCAGTTGCAAATAATTACAATGAAAAATTTAAAGCACGGTAAGAAAAATAAAGGGTTGGGTGGAGAGTTCTTCAAAGATCTCAGAATTCAAAAGATGTGTGTAAGATAAAATGAAGAACGTGCGACTAGGAATGAATAAAAAACGGTGTCATATTCTTTTGATGACAGGGCTACAATGAGGCAATTGTTATGGTTAAACAATTGTAGCCAATGCGACTAGTTGAATTAATTCTTTTACTCACAGTGTCATTATCCCCTTTATATTGGGTCCTGCTTCTCTATCCCTGCTATGATCTTAGGCATATCTCATAACCTATTTACTTTACAGTGTTAGAACAGTTTAATTTTAAGGGATCAAAAAAAAAAAACCAGTCCCATTAAATAAAAGCTTTGATCCCTTATCTGATTTAATATATCTCTTCTTCTCCCCAGATCAGATTTAATGGGGAGAAGGCAGTGGGGGAAGAGAGAAGCAGTCTACTCATTTGTTTTTGCTCTATCTGGTCCTTTAATACCTCTTCTCTGCAACATGCAGCTTCTGGCTCTTGCATGGCCCAGGAAATAGGTGAGTCGGAAAGGGCCAAGATCTTATTTGACTAGCAGGGATTAATTGCTGAGATCAATTCACTGGTTGGGTGGAACTTTTGCAAGATGGGTATAGCCTGTGCCTTACATTCTGAAAGTGTGTTTCCTCCCACTAACATTCTCTCCTCACTCTGATCTGACAGGAATCTCTGGCCAATCTGATCCCTTGGCATTATTCCAAGTAAGAGTAAAGCAAAGCTTTCTCTCCTCTGACCTCCAGTAGGCTCTATAGAAACTCTTTAAAGAAGTCTTTCCCTACCCACATTTCAGGTTCCATAATAATTCTGGGGCTCTCTGAGCACCGTTATACAGTTTAGGTCTGCAGGTTGAGGAGTAGAAATCAACTTTTCTCTCTCCAAATAGAAGACAGTGGAGAAAAGATTCTGAGTATGCATCTCTAGAAATAAATCATCATCCTGAATGTCTTCCTTTGATTTTTCTCTTCCTTTTTATAACTGAGATGTAAGAAAGGGGAAAAAAGTCCACCCATCATCCAATACCTCTCTTTAGAATGTGTTGGTGCTTAATGTCCATGGACCTCAGGAAAAAAAAGGAAAGTCCCATAGAACAGTTTGTCACTCTTATTATCCTGAAAAAGACTTAATGTTTATTGTACTTAAGAGTATCTAGAGACCAGGAACATCAGAGACTTATTTCTCTAACTCCAGAAGCAGAATCAAGATCCACTGGTGATAGAAGATTGAGTGATACAAATGAGGAAGGGAGTTCCATCCATTATAAAGTGATAAGCTGCTCACCTCTGGAAATTCTCAAGTAGACTTTAGAACTATTTAGTGACTCTACAGAGTCAAATCATGTCTAAGCGTGATCCTCTTCTGGAGGATGGCAAAGTTCCTCCAGTGCTAAGGTATGCAATCTGCCTCTTAGCCTTTAGTAAGAATTTGAATTCTCTAATTAAAAAATTAAAATGATAGCCATGGAACAATCTGAAAAAGAAGCTTAGTCACCAGTAGTCCTGACTGTATTTAAAATTTTCTTATTTTTCTTTAAATTTACTGTTTTTCAGTGGCATCATTATTAATTTTTCATATAGGAACTAACCTCTGCTCATAAATGTTTATTAGAATACTTGCTTTGGTAAGATAATTACATAACATTATATAAAAAAGTTATTTTCTATCACTGGAGTTATTTGAGAAATTTCAGGGTAAAAGCTGTGTCAGCATTCACTCAAACCATATAAATAGAGAAAATTACGTTGGTCCCAGATTTAACAGAATTTGGTGTTTTCTCTCTTCGATACTGTCTCAAAAATTAGAGTTAAAATTATATTAGACTCTATAATCAAATGGTATAGTGATGTATGGGTTTCAATTGGGATGTTTATGAAATTTTCTTTGATACATTACATATTTCCATAGCCACATATATTCTTAAGTCTTCTGATTAACATTCACTTCATTGCAAGAGCATATGATAGATAAGAATTTTTGTCATTGTTGTTCTAGAAGTTTGATCTTTGGCCAAAAACAATCAAATTTATTAGTTGAAAGATGAATCATGTCCTTTGAATTTCCAAAAAGATATGTTTTCTTCAACAACATTCATGACTCTGATAATGCTGCTATAAATGCTGCTAATTTTGTAAGCAAACATGTTGAATTTGTATTTCTTCTATTATTCATAAACTATTATCTATCTTCTTCAAATACCTATTTACCATTCATGTTTTATCTTTTACTTTGTTTCAGTATTATCTTTGTCAATTTATCTACTGGGTGGGATTTTAAGGGACTTCATCTTGCCGACCTGTTATTTTTAACATAAAGATGCTATCAATTTTTAAGTAGTTAAATGTATCTTCAACTTTTTAAATAAAATGGATTTCTTCATCATATCAACTGATATGCTTTCTTCTATATTCATTTTTAAAATATCCAACTTTTAAATCTAACTACGCTATATTGACACATTGTATGGAGTGGGAGCTCTCATTTGTTTTTTCCCACAAGTCAATGTTATGTATTTAATAATACAGAATTTACCCATCAATTAGGATTACCACTTTTATCCCTAAATAAGTGATAATACTCATTAGTGATGATGGTATAGAAAAGCTGCACTTCATAAACCTAGTGGCAGGTTGTTTGTTCAATCTTTTGGCTAGAACTTGAACAATGTTTATCAAGCATTTAAAATTTTATTTCTTGTTTAATAGGAAACAAACTCTAAAAAGCTATTTTAGGATTAATCTAAGTTACACAAAGGAATTATTCTCAATATGCTAGTCGAAGAATTATTTAAAAATTTAGATTAGATATAAACAAATGAAAAACTCAATATTAAAATAAGTTAATTGTATTCTGGTACTAACATTTTAATTATATTGACCCAAATAATTATGGTGTGAGGCACATTAATGTTCAATAGCATGTGCTGCCCTGACATCTAGTGACATAGGGAGGGCCTCAAATGTCCTTAACTGCAAGTTCCCTTCTGCACTTTGCTCCCGTAGAGAAGGTCCCCTAGCCAAAATTCCTCCCTCTCAAGGGGACCAGGCACATTTCTTCTTTATTCTTGAGGAGCAGGTTTCAGTTCCCTTCCAGGCTTCATTTGTTCAGTCAGTTATAGTCTTCTGTGGAAACCAGAGGCACCCCGTCCTCTTGATATGACAAAGCCTGCTTTCCACCTCCCTGGTTATTCACTCTGTCCCCAAATGCAACCGGCCCTGCATGGTCTGTGGTGTCCTCTTCCTTTAGACTGTGGGTATGTATGACTGATAAACTACTATTGATCTCATCTGCCCAGTGTCAAGTTTTATGTGTTCAACCAACTCTACAACCCCAGGGTGGGAATCCCTCTCTCACCAATAGGGTGAAGAGGAGGTGATTGAAACAATAATGAAACATTATGCAATTAACAAATATTTACAAAAATACTCATGCTACAATAGAAAATGGAAATATGCAGGATACAAAAAGTTTATTACTGTCTTCTAAATATGATTGGGAGAAATACACTAAGATATCATCTGATAATTGTGACACTTATAAAAAATGTGCTGTTTTAATCTCCTATGGGAACATCACTGATTGATGACTCCAGTTGTGGCCCCTCTGGATCCACTACTGCCTTTCATACTTTTCATACCTTCATACCAGCCGGCTCCCACCTGATTACTGAACATGGCAGGGGTACTTATTCAGGATTATTCCTGAGAGACACACGACTCCTCCGATAGGTATCTCTGAATCAAGGATTTCTCATCAGTCGAGTCTAAACTTTCATAGAGCTGCTTTGCAGTCTGAAACTCTTCCTATGTGTTGTACTTGTCTCTCTCTCTCTCTCTTTCATAGGAGTTAGCTCAGCATCCCATTTGAAGCTCTTTTCACTTTCCCCATATTCCTTCCTTCTAATAAATCTCTTGCTTGTAAAATCCCAACTTGGCATCTGCACCTCAAAGGACTCAAACTAACACAATAATATTTGGTCAATTGGATTATTGGTGGTTTTAATTTTTTTCTTATTTTTTCCCCAAAGCTCTTGTATTCAGCTCCAGAAAATACTAAAATTATAACCCATTATTTTGTTGTTTTATTTTCTTCCAACTTTAATTTGTTTAACATACATATAATATCACCCTATTAATGTTAAGGACCATACCATTAAAGGACTTGAAAAGTTGTGGAAGAAACAAGATTGTGTCTAACTTAAAAATAAGAGTGTGCAAAATAGAATAAAGAACTTTCCTTAGGTATATGTAATGATGTGATGCAGAAGGACAGCAAACAAGGGCTGTCAAATGTGAACAGATAAAAGTCACGGTTGAAACAGTAAAGTCTACATGATCATAGGATTGGAGTTGGTTCTTCAAGATAAAGTAATGTAGGGAAACAGAATGGCAGAAATCATATGGATGACAGGACACGGAAACCATAGAAGAGCTAAGCAAAAGGAATGGGTGGCAGTTTTGAAAAGTAATGAATAACTAAATTGTGGGAATATAGTTTGTAGTCAACTTTAAATTTGGATATTAAAATACATGCCATATTATTTAAAATATAATGACATTTTTAGTTTTAAGATAACCTAGTAAAGTGTTTAATCAGTTGACTTTTATTCTGTATGTGTACCTACTTGAACTACTAGTTAAGGAGTAAGAACATCCCACATAAAGGTATGTGCATTGTGAATGTTTCAACACAATGAATATATCAGTCACATATGGATATAGAAGTACCATGTTGATTTCTGACTCTCTGCTTGATGGCTCCTTTGTCAGCAGCATACCAAAGATGTAGCAAAAAAAAAAAAAAAAAAAATCTAATCCATTCTGTGAAAGTCAACTACAGAATTCTGCTTACAATGGAGAGTGTCATTACCAGTAAGGATGCAGAAAGATAATGAGAACATAACCTGGATTTATCTTATGCCACTGTATGCAGGCTAAAATAATTGAGACTCTAAGCTTTTGTAGTCATCTTCAGAAACAAAGATTCAAATAAATGATTAGACTGCTTTCTTTTATTGTTTAAGACATACTAGTTTTAACAGGTAATGGGAGAACACAGAATTAACAAAAAAGTAAATGTTAATTGTGCTTTTTACTTCAAAAGTCTTCTCAAAGGAGAATGATATTTTCATCAGGTTAGAAAATTTCTCAAAGTTAACTACTATATAACATTTCTTAATAGAGCTTTTTCTTTACAGGGTATTTTTTAAAAATATTTTATTTATCCATTTGAGAGACAGAGAGAGAGAGTGTGTGCACCAGCTAGGGTTGGGGGAGGGGAGAGGCAGAGGGAGAGGGAGAAGCAGACTCCCTGTTGAGCAGGGAGCCAGAAGCAGGGCTTGATTTCAGGCGCCAGAGATCATGACCTGAGCCAAAGGCAGACGCTTAACCATCTGAGTCACCCAGGCACCCCTTTACCAGATATTTGAACACAAGTTAAAAGGAAACTACAATTTTTCTGTTTATTGTCTTATTATTTTAATATAAACATCTCTGGTTGCAATAGTTTACAGCTGTAAACTGTTTTTTAATATAGACTTAATTTAAGCAATACATACCTATAATTTTAAATATACTAGTTGTGTGTGTGTATGTGTATATCATAATCAGTCTAAATTTTCTAACAAGGAAAGCTAGTAGTAAATACATATAATTTATAAAGTTATCTAGAATAAATTATTGCATGCAGTCATTTCAGTGGAAGGATGAAAATAAAAATCCTTATATGGGGGCGCCTGGGTGGCACAGCGGTTAAGCATCTGCCTTCGGCTCAGGGCGTGATCCCGGCGTTCTGGGATCGAGCCCCACATCAGGCTCCTCTGCTATGAGCCTGCTTCTTCCCCTCCCACTCCCCCTGCGTGTGTTCTTTCTCTCGCTGGCTGTCTCTATCTCTGTCAAATAAATAAATAAATAAAATCTTTTAAAAAAATCCTTATATGTTCTCTTTTTATGTATGTAGATTCTGAAACAACAGATTAATAAAATTATCAAAAAAATAATAAAATTGTGGGGCGCCTGGGTGGCACAGCAGTTAAGCGTCTGCCTTCGGCTCAGGGCGTGATCCCGGCGTTATGGGATCGAGCCCCACGTCAGGCTCCTCTGCTATGAGCCTGCTTCTTCCTCTCCCACTCCCCCTGCTTGTGTTCCCTCTCTCGCTGGCTGTCTCTATTTCTGTCGAATAAATAATAAAATCTTTAAAAAAAAATAATAATAAAATTGTGGTTATATAACAGACAGAATTCAAAACCAAAATTCTTCCCAGGACTTTTGCTGCACATTTTTGTATCTTTTCTATATATAAAGCATCAACATAAAGATATGCTTTAATGATACATGACTAATCTTCTTCCCAAGTGTGATGCCTAGGGATGTTCTCAACTATAAAAATATTTGAACAAAACCATTATTGAATAGTAACAAAAACTCCCAAACATATATTGGTATCAAATAGGGAATACAATTATATAATATCTTTCATATTTGTTTATTTTCAAGCTAATATTTTTATCAGCAATACAAGTGAAATATGAAGCAAAAGTTAGTTAAAATATAAGACAAAAACCTTTAAAATACATAAGACAGGAAACAACTTTTTATATATTATTGCACTTGGTAAATTATGTTGTATTTTAGGAGAGAGAAAGACGGAGGGGAGGGAGGGGACAGAGAAAGGATGTGTATACTCCAAATGCTTTCATGAAAAGAGGAATCAGATGATTTAACTAAGATCAATAAGGCTGTGATCCGAAAGCTGTTTCTCCTTTGTAAGTATGATGACCATTAATGATCCTTTCAGAAAGAAAAAAAAGATGGAAAAGAGACAGTAATCTGTAGCACAGTGAACATTGCTAGAGACTAGTGACCCAAGCAAGTAGAGTCAAAGCCAGAGAAGTCAAGGTGAATGAACAAAATGTGCCACCAAGGGAAGAGAAGGAGATGATGGGTGCCTTCGGAATTTTGAATTGGACATATGATTGCTAATTTGTGGATCAAAAGTTGAGTCTATAAATCCACGGCAAACTGAGAAATATATAACTTTGTCTTTTGAAGTATCTACCACAGATCATGAAAATCCCCAGCAGGAGCAATTTTGGTTGTTCTTATTATATCGTGTATATGTATATGTATATGTATATGTATATGTATATGTATATGCATATGTATATGTATATGTATATGTATGTAGGTATATGCATGTATAATATATATGTCTTTCTCTCCAGAATGTTCTTTGTGATCAGGTACTATTTAAATATATCTTCAGGGCATAAATTTAGTATCTGGAACATTGTGTTCAACAAATATTTTTGTAATTAATGAATAAGTAATTGCTTTGAATAACTCCCAATGAATAACCAATGCAGAAGGCCAATGTTAGAATCCTAGTAAATCTAGTAACTGTTAGTTCTGAGTCATCATTATTGATGCAGGTATTCAACAGCATAAGCCATCAATATTATGCCAGCTTCAGTACCTTAAATTTAAATTAGAAGAAATAAATTTTTAAGAAAATATCTGAAGAAAGCAGCTAGAGAACAAGAAAATAACCCAGTGAAATAAATAGATCATCAAAGATGGAAATCTGAGGAAATCTATGAACCAGAGGTGACTTATATGATAAATACATGTTTTGACTTGCATCTGAAGGCAAAATCAGAAAGTTGGGGGAAAAAAATCAGAAGTCAAAACCTCATCTATCTAGAATAGACTGTATATTTTGTGAATCTAGAATCAAGCATCATTCTCTTACACATCATATCTGTTCAGTTAATATTTGTTTAGTGAATAAATGGACTCAAGTGGGGTTTTCTTTACCATTTTATGAGAGTAAGAAACTATAAACAGGGACTACTGCAATAAATTTTAGAAAGTCCAATAACCTTTGTAATTTTCCCATGTTTGTTTCTTTTGCTGTCTTCAGTCTTTTTTATGTAGTTATTGGCCAGAACAATCATTACAATTAGATTTGTTCTTAACTTCAGAGGCAATGGGAAGAGGAAAGCTGAGGAAAAAGATGACAACAGAAATGGGTACCCTAGGCAAAAGAAGGGATAATGAAAACTCAAAGAAGCCTAAATTCCTCTGATTTTATGCAACAGAAGACGGCTATGGAAGCCAACGTAGGCTTGACAAAGGATGCGTGGCTTAACATCCATTCATTAAATTTAACATTCTACAAATTAAAAAAAAAAAATTAACAGAGTGCCTTGGTGGTTCAGTCTGTTAAGCATCTGACTCTTGATTTCGGCTCAGGTCATGATCTTGCAGTCATGAGACTGAGCCCTGCATCGAGCTCTGTGCTCAGCACGGAGTCTACTTCTCTCTCCCTGTCCCTCTGCTTGTCACCTCATTCATGATCTCTCTCTCTCTCTCTTAAATAAATACATAAGTAAAATCTTTTAAAAAAATAGGCACACAATCTCTAATTGTATATTCATATGGGAAAATTAAATATATTATTATGGTTTAAAATAGCTCAATAATGCGACAACATGGATGGACCTTAAGGGTAGTGAAATAAGTGAAACAAGACAGGGAAAGACAAATACCATATGATTTCACTCATACGTGGAATCTAGAAAACAAAACAAATTAATAAACACACAAACAAAAGGCAGAGTCAGAACTGTAAATGCAGAGAACAACCTCTGGTTGCCAGAAGGAGGACTAGTACAGGCATGGGGAAAATGGGTGAAGGAGAGTGGGAGGGAATATAATCAATGATTTTTTTTTACAGTCAATGATACTGTAATAGTGTTGTATGATGAGAGATGGTACCTACACTTGTGATAAGACTAGCATATCATACAGGGATGGTGAATCACTATGTAACACTGTATGTCAACAATACACAAGTTAAAAAAATTAACTTAAAAAATCTTTATGATTATTTATTTTCAAAAAGAACTTGTTTAACAAACTTTTTAACATGTGATTTTTTTCCCTTTTAAGATTAAATTATAAGCTATATTCTGGGAATATGGCAGCATATCTCTCTGAATTTCCCATAAACATAAAAGTATAGAGAAACTAAAAGTTATGGACTACATCTGAAACAAAAGTAGGTGAACATATATGCTAGTGAAACCCACAAAATATATGTGTAGGGTCAAACAACCTAGAGGTAAAAGATCCATGTAATTTTGCATCTGTGGAGGAGGAAGCAAAGGAAAGTGATTGGATGTGTGAAACACCTGAGAAAAGAACCCTGACACCACTAACAGTGCCCTCAGAGTACTGCGTGCTGACTGTAGAGTAGCTGCTGAGCTGGAAAGGTTTTTACGTGTTCTTTTCATAGAGGAGTCAAAGGAAAACACTGTAAAGTTTGCGGTAGCTGGAGAGATCTAGGCATACGAAATTCAGAACTCACCTACAGAAACTCCCAGTGTGGACAAATTCTATACTGAGGGGGAAAAAAAAAACTGTTAGTAGTAGAATCCAAACTGAGGGAGAAATGAAAATAGGGCACATACATTTATATAAAAGGTATCTGTGTGTCTGTGTAGGCACGCATATGTGCGTGATATAATAGAACCAAAGCTATCCATACTGACTATATCAATAAATAGAATTGGTTTAACTCATCTATTAGAAGAAAATGTATTCACATTGTCTAACAAAGCTAAATCCAACAGTATGCTGTATCTCTCTGCACTACTATGGATTGATTTCTAGGTTCTTTTGTTAAGAAAATCAACGTACAGAGAAGTGCACAGTGTATAATAGCTGTGTAATAGATGCTGTATGAGTAATATATATGTATTTACTTACATTAAAAAATAGAATGGTAAATCAAAACTAGCTTTTGAAAGGTAACCTACATGGGATTGATAGAAAAGAGGATAGAGATAAAAGCCAGACTTCTTTGAATATAACCTTGAATAGTGAAGTTTTCTTTGGAGGCATCTAATCATTTTACATACATTTCAAAAGTTAATTGTCAAAAAGCCATCTATTAATAGTAAAAACAAGATGAAAGAAATGAAGATAAATGTGTATTTAGTTAGAGGTATAACTACACAGTAGGGTACTATCCAATGGCCTTTTAAACAAAGTAATTGTTCTGTACATTTCTATTGGAATAAACCTCGAGAACAAGAGAACTACAAAAGAATTTGTTATGAATAATTACATTGGATTTATTATTCTAATACTTTTGGGAGATAAGGCATATCGTAAGATGTGGTAAATAAGTCATTTGTGCTCTTCAGTTACTCTCAGTGTCATTGAACACCTCTCGGCATTGGAGAAAGGAAGTACACATGTGAAACATAAATAAAACCTTGCGGTTCAATCTGAGTTGAAAATATGACATTTAGATAATGCATTTTATATGAAAACAATGAACATTCTCAGAGCAGGTATATGTATATACTTAAATGAACTTATATATACACGTATATGTATATATTTAAATTCATTCACTCATAAGGATACTGAAAACAAAAAGCAAATAACTGTCCATAGTTGGAGAAGTCCAATTAATCAACACTCTTTTGAAAACTAGTAGGTAAAAAACAAAAACAAAAAGCAAGCATTTATTTCACTCTTCCTTTATGAACTGTACCGGTAGCAACCAAATAGTAGAGACTCTTTTCTTTATAGAGGTACTCTAGCTAACGAATAAGTAAGGAATTACAATATCACCATTTTATAACACCTAATGAATTAATGGAGCTAGGCATTAATCATTAACGGCTGCTAAAGCTACACGGACAGCCAGACATTATCTGGCTTCTGATAAAAGAAGACAACCTTGTTTTTGAAGGAGTCTTACTTAGGTACTGAATCTGAGTCTCATCTTGTCTCTAGATCTAACTCTCAAATTAGAGAATGTACATGGAATTAGACAAATTATTGAACAAATAATTGTTTTTTTCTTGGATCTCATTATTATTTATTAAATATAACTCTATTAAAATGTGATTATTTATCAAGTGCCTCAGGCTTCCAAAAGAATTTTGCCTTCCTTATTGAAGGAAATTCAAACGGGTTTAAAAAATCCTCAATATTAAATAAGGCTATGATGCAAATCAATTCAAGGTGATTTCTGGTTAGCCATGTGCTGACAGCCTAGCTAATCACATTCTCTGAGAAGGATTACCTCTGAATGAAGGTGTATTGCTGAAATATGAATGTAAAGAAAAAAGATTAAATGTCTTGTTTCGAAGTTAATTTAGTCACTGAGCTTTGATATCTATCTCCTTTTCATTTCAAGAATGTTACTGATCATTATAACCAGAATTTGTTTTCCATTTATTTTTTCCTGACATATCACATTATGTACTTGTGAGATAGTCTGAGTCCCTGCCTATAGGTTTGAAGTTTTTCAACACAGATTCAGTAAAGATTTTATCCCTCATATATTTGTGAGTGTAACTTGAGAAATAAAAAACAAGTGGTAATTTTTTCCTTATGAAGTAATGGCTTCTTGTAAAAGGACTTAGCTACTCAGTAATGCATTCATTGTTATCAAATATTTATTGAGTGTCCATTATATGCCAACTTCTAAGGGGGTGCTAGAGCTATGATGATTTACTTACTAAATTTATATTTAACAGTTTATAGTAGTTATTATATGCTGGGCATCTTTACAACTGGCAGATCTGTGATTTAAACTCAGAGTTTGGTTCCAGAATCTATGTCAGAGGTTCTTAAATATTTTCCATTCACAACACTTTAATGTCCCAGTAATTTACTTCATGGTGTTTCTAGATTAAAAGAAATATCTTGGAGTCCCATCATGATGTATTTAGTTTCCAAAACTTAATAGTAGTAGTATACGTGGTGCCTGACAGATGTCCCCGTGTTTCTCTCTAATATTTAAAAGATCTTGTGGCACTCCTGGGAGTTTATTGCATGCTCCAGGGTGCCGAGGTACAAAGTTTGGGACATGCAGATTTACTTGCTTAACCACTACAGCTGCTGCTTACATATAAAATGCAGTCCCTACTCTTCATGTCTTTGAACACAAAGAAGTCAGAAATATCCTATCAATTTTAAAAATTATTTTTAAAAATCAAGGCAATATACAAACAAAATTATAACTAAAAAAACAAAACAAAATTCCAATAAATGTATATTTTAAAGTATTGGTTCTCAGTCATGGTCTTCTACTGATACACTGGAATGTGTCTAACATTCCAGAGGTATTATAAGAATACTTTAATATTAGCTAAAGTACCCCAGGTTTGAGAATGATGTACATTTTAAAAACAAAGGCGATTCAAAGTTATCACTAAAATGTACTTTCATTTCTACATATTTTATTGAATTCTAGGAACTAAACTATTACACACACATCTGCTCATCAGAAATTGTTCATTACTATCCTTATATAAGATACATTCATGAATATATTTAATATACATGTGTTCATCATGGGGCATATCTTTTGCAGAAATACAAAGTCAGAAATCACTTTTAAAGCTATGTAAAGGCAGCATGATGCAGAATATAGGTTTTCAGATAGGAGAGACCTGGGCTAGAATCCTGGATCAACCAATGAATAACTGTGAGACTATGGACAAGCTACCTAATGTCTCTTTGCACATCAGGTTCCTCATCTATAAAATGGGCAAATAATATTCAATTTGCATCTTGTTCTGATTTGAATGATACAAAGAATACTTATACCAGTTATTAATGGAATCAATATTGAATAAATAACATAAAGAAGGAACATTAAAAAGTTGACTTCGTAGAATATTATATGAATAATATACTCAAAAGGCTGTGGTATTTCAGAATGGGGAGAAACCGTAACCTGAGGGATCAAAAAAGATGTTATAGGAGTTGCTTTTGAAAGTAGGTTAGAGAAGTGACTTTCAAAGTTTTTACCATGACTATATACAAATAAATACATTTTTATTTGACTCACTAAAACTTTGTTTACATAATTTTAATATATTCAAAATAATAATTTGCTTTTTGTATTTGATGCATCTTGTTTCTAAACCACCTTCTAAACTATTTTTAAGCCCCACAGTTTGACAGAAACTGATTTAAAGAACGAGCAGAATTGGAGTTGGAACTTTTATTTCAGAATCAAATAATACTGAAATTGGGACTGATCCTTCTAATAGTATGGTGGACTTAAATATACCCCAATAAAGTTATAATAGTACTTGGAATAAATTACAATGGCATATATGTTTTATACTGGTGTGCTCACTAAAATTAAGAGAAGAAGGTTTAAAGATTCAGGAGTAATAAACACACACACACACAACTGTAAATTGAAACGTGACTAGGGAGCAATAAGGAAGAAGCAAGTGAGTAGGGGAGGGTATATATGGTAAAGGGTGTTTTTCCCATTAAGGCACATACCCATGTTTGTGCTCTATAGGGAAACAAGGTAAGTCTTGGAGCTATGGCAAGATGGAGAAGGTAAACTAGAGATTGTCCAATTAAATCAAGGGCCTTGATAAGAGTTAAAATATTCTACATCAATTGTAACTACTAATTCAATAGTAGAAAAAAGTCTAAATTCTCTCTGATGAGAAGCATCCCTAAGTTTAGTCCCTACACATTTTCACAGGCTAAACTCAAAATCAAATGTTCCAAACATGTAAGGAAACATGCCACCATGAGTAAAAGTCAGCAGGAAGAAAGGAGGGGGGAGAGGCAGATTTAGACTACCAATAATACCAGATACTAGAGTTATCAGAGAAATAATACAATATAATTATGTATGACTGTGTAAAGAAAAACAGATAAGATAAGCAAGCAAAACAAAACAAAAATAACCAGGCAAATTTCACAAAACTGGCCAATAAACATATGAAAAGATTCTCAAGCTCATTAGTAATCATGAAAATTCAAATTAGATTACAATGGATGCTATTTCACACTCACTGGATGAAGAAGAATTAAAGTCTGGAAATGTTAAATGTCGGCAAGAATGCAAAGCAATGGGAACTTTTATACTCTCCTAGTGGGAATGCAAATTGGTAGAATCATTTTATAAAACAATTTGGCACTAATCATAAAGATGAAGGTGTGCATTCTCTACAACTTAGCAATTCGACTTGTAGAGAAATTCTAATGAGGTCTAATAAGAAAAACACATATAAATGAAACCTACATTTTCACATGCAAAGTCTAAGGGTAAGGGGAAAATAAACCTACATACATAAGGGGAACAAGGAAATTTGCCTAGGTAGTAGGGAAAATTTGCCTAGATTGTAGGAGAATTTAGAGCTATAAGCGAACTTTTTTTTTTTAAGATTTTATTTATTTATTTGACAGAGAGAGAGGCAGTGAGAGGGGGAACCAAGCAGGGTGAGGGGAGAGGGAGAAGCAGGCTTCTCGCTGAGCAGGGAGCCTGATGTGGGGCTTGATCCCAGAAAGTCAGGATCATGACCTGAGCCAAAGGCAGATGCTTAACGACTGAGCTACCCAGGCGTCCCTATAAGCCAACTCTTAAATATGATTGCAGTCTGAAATCATGCTACCTATGATGTGCAAAACAAACAAAAAACAAACAAAAAATCTCACCAGGAAGTTAAGTTAAAAATTATCTTTTGTTGGTAGTGTCCCCTAGGAGACTGATATAAGTGAATGTAGATCTCTTAGAGGAATTCAGCTTCAACGGAATACTGTAGTAATCTCCATAGGGATAATCTATGAAAGGAATGGGCATGCTTTTAGCTGTGGAAGTTATTCAACAGGGACCTTCTCTCACAAGGGTGTTCTAGGTCTTGCTATTGCCGAATGCCTGACCTCTCAGCCATAGAGATTGACATTGAACAACTGATCTTCTACCATCCCTTGAGGCAGCTTTTCCCTGGTGCAGACAGTGAGTATTTTTGCAGAAGTGACATCTGCTCCTAACATGGATTGGCCTTCCTTGTTTACAGTACTTTTGTGTTTTATTTTGTTTGGATTAAGATAGAGATACAATAGCAAGAGTGGGGGTGTGATGAGTCTTACTTAGAAGGAATACCTGATGTGAGAGAGAGGAAGGAGAATTGTTATCACAAAATCCATGAGCAATCAATTATGTATAAGGCTACTAATTCTTGAAATGGCAAAGGATTGGGGGTTATGGATAGTTGAAGTAGATCTCCTGGTGCTTTGCCCAAATCACCTTTACCAGAAGGTGCATCCATCTCCCAACCACTGAAGTGCTGTCTGCTAATGGCCCACAGCTGTTCCCTTCTTTGGAGAATCACTTATAACCTAGGCAACATATGAGTCTTAATGCCAGGCAGTTATGCAGAACTAGCCCCAGGCCCCACTGCCATGCCAGACAAATGACTCTGAGGCAGCTTATGTCAGAGATCCTCCATGGAGAAAGACTGAAGCTAGTTTCTAGCTGAGATCCCTTTCTTCCCTACCTGACCCTGCCCCATCCTGCCTCCCTACTGCCCTGTTCCTAAGCACTTTATCAATAAATCTCTCGAACAAGAATTCCCTCTTTAGTTTCTGCTTCTAGAGAGCCCACCCACAACTATATAGTCAACTAATCTTTGACAAGGCAGGGAAGAATATCCAATGGAAAAAAGTATCTTCAACAAATGGTGTTGGGAAAACTGGACAGCAACATGCAGAAGAATCAGACTGGACCACTTTCTTACACCATACACAAAAATAAATACAAAATGGATGAAAGACCTAAATATGAGATAACAATCCATCAAAATCCTAGAGGAGAACACAGGCAGCAACCTCTTTGACCTCGACTGCAACAACTTCTTGCTAGACACACCTCCAGAGGCAAGGGAAACAAAAGCAAAATTGAACTATTGGGACTTCATCAAGATAAAAATTTCTGCACAGAGAAGGAAACAATCAACAAAACTAAAAGGCAGTCTATGAAATAGGAACAGAAATTTGCAAATGACATCTCAGATAAATGGTTAGTATCCAAAATCTACAAAGAACTTATCAAACTCAACAGCCAAAAAACAAAAAATCCAGTTAAGAAATGGGCAGAAGACACGAATAGACATTTTTCCAAAGAAGACATCCAAATGGCCAACAGACACATGAAAAGCTGCTCAACATCACTCATCATCAGGGCAATACAAATTAAAACCATGATATGATACTACCTCACACCTGTCAGAATGGCTTGAATTAACAACACAGGAAACAACAGATGTTGATGAAGATGTGGAGAAAGGGGAACCCTCATGCACTGTTTGTGGAAGGCAAACTGGTGCAGTCACTCTGCAAAACAGTATGGAGGCTCTTCAAAAAGTTAAAAGTAGATCTACCCTACAAATCAGCAATTGCACTACTAGGTATTTATCCAAACGATACAGAAATACTGACTCAAAGGGATACATGCCCATTGATGTTTATTGCAGCAATGTCCACAACAGCCAAACTATGGAAAGAGCTCAGATATCAACTGACAGATGAATGGATAAAGAAGAAGTATATATATATGTATGTATGTGTATATATATGTACATATATGTATATATTGGAATACATATTGGAATCTATATTGGAATATATATATTGGAATACATATTGGAATATATATTGAAATATATATATATATTGGAGTATATATTGGAATCGATATTGGAATATTACTCAACCATCAAAAAGAATGAAATCTTGCCATTTGCAATGACATGGATGGAGCTAGAGTGCATTATGCTAAGCCAAATAAGTCACTCAGAGAAAGACAAACACCATAGGATTTCACTTATGTGTGGATTTTAAGAAACAAAACAGATGAATATAGGGGAAGGGGAAAAAAAACGAGAGAGGGAGGCAAACCTTAAGAGACTCTTAACTACAGAGAACCAACCAAAGGTTGATGAAGGGGAGGTTGGCCAGAGATGTGTTAAATGGTTGGTGGGTATTAAGGAGGGCACTTGTCATGTTGAGCACTGGGTGTTATATGTAAGTGATGAATCACTAAATTCTACTCGTAAAACCAGTATTACACTATATGTTAACTAACTAGTTAATAAAATAAAATTTCCAAATAAAATTTTGAAAAAAATAAAATGCCAGTAAATAAAAAAAAAGCCCAAATTAAGGTCCTTAAAGGAAATCACTCTCCAGATTTTATCTTCCATATGTTCTTTTTATTATAAATTTGTTTAGTATTTTCCTGCATCCATAGTAGTCCTTCTGCCACTCAGTAAAGAGAGCCATACCCCTTTTGTGTCTTACTGTGGTGTATTTTCCCAAAGTGAAAAATCTCTTGGGTGTATGTGGGGGTGGAGAATAGAGTAATTCATAATATTGATTTCATGGTAACCCCCTTTAATTATTAATGATTCACCATAAACACATTAGGTTTCTTATATTTCCCTGTACGGTATGTGTGTATGTATTGGTTTAGATAGATATAGAGATACATTTGATATTAAGAGTAATCTGTTAAGCTTGCATTTTAGTCTTTAGTTCTTTATTCAGATATCTGAGGGGCGCTTGGGTGGCTCAGTCAGTTAAGTGACCAACTCTTGATTTTGGCTCAGGTAATCACCTCAGGGCTGTGTGATCAAGCCCCATGTTGGGCTCCATGCTTAATGGACTCTGCTTCTCTTCCTCTCCCTTTACCCCTCCCTGCATGCTCGCTCACACTCTCTCTCTCTGTGTCTCTCAAAAAAATAAATAAGTCTTTAAGAAAAAAAAATTTTGAAACAGGGTGATAGGAGTGATGACAGCTGTTGATTAATATATCTTTTATTTCTGAATTGTCAAATAATTCATTGCACTTAAGAAAAGGCCCACTGAGAGCAAATCAAAGAGAAAACTGGCATGAAATACTAACTCCTAAAAGGTACTTCCCTTTCATATGTTGAATATATATAAATATATCTCACATAGTCTCAAAATTCATCCCAATTATGTACCTTTAGCTGAAGTAAAAACACATTCTAATAGCTTAAGTACTTAATGGTGTTCATTCTTTCAAATGTAATTGGAATATTTTTCAAGACTTCTAAATTTTACAAAATAAAATAGTAAAAAACCACTGGGTAAAAATCCGTAAGATTTTTGTTTCAGATATAGTAGTAAGATAATTAAAAACTATTTTATCAGATATATCACAAACTCATCTAATTAGAGTCAATTATTGTTTTCATTTTATAAAACATTTAATATTTTAAAAACCTATTAAAATATGCTAGGCATCAGACTCATTATATTTTAAGAGTATATATATATCTTTTACATAACTAATAGAAATTAATAGCATTGTTTTTGGGTTTTTACACCACTGCTATTAATTATTCCCCAGAGCCAAACACCAGATAGACAGCCACGCATTTGCCAAGAAAAAAAAAATCCATGGATTTCCTTGCCTTGTTTCATAAATAATACTTTAGTTATACGTTATTAGCATTATTATAAACATAAGAAATGAAAATAGCACATAAATATATGATCTTCTTACATCATTTTAAAAAGGGACAATTAAATTAAAACCAAAATTCTGTTTGATTTTAATTTTTATTGCTTTGCTTGTAACCTATTTTATAAGATGCATTCTTAATTTATTTCAGAGTAGTTTAGATATTACTAAAAATGTATTTTTTAAAATTTAATGAGGATAGGTTTTTTTCTGAGAGCAAATAAATCTGATTTGGCTGGTAGGCTCGATAGGAAAGACCACACTTGCTTTTTTCTAGGATTAATGTCAGTTATGTTGAAGTTAATTGAGCTGAAACCACAGCTCCATAGTTATGATGGCTATGTATCTATGTATCTACATTTTTATCTTATTAACTATCATCTTTCTCTCTTTCTAATTTCCAATAAAGCATCTTATGAAAAATAATGCAGTGCTAAAGCTGTAATAAAATTAACAATATTTTGATTTTCCCAACCCTCCTTGAGTGTCTGAGATTAAACAAAATGCCATTATATGAAATTTAATATGCAAAGTAGTTATTGGATAAATGTGGAAAAGTATTTTTGATTTTTTTCCAGAAACTTACTAAGGGACAGCCTCTAATGACTAGGTATTCATCTGGCTATAAAGCAAGAGCTTTATCATTTCTTGCCTGAAAAAAATTTTTAAAAAAGCATCTAATCTGGTCAACTTTTTACCTGATAGATCTTTAAAAACAACATTTTTTTAATGAGAGATTGCCATGTGGGTTTTGTGTGTGTATGCATGTGTGTGTCGAGGATGAGATGTGAGTGTGCCCTCACATGCATCTAATTTGGAAGAAGTTAAAAGAATTGAATCATTGCTAAAAACAACTCCTACTCCCAGTTACTATTATATAAACAAGGCTTTTAGCATTTACATTTATAAAAACAAAAAGAATAGGAAGGGAACTGGTCTTGAACTGGACTCTTTCTAAAATAAGACAAAATCATCCATGGAAACAAAAACTCATTGAAAAAAATCTTTATTCAACGTCTAAAAGAGATCATTTCAAATAATATATTTTATGCTTATTAATTCCTTTTCAAAGATCATTGCATTTTGATCAAAATCTTACTAATGGTTATGCCAGTTCAATCCAGATGAATTTTTTAAGACTTAGAATTTCATAGAAAAAGAAAATAGAGCACAGTATAAATTTCAAGTTACTACATTTTTCCAGAATTATGTGAAAGATTTCCATGCATAAATTACATTAGGATAAAATTTTTTTGTGTGGTAAATTGAGTGGAATCAGAGTTGTTGGAGGAAAATAGACAAAAATAGAGTTTTTGAATATTAAAGAAGGGCCTCTTTATGGTTACTGTGTGTCTCTTACCCCCCATCACCATGATAGAGGATGTTGAATTATTTTTATTGAAGGCAGTAGTTGGAACCACTTGACTCAAAACAGGATTTGTTGTCTCATCTTTAGAGTAGTGGTGTACTCTATCAATACCGATATTTTGAAGATTTTATTTGTTTTGCAACTCAGAGATGATCAGGAGCGCACTATTGTAAAAATTGACGTTGGTTAGAAACAGTGCCTTCCTTTTGGAACTTGGGTAAAGGCTAGATATAAAAGGGGTAGTAGAAAAGGAGGCCAGTAAAATGTCAGGACCTCTTGCCTTCTCTTGAGGACATTGTCACTGATTGTCTTAAACCACTCCTGCTAGGAATATCTTTGTGGGTTACACATAGGTCAGCCATTTGTTAGACCTCTGCCGTAGGTATAGATGACCAGGTAGTACTAAGCACCTTTTTGAGAGGTAATGGATTAAAAATGTATGTAATTGTGTTTTTCTTAATGAACTTTAGCAGCTGGAGTCATAGGTAGAGTAACTGGACAGTTAGATGTAAACAAGCCTGGAGTTTTGCCCTGTGAGATATGGGCAGAAATTGAAAATGTATACAAGGGATTAAAACTATAGTGAATTAGGGGTGCCTGGCTAGCTCAGTTGGTAGAGCACATGATGCCTGGGCATGGAGCCTACTTAAACCAAAGCCAAAACCAAAAAAAATATAGTGAATTAGTTGGGAAATGGGAACATGTGAATGATAAGAACACAGAGATAAACAATTTTTGGAGTTGGGGTAATAGAGAAAAAACATAAGGCAATGGAATGAAAAGGAGTTTAAAACTGAGGTTATGTAAAATATATGCTTGATGCTATTTTTGCTACATCAATACACAATAATCAGATTGTAGACTGGGAGGTTTTATACCTCATCATAGCACCTCTAGTCCATTACCCTTAATTTTACAGGTGAAGACACTGAAACCCAGTGATTTTAGGGTTTTGCCTAAAATTCTATCAAAGCTAGGACCAAAATCTTACTTTTCTAATTATCCAGGTCATTGGTTTTTTTCCATCCCTCCAGAAATGATTTATTTTCAATATCTTGCTTTCATGTTATATATTCCAACCAACTTCTGTAAAGTTCAGAGTTTTCTTCCAGTCAGAATACTAAATGAAGTGATTTCTTAAACTTTTACCCTTCCATGCACAGGAAAGACCCTCATGATAATACTTTGGGTCTGCTCTATGTCAGTGTCCTGGGCAATCACAATCCTCAAACTTGTAAATATACTGTACCACCCTTGAAATTTCTCTGAAATCATCAATTGCAAATATTATGAAGTAACTTTCCAGAAGTATGTAAACAGTAAGAGTCTACTTACTTTATCATAATTTATACCGCACTACTTGTCATACGTTGCTTTGAAAGTGAAGCAACACACACACACAGACCCACACACATACACACATACAGATACACACACACACACCACTATTCAGTTGATTTTTAATGGAATGAAATAGTTCAGAAGCTGCCCAGAGATACTATGATACTTATGGTTATAGTCATGGCTATGGCTTTAGAAGCATACTTCTGGTTTTCATAGAAATAATGATGTCATTTTATGGGAAACTTTGTATTCATTTTCAACAACAAATTGAGTAGAATTATAGTTTGTAATATTTTAATCATGCTTGGTTATTGTATCCATGAATCTTAGGTACTACTGGGAGGAAACATGCACAGTTTGTGAGAATCAGAAAGGATTCAGTCTGTGTTTGCATGTTTCCTCCCAAAAGGACTGTGACCAGTGACAATTCTAAAATGTGAGATGTGAGATGCTACACTACATTAATTCTTATGACTGTAGAAATAAGTAGGTTGTGCATGCATTGATAATATAAAATCTCCTTTGAACAGAAAAATATTATGGGCTTGTAATGCAGAGAATCCAATTCCAGAAACAAATCCTCTGATTAAACAGTGGAAAATGGTTTCTTAGGGTGATATATTGCATTTTATTTAGATTATAAGCATTGCGGTAAAATCTAAGTACCTCTAAACTTACTTAAATAAGAATATACTTTTATAATTTCAAAGAATATTTATAGGTAAAGTTCTTTCTTAAATTATAAGATTTTACTGAACCAGGAGTTATTCACTGGCTTCCTTTATTTACTTTGTTCCCAACAACAGTAGGTTATTTATATTTTCTAGTTTTATTAAATTCTTACTTGGTTTTTTATTTTATTTAGTTTTAAAGGTTTTCCCAATAGCAGTTCAAGTTTAGAACCTCTACATGCTGTCTACCTAAGTTCATATAAAGCATATATTTCTGTAAATTATATGTGGAAACTGGTTTCTAGCTTCCCAAACATTGAAGAATCGGCTTGAAATTTTACACGAATTTAAACCTAAACACTTTTTCATCTCTAAGCTTTCTTTTAAGCGCTCACTTCGGCGGCACATATACTACAATTTTAGGCTTTCTTTTGAAATCTGCAGTTATCTGTGGTTGTTCCACAAGCCAGCATTGTCAATAGGTACAAATTTATTTAATTTTTAACATTTATTTATTTATTTCAGCTAAGGAGACAGAGAGAAAGTGGGTGGGGCAGAGGCAGAGGGAGAAAGAGAATCTCCAGCAGACTCCCCAGAGTGCAGATCCTGAAGGGGGACTCGATCCCAGGACCCTGAGATCATGACCTGAACTGAAATCAAGAGTCCAACACTTAACCAACTGAGACATCCAGGTGCCCCAGGTAATCAGGTTTAAACATCATTTCATCCCCTATAAAGTTTTTACCGAACTCTTTTCAGAAGACACATACATGCACATTTTCATTCATCTGTTCATTCAAATATTCAGTGAGTGCTATAAACATTGTACAGCATTAGCAATTTCATTCTAACTCAGTTGGCATGAGTACTAAATACCTGCCTAGAGAAAGGTATTTAAGAAAGAATGATAAAAACTTTGAAAACTTTGTTGTGATATCTGTGAGGAAAAGCCACACGATAAATGTTGATATTAAATGTAGCTGTAAATTAATTTAAAAGGAAAACCAAGAATATTTTATGTCAAAATGTCCCTGTATTACCTAAGCAATATACAAGTGTATATAAAGAAATAAGGTCATTTATTCCATAATAGAGCCCAGTGGAAAAATCAGGTGGCCAGCATAACATATCCTGAACCACCAATAAACAGAGACTCCAACAGACATTATGGGAAATTAATTTACTGAATCAAGGTAAAACTGAATGGGAAGCACATTTCTCTCAGTGTCAGTGACCCAGTAGCTGAAATAGGCAATTTAAATGAAATTTTGTTGTCTGATTTACAAAGAAATTTGGATAATAACCGTTGAAGAACATGGTAACTGCTGGTAAAGAATTAGTAGTGAAATTTCAGGAAAACATAGTATACTCAATATACTGAAATAGAATGGACTTATCCTTTAAAAATGATGAGAGTTGGGGCACCTGGGTGGCTTGCTTGGTTGAGCGCTGGACTCTTGATCTAGGCTCAGGTCACGATCTCAGGGTTGTGGGATCCAGCCCACGTCTGGCTCTGCACTCAACACAGAGTCTGCTTGTCCCTCTCCCTCTGCTCCTCCCTCTGCGCTCTCACTCTCTCTCTCTAGTAAATTAATAGATAAAATCCTTTTATTTTAAGATTTATTTGTTTATTGAGAGAGAGAGTATGAGTGGAGGGGGGAGGACAGAGGGAGAGGGAGAAGCAGATTCTCCGCTGAGCAGGGAGCCCCATGTGGGGCTTCATCCCAGGACCCTGTACTCATGACCTGAGCCAAAGGCAGACACTTAACCAACTGAGCCACTCAGGTGCCCCGAAAAACAAAATCTTTAAAAAAAATTGATGAGAGTCATGTAATCATTTTGTAATATATAAGTGTATTGAATCAACATGCTACACACATTAAACATATAGAGTTATATGTCAATTATATCTCAAAAAGATGAAAAAATGACCAGATAATTGTCTCAGTACTCTACATTTCATTATTGTCTGAGACCTAATTCTGTCTCCTTTTCTCTTCCATGATCTTCTCTGGGCAATTTAATCAACTATTAAATTCTATCCTCTGCACTCCCAGACTACTTTATGCTTGGAGAGCTCTGACACTTAAATGATGGACACATTCACATACAAAATGGTGCTCAAGGATGTAAAAATTTTCCTGGAAATGCAAAAAGCTTGTGTACTATTTATCAAAATTATTGTTATAATAACTACTGTCATAGGATGTACTTACACTGTGAGGGAAAGTAAAGTAGTCTGATGAAGAGAGTGAGGAAGCATGAATTGAGATAATGTAGTCCCCCCAAAACTGTCTCTGAACTTCTGATTTCCTTAGTTAACACCATACTGGTTTTTAGCCTCCTTTAACTACTCAGTTTTGACAGTGATATTTCCCCTTCTTACACTGAGGGGATATCTATTTAATATCTATAGTTTCCTTATTTCATTATCTCAGGCTTAGAAAAATGGATCTTAATCATATTGGCTCTTAGTAAAGAATCTTTTATCTACTGAATCTCTATATATGTTACCCACTGAATTTCTTTAAATGTTAATAAGTCACATGAGTTTCTTAAAAGGAAAAAACCAAAATTATTACAAAAATTTATTACAAAGAATAACAAAAATTTTTAAGTTTAAAAATTTTATAACATTTAAAAATAAATGAATATTTACAATATTGAAAGCATGATCTATTTAAAAAGATATGAAATGGTATAAAAAGATAAGACATGGCAGTTTCACTGCCAATGTAAGAATCACAGAACTAGACAAATAGAACCTCTTATATCTACTGTGAGGCAAGAAATCATTGAAGTCACACACTTACATATGATTTGTACTAAATAAAAAAGAAATATCAGACAGAAAGTAGTTGACTTGAATCATTTTCTTTGTGATTTGCTGGATTTATCAAAGGCAGTATTTTTCAAACTGGAGTCCTTGGATTTATAGTAGTGACCATATAAATTTTCTGTTACACTCATATAATACACAATTTTGGACTTTATTTTAATGATTATCCTTAAAAAGTATCATGGATGTTTCAGATCAAATGGAAATATGATCACCAACCTTTTTGATTTTAACAGACTTAAACAGATATGCTACAAAATATAATTATTAGAAAGGTAAGATAAAAATCTAAGGAGTTGAAACTCTGGTGTTTTCTCTTGGCATTCCAATGGTGTGCATGCAACTTCCTTTGTAGACTGCTGATCTAGAGAAACACAAAGGGCTATCTGTGGCTGGCCTGCAATGAGGCTTATGGTATGACCTGACAATTACAAATCAAGAATTTCTTCATATGTTACTATTTTCTGGAAATCTTAGGTTCTTAATTCTTGGTGTACTTCCTACCCATTGGTTGATTGCTTTATAAAATTCAGAAAACCCAAAAACTCAAATCACCTTTGATTTGGAGGTTTCCTTATTGCATTACAGTTACATTGCCCATTGGAAACATTCATACACACCCATGAATAAATAGAAAGCTGTATCTCTACACCTATGTATTGACCTGTATAAATCTTTTCACTGTTGTTTTCGGGTTTTTTGTTTTCAATTTGGAGGTAAAACAAAATAAAAACAAGCTTAAACTGAATTCAAGTTGTCATTCATGTCAGTTCTTAAATCCAAACAGATTTTGTGGTTTTGTTTATCCTTCCATCTTATGGCTTAGTACAGGTGATATTAATGCCTAATTTGGTCCCCTATTTTAAGGAATTTGTACAAAGTAATACTTACGTGATTCTGTAGTGAATGAGAAAGAACAGAGGGATAATTAATAAGTGGTGGGATGACACCAAGTAAAGGCCAACAGGATATACAAATGAGAGAGTCGTGGATGCCAAGAGAGAGTGTGACGAAGCTGAACTTAAATGAATCTTATACAGCCGATAGTATCATATTCACCTATTCACATTACTCACATCGTAGGTAACGCTTAATTTAAGCAACGACGCCATCTATCACTTTAAATTAATGTCTATTTTGGTACTAACCATTGGGTAACTTTGTTTAAATTTAAATTATAGATTTTGGAGGGTCATAACTGAATACAAACTACAAGTTTACATATAGTTTTATATTAACAACTTTTTGTTGTAATATAAAAATGATTTAAATTATCATTGTGATTCATAATTATTTTTCTGTAAAAGGGACTCAGAAAACATTTGAATTTGAAAAACACTGATAGGAATATGACTAAAAATACAATGAATAGTAAACTGCATTAAAATTATAATATTAGCTTATACTTTTTTAAAAGAGTAAAGTAACCCCTGTAGGCCTCTAAATTAGTTGTAATCATGTAAGATTGATGGTTATATTGATAGAGTTAACTCAGTTTCAAAAGACTCTTGATTTGTCTTGGAGGTTCTTTCCAATTTAATTTAAGTTTCTCAGCCAGGGAGCAGCTCAAATGATTTGTAGTTTCATAAAGCATTCTGAAAGGCCATTTCATTGGCCATAGGAAATAAACTTAGAATCAGATTCCCTCTACCCAGTTTATGATAGAATGCCACTTTCACAATGTGCCATACAACTTTTATTAGGAATTGTTGTATCACCATAAAACCAAGCTCTTCACTATATTTCTGGTCATGCTCAGTGAATAAATATTTATACTATGATTTAAGCATAGCTTATAGACTTCTAAGACCATGGATCTCAATATTAATATGATTTCTTTATTTCCAAAACCTGTGCTTCCTTTAAGAAATTTAAATTATAGGAAAAAAGAAATCCTTCATGTCTCTGGATGCTTATGGTCAGATATTTCAGTTTTGAAAATTATGCTGTAGTAAATTCTAATGATAACAATAAATAGTAACAAATTTGAAAGAAAAAGCAACATCATTTTGGTTGATCTTTTTTGTATTTTTATGCTTTCTTTTTGTGTGTTTCATTTATGCACATACACACACATGGTAAAATTACCTTTAGGAATTAAAATTTTAATATAAGTGGAATTGGTACTCCTCACAGATTACATATTTCAGGCAGCACTATTTCCCTAAGGACTTCAGTATAAATAAAAATAGACTTGTCTTAAATTTTCATATTAGCGTATGTGTAGTTACGAATGCTTTATATTGTTTTTAACTTAATAGTCCTTGTTTACTATTTATATTTATTTTTTCTCTCCACCTCCACTCTACACACACACACACACATACACACACACACACACACACACATTTATAAAGAAGTTTATTCAAAAAGAAACCTGAGAGCAAAATATATCATAAATATGATCACAGCAAGTATTTACTTTAGACTTAACACCCCTTTAATTCAAATATGGTAGGCTGTCATTCTTGGAGTTGCTATTATTACTAATGATCTGGCCAAATGATATTTTTATGTCAGTGGTTTAGTGAACAATGTATCACAGCCTGTTGGTCATCTAAGCTTGAGAAAAATGCAGTCAAATAGATCAGTCAAACAGACTGCCTTACAGCATATGATATATTGCCTAATAGGAAGGGCATCAATATATTCAGTGTTTATGAATATGTATTGCTAAATGAGGATGTAGCCAACATAAGAATTGATACTCTGTATTAAAATATTGTCAAACGGGAAGAATATTAGTATATTGCATTGTAGTTACTTATCCCAAGGAAACATGTTTGTAGGTAAATCAGAAGTACAGAATCCCAGAGGCTGATGCTGCTTCTGCTTATAAAAAAGAGAAATCTTTTTTCCCTGGAAGAATGGAGGTACACTTGTACAGCAACATCAGCCTGTAAGTGGGAGTAGACTGGAAGGGAAGAGGAAATAGCTAAACAGAGAGCTGCTTAAGTTGTTCTTTACAACAGATTACCTAAAATTGGCAGTCTCTGGTGAACCTTAAACAGCTGAAAGGAGGAAGGAGAATGAAGCAGAGCAAGAAGAGGAGAAAAAGATGGGGGAGGTGGAGGTGGATAAGAAGGCAAAGGGAACTGAGAGGGGAGGTGAAGAGGGAAAGGAGCAGGGGAGTGGAGGACGAAAAGAGTCTCGGCAATATTGTAATCCAAGTCCATGGCGGACTTGCAGAAAAATGTCAGCCAGAAATTAATTTCAGATATAGAGGTGGTTAAAGGATTTTGTAAAGTTCGATATACAGTATTGGGTTTTACTTGCTTTTATTGTTATGTAATATTGTAGTACAGTCTCCTTTGAAACTACAAACCTCCATCAAAATCTGTATAAATAAGTGCTCTATGTGGTATTTTGAGAAAATCAAGAGAATGTGGCAATATGCAAGGGAACAATCCGGATGTAGAGACAGAATGCTCAGTTCTGTTTCTGTGTCACCCTCTGGTTGTATGGCTTTAAATAAATCACCCAATATTTATAGCGTCTCATTTTTCTTATCTTTAACATAAGTATAATTATATAACCACTTTAAAATTATTGAGAATGTTGGAAGGAATGTAAAATACCTATCACAATGTGTACTATTCAAAATAAATACTCAAAATATAATTTTTTGCATTGTTAATAAGTAATAGGAAGAAAGTTGCCAGATGATTTTCTAAGCCTTTCTCATTCATTTTTCCTCTTGTTAATTTATAAATATGTTTCCAAAATTAGACAAAGGTTTTCTTTAGAATGCTTTGTATTGCACAAAGTCTACTTGCTTAAAATCAAATCTTCTCAAAGTGGATTCTTTAACAGTCCTGTTTGTCAATGGATTACCCTCTGTCTCACTTCCTAGTTTCATAATGTAAACGTGAAGTTATACTCGTGATGCCCCGCTCTTTGTTTCGCAGATTCAATTCACTAAGTTCAGAGATATGTTCATCACGTGTCCCGGGTTTATCTTTTCCTTCCAGTACTTATTGTGGCCACTCTGATGTAAGACCCCCCACTTCAGGGGAGTAGCACTCCATGTTTCCCTGATACAGTCCATTTTAGGATATAATTTCACGTAGGATATAATTCCTGTTTCAGTATATCCCAGCTTTCCTTGAAAGTCTCTCCTGGCAAACCTACACCACTCCCTTCCCTAGATTTGTCTGTAAGAGCGAAACCAAATTGGAAGACACTGCTTGTGTTGGCTAATTTCATTTGTGATTTTAAATGCTTCCCCACAAGGACTTCAAAATCATTCATCGTTACCCTCTTTCCCTATTGTAGTTTCCATGGGGAGCCCTTTCTCATCTCTCTCCTTTAACCTTTCTTGAACAACCAGATCAATATTTAGCATATTCATGAAACTGACCTAAGTTTTTTTCAACATTATTTTACTGTCTTTTCATTCTTTAAACCGTAATACATTCACTATTTTGGAGTTGCTGTCCTGCTTGCTACTCCTCAACCATGAACCCAAAATACATGCTGGTTTTTTTTTTTCTCTCTCTCTTAATGGCATCACTAGTATTTAAAACGAACCTAGCTCAATCTTTAGAATAATTTAAAAATGTTTCTTTTCCTCTCTTCCTTTGAGATGTTCACCACCATTATCCTTCTTCTTCTTCTTTTTAATCCTTCTTCTAAAGTGGTAAATTTTTATTTGTCCGATGTCTTCTATATCCATCCTCTCCTGTCTAGTCCCACTGACAGAGAGCTAATTCAAGTCTTATTAAAGTCTGCTGATTTATTGCCACAATTCCCTGAGCTATGTCTCTAAGTGCTTGTCTCCTGCCTCAACTCCTCCCGTACATCCTGCATTGCTGTTTTTCAAAGACAGAACTTTGGTCAATTTCCTGCTTAAAACAAAATAAAACACCCAAACATCCAATGATTCTTCATTTATTGCAGAAGAAAGTCTAAACTCCTTTATGTGTCCTCTGAGATTCTACACTTGGTATTTAAATAATACAAAAATAGCATTTTAGTCTCCCTTTCATATTTTATACACAAATGTAAGAATAAGCCACACCCAATAAATATTGCACCTTCCCATCTCAGAATTTTGCTAAGGGATTCCTTCTGCCTGGACTGTTCTCTGGTGGCATTCCCTTAATCATCGAAGACCTGGTTAAATGCCACCTTCTCTATAAATTTTATCTGGTCATTCTTATCACAATTAATTTTCTATTCAGCAATCTAGTAGCTACAATTCATCTTTTATTTGTAATGTGCTTTTGTCATATTTTGTAACACATTGAAATTATTTGCATACAATAACCCACTATTTAACCCACTTATCTTTAACATAAGTATAATTATATAACCACTTTAAAATTATTGAGAATGTCAGAGGGAATGTAAAATACCTATCACAATGTATACATTCAAAAGAAATACTCAAATTATAATTTTTCACATTGTTAATAAGTAATAGGAAGAAAGTTGCCAGATGATTTTCTAAGCCTTTCTATAGATCTTACTCAAAATTTCTAAGCCTTTCTATAGATCTTACTCAAAATTTCCAGCTATTCCTGTGTTCTAGTCCTAATCATATAAAATTGTACTTTGATTGCTAGGAATTTCATTAATACATTTTATTGACAGAAATCCAATTCCTTTGAATCTCAACCATAGCTAATCTAGATCTATATAGAGAACCATTTCTTAAATACTGCTGCACTCTGTGACTACCAGCAGTTGGCAGAAAAGACAAATTTGAAATATTTCTATTACTAACACTTATAACTGAACATTAGCACATAGTACTCTGTATTTGTACGTTTACTGGAATTAGATAAAAAATTTAAAGCAAGCATAAAGACGTACAACTTACTGATTAATAATTTTTTAAAAGACTATCAGAAACATACTTTTGGAGCTAAGCTTTGCTTATATGTCCTGTTTATAGTCTAAAATAGTTTCCAGCTGCTATAAGACTTGAGAATACACATACCTCTTACACTTTCTTGATTAATTAAAATAGTTTTAAGTTTCTTTTCTAAAATGAAAAAATCAAATTTCCACATAAAATTATAAATCCACATAATGGAAAAAAACAGTTTTGGTTGAAAAGTTAAAAATATACTCATTTCCCCAGTTTTTGATGCAATGTACTGTATGGTGACTAATATAACAAAATAAAAATTATTAAAAAATATATACTCATTTCCATTTCAAACTTTGGACTTTGCATTTTTACCACAAATAAGAAAATAAACCTAGACTTGGGAAAAAAATACATTTCTGAAAAGCTTTCCTTTCTTCTAGTATTACAGGATAGACTAGCAACATGGAGACAAATATTCAGACCTTTGAAAAAATCATTTTTATGAATGTTATTAAATATACAAACACATATGCATATATAATATGTGCATTTGTATGGTTTATCAAAAGTCTAATGTTCATCTTGAATGAATTTAATGGCTAAATAATACCTAATTTTTTATTTAATATTCACTATAAAATGTTAAAAAATAAAAAGGTATTAGATAAATTTGGCAAAGGAACAAATTATGAATTTTTTCTTATCTTAAATTTCCATTTGCTAATCACATCTTCCAATGAGGACAAATTATAAAAAATTCATGCAAGTAAAAACATGCAGAGGAAAAAATATACAAATATAATGATAAGTGGAAAAACTCAAGATCAAAAGTCAATATTGAGAGGCACTGTAGTGCAGTTGTAGGTGTTAAGACTCTGACGCCAGACTTCCAGAATTCAAAGAACAGTTTTGCTACCTTCTGATGATATGACCTTGGACAAGTTATTTAGTCCCTGTGCAATTCTGTGGCTTCTTCCATAAAATAGAGTACTAGAACCCACAAATTAGATTACTTTGAAGATTGACTTAAAAATCTGTAGAACACTAAGAATAATGCTTTGCACAGAGTAACAGCAAAAAAAAAAAATCATTTTTTACTATGGTTGATTTTTAACGTATTACTTTGTAGTTAAAATTTTTCATTTTAACATCTCATTTCACTCATTGCTATGACATCCTTATTTCATTTCTCTTTCAGTTAAATTAACCAACCCCAGTAAATACACTAAAACTATGTTAAAGTTATGAAACATCTGGGAAAAATTACCAAAATTGAAAATCCAATTATTTTGTTTCCAAAAACATTTGCTTATAGGTATGCAGTTTACATTTAGTGTTAACTGTTTAAATATTTCAATTTAATTCTCCAAGGTTATTATTTTAACTGACTTAATAAGCATATCAATTCAGACACAATGCTTGAATGAATGATTTGGATACACAGATACAATTTTGTTATCTGTGGCTAGAAATTTTCTACATAGGTACCTGTATACATACACACATGCACACATACTTACAGGGCACACACATATCAGAATGGGCAGTGTTTAGATATGTGATTCCTATTTATCTAGCTGCTTGATGTCTTTTAGAGAGATGCCAATAATATGATTATATGACTGTTGCAAAGCCCATAAAAAAGTGTGGAATGTTAATAATTAATAAAATTAGTAGGTCAGTGCATATTGTATACTTACATATTTGTGTAAATATACACATATATGCATATATATGTATATATATATAATGTGTAAATACAGTCATATGCACTTGCCTGCTAATATATATATATATATATATATATCCTATACACACACACACACACACACACACACAAGGGATACTTCCTACCTTTTTGTTCTCCTTACTGAGCATAGGAAATAATACTTTTATCTTTACATAGTTTTCCATCCACCTGAGCCATAACTGTCACTAATAGCACTTTTTAAAAACTGCTCAAATAATGTTAATGATATTAAACTGTATTATTTTCCTAAGTGCTTATTCTTTTACTTTCGTTTGAATAGCAAAATAACTTCAATAATACGATTGCAAATGGAAATGCCACATATTTGACATTTTTTTGTGATGGGTTTATACAACAAGGGTTTTCAAGGTAATTATTATATGACTAGTTTTTAAGTTTGGATGAGCTAGACATCCTAGTGAGACATTTGATCTTTCTATGTCCTTTTTTTCCAACGTAGAAAACAATTATTTTTGTTTCTTGTGAAATTTAATTATTTTGCTCCGATATTTTAAAACATAGTTGAACTCTACCCCCTCCCATATTTTTTCTTTCTCTTTCTTTCTTTTTTTTTTAACATTTTAAGACACTGCAATTGAGGTGTGATTTTCTATAGCAGAACACAAGGCTTTGAACTGGTTTCCCGTGCTTTGAGGTGATTGCAACAATGTTTGGGCATAGAATTTTCAGAATCTGTTTTAATTCAAGATCCCTTTCAATTCCCTTTTCTCAATAGTAACGTTACAAAGTGAAATTGTACTTCACAGGAACTCCAAAGCTTTTTATTTTTTTATTTTTTGTAGTAGAGTAGAAAGAAAGGCTTAAATAAATTAAATAAATAAATAAATAAATAAATTATAAACTTAGCAGAGAGCAAAAATTATTAGTGCTTTTTTATTTTTCAAAATGGTTTCAGAGAATCAGAACAGATGAGTAGCTGGCAGTATAGAAAGTGCTCTTAAGTTGTAAATACACACACACACACACACACACACACACACACACACTCAAAATTAGATTTAGAGGCCACAAACCAAGAACTTCTTCTTTTCTTAATAGCACATAACACTGAACAGCAAATTATTAAAACTACTCTTAGTGTGATGAAGAGTAATTGTCCAAAGTATAATAACTTCATTCCTCAACAACCAAGATAAAACAGACAAACCAATCATTATAATGACTATATATAAAGATATATATTGATTATATATTATAACAATAAATAAACAATAAGTAAAATGAAATTATAACAATAAGTAAAAGGAAAATTGTTCATAACCAAAATGAAGCGACCAGAAATTGATTGGAAAGAATATTGAGTATAGAATGAGCAATATAATTTTAGAAAATAACAGTTGCATTTTGCCCCATTGCTCACAGTACACCAACCACATACCTACAAGAAACACAGTATCTTATTTCTACCATGCACTTACCTTCATTAGGGAAGGGGTTACATATGGTGCACAGGTAACCATACTTAGATATAATATTTTATAATGAAAATCACAAAGAGATATATTTGACTTTCCAATAAGCTAAGAATAAATACAGGTGTGTATACACCAAGGATAGCTATAGAAAAATGTCAAAGCTATAGACAACATTATTTAACTTCTAGAATTTACTGATTTTCCCTTATAAACTCTTCTGAAGAATTTTTTACATGAACAATCTCTCTTTTCACCCATTTTTCTCCCAATCTAACTATCTCATGTTTTGTCCCAGTTTCTTTCTTTAAATAGGGGTGCATTAATACAGTTATTCCACTGCCCACTAACTGCCCAAAATTAGTCACAGCTATTTAAAAGTTTTCCAAGCTTTTTATCTTTTTTTAAATTTTTAAAGGACTTTATTTATTTGTCATAGAGAGAGAGCAAGCAAGGGGAGTGGCAGGGAAAGGGAGAAGCAGGCTTGATGCAGAACTCCATCCCAGGATCCTGGGATCATGACCCGAGCCGAAGGCAGACACTTAACCAACTCAGCCACGCAGGCATCCCAGTTTTCCAAGTTTTTTAACTAGTAGTAATCAAGGAAAACAAACTCTACGAAGACACACAAGAAGCCACAAGAAATCCTAAAACCTTTATAATAGATTCCAGGAACTCACCCAATCTTCTAGGTTAGCTCTCCCTAAAGCTTTACTATAGGAACTACTTGGAATGGCTTACCTTGAGAGTTATTCCCACTACACCTCTAAAATCCTGTCATTTCAAGTGTTGCCGCTGGTGTTTCCTCAAATATTTCCCCTTCTACCTCCCCATAATTCTCATATAAAACAATCTGTATTTTTTATATCGTATGTAGTAAGTGACAAATACAATATGGTAACAAATGGTGGCTGTCTGGTGCACAAATCATTCAAGTGGAATTTACTTATACTCCAGAGTAAAATGATACATGATTGCCAATCAATGCCTTCCTCCTTCATTCTGCAAAGCTTGCTAGATCTTTATTTGTGCCATTTGGGAAAAACATATGACAGGTTTTATTAGACTTAAGGTGAACAACTCTCATCAGTGACATTCTTACCCCTCAATTTGGGAAAACTTAGAAAGAGCATTATACTATATTTACTGTAAATTACTACTCCTTCTTTTCCACTGTGAAAATACAAAACGGATTTTTTATTTTGAGAGGTCAAAGCGGTCTTCTTTAAGGGTCCTAAAAGCTTTAATTACAATCAAATGAATTATTAATGACATTCTGAGAAATTTAAAAACAAAATTTAAACTTAAAATAGTTATGCATGTAGAAGTAGAAATTAAAATTTCATTTAAAAATATTCAAATAGGATAGGAGTTTAATATTCGAAACAGCGTATAGTTTAAAATTTATGTCTTGAATGTAAGGAGTAACGGAGCAAATTGTGAGGGTCCATCTTAGGTATTTATTAAATATTATTTGGGGGATGGTATATATTTGGGATTTTATATAATGAGGAATTATATTTTTTTGTCTAGCAGCAATATTTTATATCAATATTTTCCACACACCCAAAATGTTATTCTTCTTTCATTATAGGTGTAATGCAGCATTTTTAAAAGTGAGAAGTTTTTAAAATAATTAAGCAAATTAGGGAAACTATAACACATAAATAAACAAATTTCATCTTTTAAGTTAGTATTTTAAAGCAATTTCTGAGTAAATTGAAATAAGATTTTGGATTATTGTTCTATTTTTAAAAATATGTGAAATAGTCTAAAATTTATGAGTATTCTATTTATGTGTGAAATTAAGCTGATTTTGGGAAAATAAGAGCGTAAAAAAGCTTATGCACCTTTTACATATTTCACCTTATATATGAAGTGTTTATTGTGTATAGTGGCTATTCTGGAATATTAAATTGAATAGAAAATGATAAACTTAAAAATGACATTAGAAAACCATTTATTTATTGAGTTCAATTCCCTTTGTAAAATTAATTGAGGAATAATTGAACATTGCACATTAGCACTATATATAGACAGACAATTAAATGGATCTTTTTAAAAAGAAAAGTTAGATTATTTAAAGATGGAAGAAGGTATTTGCCATACATAAGCTTTTCTTAAGAAAGCACAGTTTTATTTCCTTTTTTTAAAAGAGAGATTTATTTACTTATTTATTCGAGTATTTATTTATTTATTCGAGGGAGAGAGCACGTGCATGCCTGTGTGCGCATGAGTGGAGGGGGACTGGCAGAGGGAGAGAATCTTTAATCAGACTCCCGGCTGAGCATGAGCCAGAGGTGGAGCTCCTCCCATGATCTGAAATCATGACCTGAGCTGAAACCAACAGTCTGATGCTTGACTTGACTGAGCCACACAGTCACCCCTGTTCTAATTTATATTTATTTGTTTTGGTCATCACAACCTTCTTTTAGGTTTAACTGAATCTTAAAAAGAAAAATAGGTGCAGCAGATACATGGTGTGAATCTCATAAAGCATTTGGAATTCAAATATCTTTTACCAAATATTATTTGTAAGAGTTATTTGCAAGCAAATAAAAAAACACTTGTATTATATTTCATTTGTAATCCATTCTGTTTTCAAATCAAAAGAATGGATGCTTGACAAATTGTGCTGGTCTTTTCAATTATATATTTTTATAAATTCTAAGAAAGCTTGGCTTTACAGTTCTGAACATTTATTTTTATATAAAAGCAATATTTTATATGTTCTATAAATTCTATTTGTTTCATTGTCTTAGATTAGAATTGCTTCATAACTATTATAATATTAAACTCTCTTCATATATATTATAAGCTTAACAAAGGATTATTATAAGTATTTATATTATAGCTATTATGGAAAACAGTATGAAGTTCCTTAAAAAATTAAAAACAGAATTATCATATGATCCAGCAATCATACTTCTGGGTCTTTATCCAAAGGAACTGAAATCAGGATTTTGAAGAGATACCTGCACTCCTGTGTTTACCACAGCATTATTTACAATAGCCAAGATATGGAAGCAATCTAAATACCCATCAACAGATGAATGCATTAAGAAAATGTGGTAATGCATACAAAGGAATATTATTCAGCCTTTAAAAGGAAAGGAAATTCTGACATTTGTAGCAACATGAATGGACCTGGAGGAAATTATGCTAAAAATAAAGCCAGACACAGAAACACAAGTACTGTACGATTTCCCTTATATGTGGAATCTAAAGTAATCAAACTCATAGAAGCTGAGAGTAGGGTGGTGGTTGCCAAGGTCTAGGGGAGGGAAAAATGAGTAGGTATTGGCCAGAGGATACAAAATTTCAGTTCTGCAAGATAAATAAGTTCTACAGATACACCATGCAGCATAATACTTACAGGTAATAATACTGTATTGTGTACTTAAAATTTGCTAAAAAGATGAATTTTATGTTAAGTATTCTTACCACCATAACACCAAGAAAAAGACTAACACTAATACCAATCATAAAGGAAGTGGGAGGAAACTTTGGAAAGTAGGTCATGGATAAGTTTATGCCCTTTTTTTGAAGTGACAGTTTTATAGGGGTATGCTTAACTTCAAACTCATCAAGTTGTATACATTAAATATGTACAGCTTTTTACACGTCAATCATACCTCAATAAAGTGGTTAAAATTTTTTAAATACCATTGATGCCTCAACATTAACTAATGTTAAATAAATGTGCAAATTTCAATTATGGAATGCAGACTTCAGAAACTTATTTTTGTGTTCTAACATTTAAACGAGTAGAGCACTTTTTTTTTCATTTAAAAGTATATGCTATGACTTGATGCATTTCTTATTCATTATATGCATTTGCAATCACATTGAATGCATCATAAAAGTCATATGAAATACATTTTCCACAACTTAATTATAAACAACTAGAAGTACTTGTTTCATATATTATCTTTCTGATGAGCAAAAGTGTTTTTTGTAGATTTATTTTTCAATACAAGGAGGCAAAACACCTAATATTGACAACTTTCAGATTTCATCATATGAATTTATATTAAGTAATTAGGTGGGTAAATTAAAAAAAAAACATATGATCTCAGTTTAAACAAAATTAGTTTAAGTTAGAAAAGATGTATCCCATGACTGTGTTTACTGCAGCATTATTTATAATTGCCAAGACATGGAAGCAACCCAAGCATCCATCTGTAGATGAATGGATAATAAAGAAGATGTGGTACACACACACACGCAGGCACACACATCTGCGCACGTGTGCTGCCTGCAATGGAATAGTACTCAGCCATGAAAAAGAATGAAGACTGAAATCTTGCAATATGTGACATGGATGGACTTAAAGTGTACTTTGCTAAGTGAAATCAGTCAAAGACAAATAATATATAATCCACTTGTATGTGGAATCTAAAGAACCAAACGAATGAACAAACAAACAGATTCTTAAATGAACGAACTGGTAGTTGTCAGAAGGGAGTGAGGTGGGGGGAGACAAACCAGGGGAAGGGGATTAAGAGGTACAAACTTCATTACAAAATAAATGAGTAATAGAGATGAAAAGTATAGCATAGGGAATACAGTCAATAATATTTTAATAATGCTGTTCGGTGGCAGATGGTGGCTTCTCATGCTGAGCATTGAATTGTATAGAATTGTCAAATCACTATGTTGTATACCTGAAACTAATATGACCTTGTATGTTAACTATGTTTCAATAACAAAGTTTTTTAAAAAAGAGAGTAAACATAATAGTTTACATTACTACACTTCATAAAATACAGCAGGCTATGAATTAAAAGACATACCATAATGTCTGAAATGATAAAATATGAAACTAAATGTGAGTCTTAGAATCAGTAAAATATAGTAACTAACTTATTGAAAAAAAGTATAGGAATCATTTTCTCGGACTCCATTATCAAGAAAATTAGCTGATTTAACAAAATGTCAGGTACTTTCCTCAATGTTATTCAGTTACACTATTTAATATTCACAGCCACCTGTTGAATATGTGCTATTATTAGATCTCACTCTACAAATGAGGAAAAGTGTGGCACATAAGATTAAATAACTTGCACAAAATTATAGTTAAAGAACGATCGGGTCAGGATTTAATTAATGTTTTAAGTATTATTTTACCTACAAAGATAATAGTTTTATTCCCATCCAAATCAAGTTTCCTTCAATGAAATATGTTCATGTCCAGAAAACAAGCAACTTGTACTTAGATCAGATTTGTTCAAAGCAGAATTTTAAGATTGGGATGAAGCATCTTCCTATTTTTCAGCTTCTATGCCAAAAATCCCCAAAAACCCCAAAACCTAAAAAACAAAAACCACCTCTCTGTTTCTCTGTTTTGCAAAAAGAAGGCTATCATCCCTAAAAAAAGATGATTTTAAATCCGGCTTCCATTGCTGTTTTTCAGAGGTCACCTGCCAGTCTGTTTTTCTTTCCAAGAGGAGTAATTGGTCTTGTGTTATTCTGTGTCATTATAATGTACCTAGGTAGGGAGTTATTTTTGGTTTATTCTGCTGCAGAATTTTGTGAGGAAGCTTTCTGTATTGGAAAATTGTTGTCATTCATTGATTTTGAAAAAGAGTTATTATTGTTTGAATATTACATCTCTGTTATCTTCTGGGGATTTGATTAGATTCACTAGTTTAAAAAAAGATTGACAGACTATATTAAAAAAATAAACAATATGAAATGATATTCTGTTACTAGAGACACAACTAAGTCCATTGGACATAGAAAGGTTGGGAGTAAAAACACACATAATGATTTAACCAGCAAAACTGCCAAAGTGGAACTATAATAATATTAAACAACAACAAAAATCTTCATAAACATTTTTTTAGATATGATGGAAGTCACTTCATAATGATAATGATAAAGGTTTTAGCTCATCAGAAAGATATAATAATAGTAAATATCTAAGTAGTCAAAAAAGCAGAGCTATATAATATATAAATCACAAACTGAAAGCATTATCAATAATACTGATTTTACCATAGTCAATGTAGATATAGACACATCTCTCACAGGTCAAACAGATAAATCATACACAGATCAGCAGACAAAAACTTAGAACGGATACAAAGGATTTGAGCAACACAATTAATGATCTTGTGCAAAGATGAGAACTAGATCTCTGAACCTGGAGAAGATACACCCTTTTCAAGTACAGATGTAGGAGGAACTGGGAAGAAAATGGAATATTGTACTCCCCCTTAATGCAATTCCCAATAAATTAGAAAACACTCACTATGCAGATCATATTGAATTAGAAATCAGCTTTAAAAGGATACTTAAAACTCTTTATACATTAGGAAAATTTGAAAACACATTCATGATTAATTCAAAGTTCAAAAAAAGAAATTGTGATAAAAATTAGACAAAACTCATAACTGAATAATAATAACTATACCACTTTTAAAAAGCACAAATAGTTACTTAAATTATAATCTTAAAATATATGACACTGAATGCTATATTAGATGAGAGAAAAAGGGTAAAACTTAATGAGTTATTTATGTATTTTAAGAAGACAGAAAGAGAACATGAGAATAAAACAAAAATTTCACAAGTGAAGAATGTACAAAGATAAAAACATACATTGAAAGGGAAATGAAAAGGAACAACGAAGAGGATTTTAAAAAAGAGAAAATAAAATTAGCTAATCTCTGCCAAATGGATCAATCAAGAAAATGGAAGAGAAAATAAATGATAACATTAGAAATGAAACTGTGACATAACCAACTGCCAGAGAGATTTAAAATATAATAAATTTTTATTGTGAACAAATTTAAACTAGACATTTTGAAGTAATGCAATGGAAAAATTTCCTGAAAATATAAATTATAAAGTAACTCATAAAGATAGTTTAAAAAGAGAGAACATATAATAATCATTTTAAAAGAGTGATTAATTTTAATGTATCCCCAAATGAAATTTTTAGGTTCAGATTATTTTAGAGAACATCTAAATAACAGATAAGGCCAGTATTTCACAAACTTCTTGAGATAGAGATGACAAAACATACATACAAAAAAATGCCCTCAAATAATATATTTAAAATATGGATATATTTTACTACAATAAAAATTAAATATTTTTCATTAGTGAAATGATACCTTTAAAAGAAGTGAAAAGGCATGTAGTAACTCAGGGGAAGATATTTGCAAACATATCATTAACAAAGGATGAATCCAGACTACATAAAGAACTAAAAATCCCTTATAAAAACAAATAGTTCAAAGTTAAAATGAGAAAACGACACACAGGCTTTGCAAAATATGTGAAAAAGTAGGAGAGTAGGGGTGAATAGGTGGAGCACAGAGGATTTTTTAGGGCAGTGAAAATGTTCTGTATGATACCATTATGATGAATACTTGTCATTATACAATTGTCCAAACTCATAGACTGTACACCACCAAGAGCGAAATTTAGTGTGAGCTATGGACTTTAGATGATTATGTGTTACTGTGGGTTCATCAGTTGCAAAATGTACCACTCTGGTGGGAGATGTTGATAATGGAGGAGGCTATGCATGTGTGAGGGCAGAGGATATATGGGAAATCTCTGGATCTTTCTCTAAATCTTGCTATAAACCTAAAACTGATCAAAAAAATAAAGTCATAACAAAAAAAGTCAATGGGATGAAAGCAAAAAATGTGACAGAACTGTTTCAGATTAAAATAAACAGATTGAGCTGGTAAACATTATTACATTACAAATCTTGATTTGATTCTGAAAAACTAAAATAAGATATAAATAATTTTTTGGCCAGTTGGATAAATTTTTAATATAGAGTATAATAAAATATTGTACTTTTAAATTTTCTCAAGTATGATACTGTTATTATGGTTACTGAAGGAGAATATCCTTTTCTTAGGAAATCAACACTGAGGTAGTTAGAGATGAAACCTGATGTTTTGCAACTTACTTTCAAAGCAATTGCAAATACGAAAACTTGAAAAAAATGATGGTCATTAAGTACAAAAAAGCTATTCAACCTTATAAATAATTAAGAAATGCAAAGGACAACTCATGTACAATTTTATGTCCACCAAATAGCCAAAAATATTAAAAGTCTGACAATACCAACATTGGAAAAAATAAATACTACAAAGAAATTGTTTCATGAACTAGAATTATAAGCATCAGTGCAGATGAATCTAAAGAATAAAAGGGGGAAAATTGCAGAAAATTCATACTGTATGTATGGTAACATTCACAATGTATGGTAGCTCTCAAAATTCAGGATATTAATTACCTCTCCAGCAGAAAAAGTGGTATGTGACTGGAAAGGTGGTGGTAATATTCTATACCCTAAGCTAAGTGGTACGGACAAGGCCATTTTCCTTCTTATCATCCTTTAAATAATATTCATCATATACACTCTTTAGAATGTATGAAATGTTTCAAAAGAATAACAACAAAGGAACACATCGGAGGAATATTTGATTTATTTGAAAAAAGAAAGTAGCAGGTGGAAATTATCAGCCCCAGTAAAGAGCTAGAGAGCGCAACTCAGAGTAGACATGAAAATTATGAGTTGAATGAAAATAAAGTTCAATGTCTATAACTACTTTAATACCATAATTTATTATCCAAATAATAATTAATAATAATAATAACAACAATAATATTCTAGCTGCCTCAGTATTATATAACCAAGATGCTTTATTACATGATAATTTATTTCAGAACATGCTGCGTATTTCTATGGGGAGTATAAAAGGAGTAAATTTTTGTTTTGTTTTGTTTTTCTCTTTAGTTATTCTTCAGAAATGAAACCATTTTGTGGTATCTTTTGATGGTTATCATTAACAAAAACATGGTGGCCTTAGCTCAAGAGGCTCATTATAATCTGAGCATTAATCACTATTTATATCATCACAGAGAATGACAAAATATACAAAACTTCCCCGTAACTACCCCAGGGCTTTTAGTCATTAACAATGAGATTTAAGAACTCTATTCGGGGTTGTTTCTCTACCTTGCTGAGACTTGGCTAGCCTGGTGCTTTTGCCAAAATATTTTCTTTTTTTTTTTTTTAAAGATTTTTTATTTATTTGACAGAGATAGAGACGGCCAGCTAGAAAGGGAACACAAGCAGGGGGAGTGGGAGAGGAAGACGCAGGCTCCCAGCAGAGGAGCCTGATGTGGGGCTCAATCCCAGGACTCCGGGATCACGCCCGAGCTGAAGGCAGACGCTTAACCGCTGTGCCACCCAGGCGCCCCTGCCAAAATATTTTCTAACATTTTCTCTTTCCCATGGAGTCAATTGCTACATCTCAAGTAGCAAAATGGAGCTCATGGACTTTAATTGTGCTCTTCCCTTGGTGTATCAAGAGATTGTTCTCTGCTCAGTAATTATCTTATACTGTAAACTAACCAAAGTAAGCACTCATGTTAGTGTTAGAGCCATTACTATTTAACCCGTTTTGAGTGCAAATGAATTCAGGAAATGTCCAATCTTAAATTAAAATCAGATTTGTATATGAAAAGCTTTTAAAATTATTCTGAGCAGAAAATCATCAAGTCTTGTTTTAAAATATGCTTTTTAAAGAAATAATAATTAGCTGATAGCCAGAAAACAGGTTTAAATGAAAGTATGCCTCTAAAACCCTTGTTTGCAACAAAAACGCAGGCATGTTCACAATGAACACTGCCATCAAGAGAATAAACACATAAAAACCAAATAAAAATCTTTCATTAAAATATAATTTCTGGAAACTGTAACTAAAAATGAGGATTTAGCTTCCTTGTACTTTTTATACTTAACCCCTGTACATCACTCCACATTTCAGGGATATTTATGGTAAAGAGTCATTTGGTACACCTCACAGTCGAGTTAGGAGGGGGTCATATCGCAATTCTTGTTAATCAAGAGGTCATAAATAAGAAGGAAATAGAATTCAAACTGCCAAATTCCAGATAAATGATTGTTGCCTTGTCTGTTGCATGAACATCATGCTGTTCTCAGTTAGGCATTCCTTTAATTTTATTCCACTGGACCACCAGCATTTATTGAGGTTTCAGGCTTTCTTCCATACAATTAATGAAGAGGCTGTCAGATGGCTACTATCTTAGTACATGGAACAATTTTCCTCTATATGAAACTAACTTGGCATAATCTTGGGTTTATTACAGGATATCCAAAAGATGCATTCATCCTGTTTTCCTTCTTTGATTCATTTCCCTTTAGTCATCATCACTGAGATTAAGCTTGATGATTTCTAAATCTATACTGCCACCTCTGACAGTGTCCAAAAATTTAGACTTGCTTTTTTAAATGCTTACATCTGAATAACCCACATTAAATCATTAGACCTTAAACCGAACCCCTAATTTCCCAACACCCTTTATTTGCCTGATTCTGCGTATGTTAATGCATTCACCAGGAAAAACCATGATGTCATCACATCTCCACACTTTTCTCTGTTCCTCCATTAAGTATGTGCCCAAGTCCTGTCGATTCAACTTCTGCATGGGCTCTCCCAATCTCCCCTTTACATCCTAACTGCCACCAAACTAAATCGAGTAAATCTTACAGTTCAGGTTCTGTCCTAGTAACTTTCCACGTCTTAACTCACTAAGGGCTCACTATAATGCTAAGAAGTGGGTTTTTTTACATCAGTGTTACAGATCTATCATCTGAGAATTGGAGAGGTTAAGAAACATGTCCAAAGTTAACTGGTTACTGCTGGCACTGAGACTCAAGCCCAAATCCACACCATTGTTTTCTAAAAGAAAGCTTAGACATTTGTGACAGTCTGGGTTTGTTTGCTCTGCCACTTATTAGCTAGATGAGTATCTTGATATTGCCAAGCCTCATTTTATTCATTCCGCAAATGTACAAAAGATTTCCTCTTAGTGTTGTTGTATTAAATGATATACTTCCTTAATTATTAATGATTAGCACAGTGCTTAATGTATATTAATATGCTAAATAAATATTTTAAAAATAAAAATATGTAAGAATTATTATTTCTTTATTGTTGTAATATGTTCTTTAAGAGGTCTCGACAAAAAACATCCCTGGTTCAAACAATATATTTTTCTTCAATCCCAGCTCTGATCATGTTACTTTCTGATTTAAAATTTTCAGTGACTCAAATAGTATCCTTCTGTCAACAAAATTCTGTATTGTGGCCACAACCAGTATCTTCAACATTTAATAATACTTTACTTTCTTACTTAATCATCTAATCAACACAGACAACTTACCATTTCCCCAACTCTGATATTTTTAGCCAAATCTTAGCTTGGGCTGATCCATTGACCATGAATATACCTCCCCTTCTAGATTTGTTAGTATTCTGTCATACTATGACAGAGAACTCAAATGCTACCTCTTCCATGAAATCTCCCTAATTCCTAGAAGAAATACTATAGCCCCTTCTTTGTTCCCATTGTCCACATTTTGTCATGGTATACATTGCATTCTACCTTGTAATGCAGATAATTGTGAACATGCCCTGACTATACTAATGAAATCAAGAACGAATATTTTATGTTTGTGTAAATTCTATAATTAAAAAATGACACTTGGAACCCATAGATGAGAAATAATGACTTCTCACCTATATACAGATATGAAGTTGATACACAAAATAGAAGTGTTTTTAGTTAAATGCCGAATTTGGAAGGGATATTGATAGTATTATTTTCTCTTTTTGTTCCATTCTTATCATTTAAAAGTGTACTTTTATATCACTTTGGTGATTTTTTAAGTAGAGACTCTTTCACTTCCATAAATAAATCTTTTTTTGGAAGAGAGAGTTTTTTCTTCCATTGACAATGTCAAATGTATGGTGCCACATGAAAAAATTCAGAAGAAAATCAGACATTTACATTGAGCTTATAAATGAAAGAAGGAAAATTTTTATTAAATACATCTATATGGTGGCTGTCCTCTTCCAAGCCTAGAAACAAAATTCAAGTTTTGTTTGAGTTTTTCTGAGATCACTACTAACTTTGACAAAATACATTACATAGAGCATCTCTTTTCAGTCAAGCCAAACTCAGCTTACAAAAATATTTTAATTGACACAGTGATTCCAACTATGTTTATATAGAAAATGAAATCATTCTTACATTAAGCCTCTGATAGTGTCCGCTTATCTTTTGAACCAACTGAGCATCTTGAAATAGTATACCTAATTCTTGCAGCTGGGCATCTAAGGATTCCACGAGTTACTAAATGCAGTCCTTTCCTTAGTGTCCTAAGGATTAAGGAGTTCTAGGTCAGTGTCAGGGCTGCAATTTCAGCAAGTCCTGCTGATGGTTCCTCTCTTCTGTGCAGCATTAGTGTTATGCCTGAGCTCCTGCCTTCCAAGTTCCCTGTCACGTTCCCTATGCTGAACTCCATGTTGTCATATGTTGTCACATCCTACCTTTCTTCTATGATTAGGGCACTGCCTTCTGTGCCATTTTTCTCAGGTAGAAGACTTTCTTTGCCTGCAGACTAATCCCAGAACTGGGTACCTCAGTCTGTTGTAAAATATTTTTGATAAAACTAATCCCATCTGCATGGACCACTACTTAGTTGGTATATACCCTTACTGATTGCATGTCGTGCTTACTTAGAAACTGACAAAGAACTTTCAGATGCTACTTGTTTGGTTGTCGGACTGGGCCATCCATTCAACCTTATCGCGTGGACTGTTCTGCATTGCTGAATCTACACTGGGTGAACTGTGTCAAATCTGGATTCCATTTATCATACATAATTGTTACTTTTCAGCTCCTTTTTTGATAGTGATCCATTCAGTCTAGGATATCCAGGATTCTTAAAAAAAATGTTTCCCTATTAATTTGTCAGATATAGCCATCTGTTTCAGTTTTAATTATAAAATGTTAGAAAACTAATCTTTTCAATTATCAATGTAGCCTGTCATCTTCTGTGTCAATATTCACAGCACCAATAAGTTCCTGTTTTCTTAGATCATGACTTTAGAAATCATAAGATTTTTTTCTTTTTCTCTTTCAACCTTATTCAAATGATTAATCAAGATTTTAACATTTTCTTCTGTGATAGGTATCTTCTTTCCTATTCATAGCAACCTGATCCCTGTTAAATGTGATAATTCCTACAAATGTTTGAACTGATATTTTATTTAAATATTTACATTAACAATAGAAAAAAAACTGCTCAAATATTTTCATTGTATCATTTTTGTGTAAAAGTGGCTTTCAAATAGGTACTGGAAGTAACCAAAACTCATTTACCTGTATTGTAAGATCCTTTATTAATTGTCTCCTTTATATCTATTAACTTAACATCTTTCAAGTTTCGGTCATTCAATCAGCACAATTTCTTTTGCACTTTAACTCTTTGAACATATGATTTTCAAATCAGGAAATATGTAGTCAAATAAATGTATGAAAATATCCAGGTTAAGATATTGCTAAATTGTTTTATCTGGATCAAGCCTTAACACTAGTCTAGGGTACAGATCCATTAAAAACACCACGTGGAGGCAAAAAAAAAAAAAAGAAAAAGAAAAAAAAAAAGAAACCAATTAGCTTGCTGACCTTCTTCTTTGTTTTGTTTTGCTTTATTTTGTTTTGTTTTTTGATTCCAGGTTTACAACATAGATTTTTTTTCTAGTTCTACCCCTACTTAAAATATACAAGACATTTGTTTTGAGACAAACCTCAAAACTACCCTTAAATTATTTTTCTTAATGTAGTAAATAGATTCTATGACTAATTAGTCCTGCACTCACCAAACAGTTAAAGACAGCATAATAATTGTCAATGAAATGTTTTCAAATCACGTCTAAGTTTCCTTGTTATGTACTTTCTCTTATGTACATGTATGAGAAAAACTGTCTCATTGTTTAATTTTGGAGTTGGCTCATGTACATGAAGATGCTAAGTGACAGTTAAGGCCAACGATTATTCAGGGACTCAACTTAAGGAGAAATTCCCATACTGGGGTCATTAGGACAGGTATCACCTTCTCATAAGAAGTAGGAATTAAGATATCTTTTGAAATATAGATAGATTCAAAGAACGTACTTTAGTCAAGGCACAGAAACTGAGAAAAGAGGTCAAGGTAGACATGAACAAGCTATAGCTGAGGAATAGACAGTGGGCTAGCCTAGTACAAGCAGTATGTATTGAGAAATATTAAGAATAATTGTTGAGAAGGTAAATTGAACTGGACCATAAAGAAACCTTAAAATAAAAAGTTTAGATTTATTAGACAGATAATGTCTTATAGTCTTATATACGGTAGATGTTCAATAAATAAATAAATATATATGTATATATATATTTCTTTAAGAAATGTAAAGACACATAAAAATACTAATAATGATGCTTTGTTGCCAACAGAGAAAGTAACAACAGGTCACAGAATTGATTAAAGCACCAAAATTATTGATAGCATCAATAATAAATCTGATTTCATTGCCCATGTGGAAGCTTATATTCACCATGTTCATGTTTTCAAAGCCCTTATTGGGAAAGAACATGTATTCTATCTTAGGAAACTATGGAAAAAGAACATATTAACTCTATCAAACATCTATGACTATACAAAATGTTAACAACTAAGGGTAAAGCATTTTCCATAGAAATCAAATTAGTGGGCTGCAAGAAGTTTTTTTAAATTAAAATTTAAATAATCAGTATAGCGCTTTATTATTTTTGCTTTCCCTAAAAATGCATTATCGCTCAACTAATCACATTTGGAATGAACATTACATACATGTAACTAAGGCCATTATAAAAATGACAGTTGTTTTCAATACTAGTAAAGTATAAGTTCAAGTATATAAGACATCACCCTAAAGAGCCTGAGGTCATCCTGCTAATAGAAGTTTAGATGTACAGAAATATTTTGTGATTGCCTGTAAGACCACACAGAAATATTACCAGGCCAAAACATGACCATATTCTCTGAATTTATTGATACTAATATTTTACAATCATTTGAAATATAATTAGTTTCTAGAAGATTATATACATGAATAATTTTTCTCTTATATCTTGAGTTTTTATATATATGATAAAATTTTGGCAACAATTAGATAATAGTTACTGCAAATGCATGAGCTTAATTTTGCTTGCCTTGGAAATGACTGATTTCTGCCTCAGTGGCTTTGGTTGGAGGACGGCATAATGAAATCAGATAAAGTATGCAAGTCTCTAAAAGAAGCTACATATATGGTAGCTTAGTTCAGGTAGAACCATGAAGTGAAATGAACATGGGTTTTCAAGTTCAATAAAAAGCCCCCAAAACTCATGCTCTTTCTACTGCATCAAACGCTGAGCCTTAAAAATGTTAATTCTTAAGCAGTATGATACAGAATCTCTATCTCAAAATGGGAAAATGTGCTCAAGTTAAAATATTTTTGGTCAACAGTGTGAAGTGATGTTGCAGGCAAAACTGGGTTTGAATTTGTTGTTAAATCTTCCCAGCTATATGTTCCAGGTTTAATTGTGGGAGTGGCCCAGGGAGAGTCCAATTATGTAAATAACCAAGAATTTTCAACCATGACCCATATGCTTTCCAATATGTGTTCGGTTGAGGAACAGAATACCTCTACTTTCTATTTCAGTATTATATAGAAAAATCTCAGTGACCATGCAATACTCTTGTTTTAGAAAATTCAGGAAGAGTTTGAGGGAAGATGGATTTCTCTTCATTTTTACAAGTGAATGAATAAATATTACAATACCAGAAAAGGAGCACGAAAGTGAAGAACATGGGAGTATTGAGAACTTTTTTACATACAATTTAAAATTCTTTTCCACAAAATCATATTAATCCAAAAATAAGGTCGAAATAGAAAGTCAAATGTCAAGGACTAGGACTAGAATTTTTACACTTGGAAAACTGTATTTCCTCTTGACCTTTAAGTAGACAAGAGGGTGATAACCCTCAGTTCCAATCAAGTTTCTGATATTCTTTGGTTAACAGTTCTGAGAAAGAATCAACAAAACCACCAAAAGGGGCAGGAAAAAGTATTTTCTTTAAAGTGACAGTCAGTGTGTGTGTGTGTGTGTGTGTGTGTGTGTGTAGAGTATATAACGAAGATATACGTGCACATACATACACAAACTATGTGTATATACATATACACATACAACATTTCTGATCCGTTCTCTGCCTATGACATTATTCCAGGTTTTGTTAAATTTCAATATTCTGTTACTCTGTTTGGGGTTATGTCACTTAAGAAGTCATCAGTGAATATTCTATAATGATAAATAGCTATTTGTTTTTATTGGAGTAAGTGAAATAGCTGAATTTGAACTGAAAATATTTGTTAGAGTTATAAAACCTTTTTCAATTCATATATTTTGTTAAATTGAAATTAGGAGACCCTCTTCTTTTAGGATTTCAGGATAGGAATCACTTAGAGAACCTTTTGAAGCATATAATCTCTTCTTAAGTTTATGAATTTAAAATAAAAATAAAACTAGCATGTATACTAATTAAAGGAATAGTAAATACAAAACAAGCAAGAAAAAAAAAAACAGAAAAATCTAGGCAGAACTCAAGAGGCATCACTTAATCCCTTTAAAACAATGTCCAAAATGAAATATTTGGGTACCAGTCATATGGTGCTTCATTCAGTGGCTCGTTAAAAACAAAATTCACTGGTTCACATGTACTTCAAAGATTTTTAAAAAGTGAACTTATATCACTGGTCTTATATTTTACTTTGGTGGTCACAAGGTCTTAGGACGGGGGAAAATGCTGTCATTTTGAAGTTGTATTGAGGTTTCGTCTTTGGGGGATAAAAAAAAACAGGAGTTCAAAAAACATGATATGATCTTAATCTTTAGTTCTCTTATAATTTTAAGTTGTGCTCTATTATTTCTGTTTATATGTTTGCTAAACTTATTTGTCTAAGAATGAATTTAGTTATATACAGGACAAGACAGGCACAAATAAGAATATTGAATCAAGATGAAAAAGAAGGAATTATTCTCAGAATTACCTAGCTAACCTAGTATACCATATTTCGCTTTTTCTTTATCTAATAGCAATTGCAAGGTGAATTTGTTACATAGTCAATTTGATCATCACTAGAAGTATGAACACTGCTGTGTTACCCAAAACAATATGATAAATTAGTAAAAGAGATAATAATGGAAGATTTCTGAGTTCTAGTCCAATACACTTTCCCTATAAAACTGTATTTTTGCTCATATCTATATTTACAAGTGTATGAATATTTCATATAAACAAACACTACATTTACTGGAAGTTACAAAAGATCTCGGTTACTTCTCCATCTTGTATTTCAACCACCATTGTCAAACCCAAGCAGAGCAGGGGATCCGTGGAGAGATGGAGTTTTATGACTATATTCGTCTTACTGCTACAAACTGCAACATGTGCTAGAATAAGGGAGACAGTTCTCCAGGATTCCACCTGGGATGGGCAAGGTCTAAGAAGAGACCAGGAGATTAAATTCAAATATTCTTTGGGATATTTTAGTTCTATCCCCTCTGAAGCATCTGGGGTATATATGTGAGGATAGTCAAGGCTTAGTTCAAAAATTTTTAAATGCCTAATTAAGTTCAAACATACCACATCTGAAAATTTTGTGTAATTAGGAATCTAAAATATTCAAAATTATATTGTATTAATACCACAGTTAGTGAAATAAAAATTATGTTATTTATAAATGTTCTTACCTTTACATCTTTGACATTCATCCTTGTTCCCTCTTTCCCAACAAAGATATCATCAATATCCACAAGAATATATCTATCCAAGGACAGTGTCAGCCTCTTCCCTGACAAGAAGGAGATGGCATCTATGAAGATGAGCTTATGTAGCCAAAAGTTTAAGTTGTTGCCAAAAAGAACTCTCTGAATTCCATCATGAAGTCCCAGATCTTGAATCACCGTCGCATAGAGTGGTTTGCTGGATAAGGATGAAAGGGATTTTTCTGTCTGTAATTCAGTTAAAAGCACAGGCTGGTAGGTTGAATGATTATATTGGAAAATAGTCCAGTCTTCCCCAGGAAGAGGGCCTTTCTCAACCTTGGGGGCTTTGGTAATATGCAGCAAAGGAGACTGAGGGTTGACAAAACAGTCCTTTAGAGCTAGATTATTGAAAAGGTTTAATGGAAAGCCTTTTAATTGTGTACTTGGTAAGCTGTTCTCATTGGCTTTATGAAAACCAATTATACTAACACTGTATTCCACACAGTATTTTTCTAAAAGCTCTCGATTCCATGAGTCCATGCTGACGTACTTCAGAATATTTTCATAAATAACTAAAATATACTTCCCTTTGCCATTATCTGTAAGAGGAGGTATATCCCCCTTGCCGGGGGCAATGACCATTTGGTACTGAAATCGGCTAGACTCCAAGATAGCTATGATATCTTGACCAAGTTGAGAGTATTGGCTCTCCACAAATAGGAGGACAGTAGGATCAGTTTTGGATGTATCAATAGGTTTAACTGTTTTTAGTTCCAATGACCGATATGGTAGACTTTTGATGTCAGCACATTCTGCTTCTGCAGTGGTTTCAATAAGTGTCATTTCCTGTTTATAGCCGGAGTAGAGGAAATAGGCAGAAATGACAATACTCAGCAAGCAAAAGGTAGCTAAGAGAACAATCAATGTTCGAAAACTTCTCCGAAGCTTCACAATAAGATTCATTTTTTAAAATACTGCTTTGGAAGTTTATTCCAATTTCTTTTCCTAAAGTGCCATAGTGAATAAAGTATGAGATGGTGCAAATATCACTCCCCACAAGTTCATGTAACCATTGCAAACCATGTAAAATGTTTGAAGGGATCACAAATTAAGTTAAAGCTAGAAGGCAATGGAGCAGGAGATCAAAAGTTGAAGAAGAGATTTTGAACTTGTCCAACACCAAATATTGACGCAGAATCCTTTAAACATCATCTGAAAAAAAAGGAGAAATGTAATAACCAAGACATAAATAGAAATAGAAATATTATGTGATACAGATGCTTATATATAAGAAACATACATATCGAAGATAATTTTAGTGTTTTAATATGTTAAAATATTAATAGCCTGAAGTTTACAGTCTAGGTTTTTACTATTAGAACAGATTTTTTTCATGTCCTCAAGAATACAGAACCTTATTTGATTTTGGCAAAGAGTATACATATACACACACACATATTGAGATCATTTTTCAAACTAGCCATCTCAAAAAAAAAAGAGAGGTAAGAAAGAAAGCTTTAGTGTAAATGTTAATTACCACAAAGATGGCTTCCACAGGACTGGTAAACATTATTTACATAAAGAATTAGGAAATCAAATATTTGTGTGGGAGTTAGAACAGTGAAACATGCTTTTAAGTATGTTAAGTATCTAGAGTGCCAAGCTGAGGGAATGATTTTGTCTTAAGTATATAGTTGTTACAGGTTTTTCCCTTTAATAACATACCCTTTTCTGAAGTTACAGGGAGACACTGGCCTTCTTCACTGTAACAGCCAAAATAGACAAGATTTCTCCTCTATTCTTACAAGCAAAGTGAGAGAGAAGCTATGGGAGAAAGAACAAAATGGGAACAACCATCCTCAGACCCTTCTAATAAGAGGCCAGGAACCTACATGAGAAGGAAAGCTTTGACATATTTGTCTCAAAGCACATTCCTAAATTTGGCTTACTCCTATAATCAGAGTTAAAATGGAATTTTTATTAATTTTTTTATTCATTATTAATTTTTATCCACTATCAACTGTTCTATTTCCCTATCATGTTCTTTAGTTCAAAAGAAAAAGAATGTAGATAGAATTTTAAAAAATCTTCCCCAAATGGCTTCACCACAAATGGACATGTTTCCATTGGTAGATTTTTTTTTAATGGATGACTCTGATTTTTACTGAATTGCTAAAATTTTTCTTCATTCTCCTCAAAACTGTTTTAGACTCTTTATGGAATTTTCCATTTCCCAGTTTGCCAAACTAGTGGAAAGCAATCAAAAAGTTCATGCTTTCAATCTGTGATACATATACTTAAATACACAATAATGCTGTATATTATTGACATACAACGTCATAAAAATCAAAATAGCTTGTATTATAATGTAAGAGTTGTATATTGTATATATTGTATCATATTGTAAATACTTTATGGGTTTCTGTATTTTGTTTTTTAAATTTAAGGAATCTGTGCAATTAATGATTATTAATGATTAAAAATGAGTGATTAAAAGATTAAATGATTACACTTTATAATATTATGTCACTACTTCCATTTTATGTTTTCTTGTTCTGAAATACATTTTTCTTCGTTGGCAATTTAAATGAAATTCAATAATAACTTAAAATAACTTTTGTTTATGTCTTAGATTTTGGAAAAAAATTAAAACAATCTCAAAAATCCATAATTTGAAATTTTACAATTTCTACCAGACATTTTAATTCTTCAGATTCTAAATATATATGCATATATATTTAGAAAGAGAGAGAGAAACTTGAATTTTTGCTTGTGAAAGACAGTAAACCAATTTGAAAAACCTTCCCAGTGATTTCATATTTACTTTAAAGGAAAATTAACTTCCATGTTAGGGACTTATTAATACTGGTATCAAATATAATTCTTTAAGATAACTATTTGTTTTCCAAAAACTTTTCAAGTGTTTCAAAATTCTATTACCTATAAATAAATTGAATTGTATTTTACTAAAAACAAATGAAATACAGCAATAAAAAGGCTTTGGTTTGGTTAATATATATAAATCAATTATACTCTATCCTGTACTTTTATATGTATCTGACAATTTTCATAAAGTCTGCTTTAAAACTAAAAATTAAATATATGTAATAAATATTGAAAGAAATTTGAAATTTGCCAAAGGAAATTATACAGTCTTGTATTATGTCTATTACTAGACTTCTCCAAGCTTATGTATTTGATTTAGAAATCCATTTAAGTATACATGGAATTAGCCCCATCCCCACCCTTCCACTCCCCATATCACACACAAGAGCAGAAATCTATTTAATCCACATACTTTGGGGGTTTGCTTAGAATATAAAAAATAAATTTAGTTGGGAATTTAAAAAGAAACTAAATGTATGAAAAGTTAATACTTTGTTAAATCCTTATCTATTCTGACATTAAAGATGTGATTTTTATTCTTGAACACACAAAAGATGAGATGTCAGTTTTGCATATTAGAACAGCTCATCTTAATATGCAAGTGAAAAAAAATTAAAAAGCATATGGAACTAGAATCTGCCAACCAAAAGAATAAATAAAATTTAAATGTGACATTTATTTAACATTATTATGTTCAGAGTTTGAAGAATGATAGATATATATTATCACCATTGTAGATATGTGAATTTGAATGAGTGTGAGTATGAGTGTGTGTGTGTGTGTGTGTGTATGTTTTAACCTAAGGAGTTATCCTTCCCATTCAATTCTCCCACTTACCTTTCCCTACAAAAATTAGCCAGTGGAAGTGAGGAAGTCTGGACAATAAAAGATGGTATACCAAAGATGTTTATTTATGTTCTATGCCTTAGATAGGAGATGGTTTAGCATTGTTATGGGTGCCAAAGCGATGTAGTCTATGATTTGTCTGAATCTCTTATTGTGAAATAATAGAAAAATACACACACACACACACACACACACACACACACACACACACACACACCTGCCCTCCAGTTCCTGGCAGAAAGAACCTAGAACGTGTAATTTCCTAAGTGATGAGAGCGCTAGGAGCATCTTTTGTTCTAATATTTGGTCTTTGATCCTGGTTCCTGACACAGAGCTCCTAAAGCCCTTCGAATTTCCTGAGTGATAGCAGTATCTTTTGTTCTAATGAGGCAATGCTTGGTGGGCTCCTGGTGGTCCCTAGAAATACCAAGGCCTGTTTAGAAGCTTAGAACTTTCAGCTTTGCCCCCATCCTGGAAATTGGGTCAATGATGGATCATGACCAAATGATGAAGCCTCTATAAAATCCCCAAAATTTTGGGTTCTGGAGAGCTTCCAAGTTGGGAATACATCCACGAACCAGGAAGGTGATACACAGAGACAGAAACTCCTGCACTGGGGACCCTACCATACCTATCTTATGTATCTCTTCATCTGGCTGTTCATCTGTATTTTTTATCATACAATAAATTGGTAAACGAAAGTAAGTGATTCCCAGAGTTGAGTGAACTTTCCAGCAGACAATCGAATCTGAACCCAAGGTGAGTCATAAGAATCTTTGATTTGTCTCAAAGTCAGAGAGAACAACCTGGGATCTAACTCTTGCAATTGGCATCTTAAGTGGGTGGGGTCAGTCTCCAGCGATTGAGTCCTTAACTTGTGGTGTCTGCGCTAACTCTGGGTGGTATCCCAATTGAACTGAATTGTAGGACATCTAGTTGGTGTCACAAAGAACTGCTTGGTGTGGGAAAACCTACATCTAGAGTCAGAAGTGTTACGAGAGTGGTAGTAGAATGAGTGTAAAGAAGAAACACAAGGAGGAAGGAGGAAAACTAAGTTTACTATACACTTACCTACTGCTGTGCCCCTCACAAAGGAAAAAAAAAAGCAAGGCAGCATCTAAGGTAGGAACACCAACTTAAGAACCTTGGAAAGGTCAAATAAAATTGAGCTCATTTTTAAAAAGACACATATGTTAAATGAGACATATAAAATTAGGGATATTCATTTAAGGATAATTGGTGAAGACATTAAACTGCTGTTCCAAAAGTCTAAAAAGATGTGCCATGTGTTCTTAAGGAGTCTAGGTGGTATGCTGAAGTCTGTACTTTATCTTTATCCAATGCATCGTGCAAGATGAACCTGAGACCAGTTAGCAACAAAAGCTATATGCCCTGCTTTCCCTTTACACCATGATGTCTTCCTTTATAGAATGAATGGACAAATGTATGAGTGATCAAGTAAATGGCATCTGTGAAGAGTATCTATTTCCTTAACCATCATACCAAGTGAGTTAAGTAAACTTTGATCCCAAGTTGGCTAAATCTTTCACATGTCCTAGTAAGTTCATCATTAAAAATTTGGAAAAGGAGGCCTACTCATTATTTTTTGTGACCCTATCCCCAAAAAAGTGGGGGTGCATGACCCCTGTGCAGGCTTTGGTGTGAAAAAAATGAAGGTTTTAGGTGCCTTCCTTGTTTTCTTTTTTCTTTTTTCTTTTCTTTTCTTTTCTTTTTTTCTTTTCTTTTCTCTTCTTTTTTCTTTCTCCCCTCCCCTCCCCTCCCCTCCCCTCCCCTTCCTTCCCTTCCCTTCCCTTCCCTTTCCTTTCCTTTCCTTTCCCTTTTCTTCTAGCCTTCCAAGTGTGACTCATCACCTCAGTGGTAGTGGATTAAATATCTCTCAGAAACATTCACTCTCTTTGAAGAATAGATAATGTGAAAAAATATTGTTCAGTATATGTATTTTAAAAATGTTCTTTGACTTATTTCCAAAATACATTTATAGATTTAAAAAAAATAGTTTCTGTGAAATCCATTTACCAAGGGTTCTCAATCATTGTAAATTTCTCGTAATCTCTGGTAGCAACATAGAAATTAGTAAACAAAGCAAATATAGAAACTATTACGGTTATTGCTATTTTTTGGAAAGAAAGAAATTCAGAAGTAAGCTGGGGGCTAGGAATCACAAAGAATGTATGAGTGATTGTTTCTTTTTTGAAGGTGGTGTTATGAGCTATACAGATTACCACAGAAGTTGATTACAATTCAGCTGAAATTGTAAAAAAAAAAACCCATCACAATATTTACCAGCACTTAATCCTGGTAAAAACACAATTGCCAGCATTTAATGAGTGGCCACTACTTGACAGTCACTATGCTACATTTTTTTGCATTCATGATCCTGTTTAGTCATTATTAGTCTATTTTTTAAATGAGGAAATGGAGATTTAGAGGATTTAAGAAAGGGTCTGAGACCACACTGTGAGTGATTTTTGATGCCAGGGTTCTATGCTTCAACATTGCATTGGTGAGAAAAACCAAGTTAGATGAAACCAAAAACTTAGCAGTTAGCATAATTAAATAATTTAACCCAAATATCAGCAAGTTTTATTTCAATTTTAAAAGTTCAGATATTCAAAGACAGAAATACCTACCAAAAATGCAGAAAAATCTATACATGAATTGGATTAGCGCAAAAGAAACTGTGTTGAATGTTGAAATGACCTAAGAATTTGCAATTGTTCAATTTTGACTTTTCATGATACATGGGGAGGGGGGAACATATTTTATCGAGTATCTCATTTTCACATGCTTCATGAGTTTCCTCTTTGATTTTTGGAATATTATAAAGAATTAGCTCATATTTCATATTAATAAAGCAGTGATTTTTAATTAAAAATTGTGTTATGTAAACATTTAACCATATATTCCCATATATTAATGATACTTGCACTCTCCTGGGGAGAATTCCAAAATTTATAATCAACTTTCAGAGGCTTATTTTTTCTGAAATTATAGTTCACCAATACATAAATGTGAATGAAATAGACCAGAACAGAAATATTGATGTACCTCATGAAGTGAGTGTAAGTAGCACTTTAGGAAACGTGTGAGGAAACGTGTGTTTGATAGCTTTGTTTTTTTTTTGTTTCTGGGTCCCAGTGAAGGTTATTTCTTTTCTGGGTCAGAATAAAAAATGTTTGAAAAACACCACTCCAGAAGGCACAGTTAATTCAAATTATTTAACCTGGTTTTAAGAGAATTATAAATATCACAGAGGCTTTAGCTAAAGATGAATTTATTCTCTTGAGATTCTGAGTGCTTTCTGAAAATATCCATTATTGATTCAACTGAATTTGAGACTAATTGGTTGATACCATATGGTTTGATCCCTTGGAGCTCCTTTCAGCTTCCAGGCCTCGAAATATTTTGATATATTCAGCAACAACCATACCTATATAACCAGTTAACTATTACTAAACTTTTATACACTTCATATTTTCTTGATTTCAGTAACATAATATAAATTTATTTTAGGCCCCAAAGTGTGCATTTTTATCAATACAAACTCCTAAAAGTGTCATTTCAAACATAATGATAATATTACTACCACCAGATTATATTGTAACATAATATTATATTAGGCACAGAGCTCTGAGCTATCAGCTATATTCATACTTCAAAAGATTATGAAGGGAACTCAGTAAATAGAAGAGTAAATGTCAGGCAATTTCTTTTATCACAATTTCCTGGAGATAGATGGATAGATAGATGATAGATAGATAGATAGATAGATAGATAGATAGACATAGGTATAGATATATATGATGCATATATATACACACATATTTACCTATATATGGTGCCTATTTACCATTTCATAGGTCTTGCTTTCTAAAGCAGAAAAACAAGATGATTTTTCAAAAGGAAGAGTACATTTTTATTAAAATAAAAATGCAAATATCTGTGTATTTAACTTGCTTATTAGAAAGACATGAGAACTTTGAGAAGAAGGAAAATACTAACTGGACATTTGTTCTGCTTTGCCATATAAAATTTGTGACCAAGTGGAGAGGTCTAGTAAAGCAATTGTTGCATAGAACTCTGTATTTATTTTTATAGTCAAGATTTCATCAGGAAATTTTACGCTTAACACTATTAAAATAATATCTCCAGAACCTGTAGTCTAGAATTTAACAGTATCAAATATCTTTGGAATACCTGTATCTGTTCTAAGGGTCCCTAAAATTCAGACAATTCCCTTAGGACTTTGGGATGTCTTTGAGACAGATCTGTGACATCTATGCCATTTTTGTGTAGATTTGGGGATAATGTTTACTGGGATATTCAGAATCAAACTAGGACCATAGGTGACTTGGTGGCTCAGTCAGTTAAACCTCTGAATCTTGATCTTAGCTCAGGTCTTGATCTCAGGGTTATGAGTTCAAGCCCTGTGTTTCAAGCCTACTTAAAAAAAAAAAAATCAAACTAGGACCAGCTTGGCTGTCTAAAATTCATTTTCATTTTGGATATGCTCCTATTTTCTCCTATTTTCTTCCTTAGGGAAAAAGCAAAGGCAGCCATTCAACATGTAAAAGTATTAAAAGCAAAGGCAGCCATTCAACATGTAAAAGTATTAAAAGTATTAAAAGCAAAGGCAGCCATTCAACATGTAAAAGTATTAAAAGTATTAACCTTTATTAAGAGTATACTATTTTCCAGGTACACCTACAAATTCAATTCTAACTCATATCATCATAAAAATTACCTAAGTTATTTTGTTTTCATCTGTTCTTAATTTCTTCTCTTTATTTACTATTTTCCTTTCATCTCCAGAAAATCTTTCTTTTTTCCTTTCTTTCTCTTTTCCATTCTTTCCTTTTTCTTTGTCCTTTCTTTCTCTTTTCCTTTTTTTCCTTTTTCTTTTCTTTCTCTTTTCCTTTCTTTCATTTTTTTCTTTTCTCTTTTCCTTTCTCTTTTCTCTTCCTTTCTCTTTTTCTTTCCTTCCTTTCTTTTCTTTCTTGAAAATCTTTCTCTTGTTTTCCTTCCCCTTCCTTTTAAAGTTATCGATTTAATGTTTTTTTGCAAATTCGATTCAATGTGAAGTATGTGAGCATTCATCAATTGATCTACGTAGCAATGTTTCCATTTTTTCTAACCATAAAAGCAATTTATGTGGGGACCAGAAAAGGTAACCAAAGAAATACAATATATGGTAGCTTCCTTGTTTAGATACACTCTTATTAACAATTTTGTCTCAAAAGGAAGCTCTTTTCTATAAATGGTCTCATCTACAAAGGTGATGTTAAAAATGTTTTTAAAAACTGACACAGCTAAGTTTTTTTCTTTATGAAATTTATGTATATTTGTACGACACAAGCATGAAAAATTTGAAAACCTGGAAAAGTACAAATAAAAATTAACACTGCTTAATAAAAACCTCTCATGTATTTCCTTTTAGTTCTTTCTCTATATGTAATTTGTTTTATGTACTTGTCATGTAGTTGTGTATGTTTACTTTTATGTGTTTTTATGAGGTTGTGATTATACAAAAATAATTTCATCCTATATAACTTAAAAAACATAACTAGTTATAATAAAAAGGAAAACATCCCTTTTATATCCCTCATTGCTTTTTTATTTCTATTCCTAGTCATATTTTGAGGATTTCAGTAACTTCTAAGCTGATAGCCCCACTATCGAATTCCCCAACTATCTTTTTTTTTTAAACATTTTATTTATTTTGAGAGAGAGAGAGATCACAAGCTGGGGAGAGGCAGAGAGGGAGAGGGAGAAGCAGGCTCCCATCAGCAGGGAGCCTGATGCAGGGCTCTATCCCGGGACCCATGAAATCATGACCTGAGCCGAAGGTAGCCGCTTAACCAACTGAGCCACCCAGGTCCTCCTAATTTCCCAACTTTCTACTTAACAAAGAAAATAGAAAGTGAGTGTTGAACTAGCTGAACATCACCCTGGGAGTCAAGGTGACTCCCATCAATATTTCCTAAACCTAAGGAATTCTAACCTTATTTATTTGCCTCCTGATGCATGGAAAATGTGTATTTCTTGTAAGGAGATGCTTTTCCCCCCTACCTCTTTTCCAGAGCTTTAAACTCTTTTTTGAGGACTTATTTAAAATCTGGGATTGCCATTTGTTAGTAATGACCATAAACAACATCTACATATGTTTTGTTAGGTACTTAAAATATTTTGATATTTGAATGGCTTTGGTCTCCACCATTTGCTTGCTACTCTTAGTCTGTTTGGCCCTGTATTTATTTCAGTTTGAGACTCCAGGTATTTTCTTTCTTTCTTTCTTTCTTTCTTTCTTTCTTTCTTTCTTTCTTTCTTTTCTTCTTTCTTTCTTTCTTTCTTTCTTTCTTTCTTTCTTTCTTTCTTTTCCTTCCTTCCTTCCTTCCTTCCTTCCTTCCTTCCTTCCTTCCTTCCTTCCTTCTTTCTCTTTCTTTCTTCTTTCTTTCTTTCCTTTCTTTCTTCTTTTTCAGGTATGGTATTCTTAAACAGTTTACCTCACATCCATCTTCATAAAATTTCTTACCACAGCCACAGTCACCCCAACCCAAGCAACTGCCTTAATATTTTGCTTTACTTATAGTCAAGCTTTTTGAAAGTGTTTCTCTTGCAAAATTCTTTTATCTTGTCATACCCACACTTTATATGTTGAATAATTTGCAGTTCTGGATTGACCAAAGTTGTCTCTTCTATTGCTAAGTCTAATTAGCTCTTAGTCATCTTGAGAAATTTAAGTTAGATAAAATCATTTCAAGAAAAATCACTCCTGACCTTGCAAAAGCTAGTTCAGATGGGTATATCTCCATTGTGCTCTCCTAGTACAGCCTCTATCACAGGGTATTTCAATGTAATTATCAATGAATTTCCATAGTCAGGGACTGTGATTTATTCAGAATGGAATCTACCCCACTTTATAGACCACCCTGTATGCCATATACTAAAGACAGAAATATTCAATGACACTTGTTAAGAGGTAAGGCCAATTTTATTCAGGAATATTGTGATAGGTATGGGGATGACTGCAGTGGGGTTTCATTGTGGGGTAAAGAGATTAAACTCAACTCAATATAGCATGGATAAGAGGGGATTTATGGCCAAGGAGCAGGGTGGAGGTCAATGGATAGAAAATTAAGAGAAAACATCAGGGGTTAGGGGGATTCTGGTTAAACCCACCTAAAAGGATTCTTGCTTAAGTTAGGCTAGGGTGTTCAGACATCATTTGGGGGATGGGGGTGGATGAGGAATCTGATTGAATTATCAAAGGTGATCAGATATTGAAGATGGGAGTTTCTGGTGAAATTGACTTAGCAGTGTTCTTGGTAAAACAAATTTATCAAGGAAGTGCACAGATCTGCCTAGAAAAAAGTTCAGGAGCCTAACTAAAGTTGGTCAAGCAAAGAATATTTGTCACATGCACAAAATAATCAAGCTAAATCAACAACCTATTCACTTCTGATATATATTCACCTTCATTTTATACTCCAAGGAAGAGCTCAAATGCTATTTTCTCCAGGAAAATGCAACGTAGAAGAACAAGTCTCAGCTTCAGTTTCTTCATTAGAAAAATAAAGAAACCTAATTTAGAATTGTTTACCTTTCTATTTTCATCATCCGTTCATCAAGGGAGATTTATTTTTTTATCTTTTTATAATAATTTTTTATTATGTTATGTTAGTCACCATACAGTACATCCTTAGTTTTTGATGTAGTGTTCCATGACTCATTGCTTGCGTATAACACCCAGTGCTCCATGCAATATGTACCCTCCTTAATACCCATCACTGGCCTATCCCAATCCCCTACTCCCCTCCCCTATGAAGCCCTCAGTTTGTTTCCCAGACTCCATAGTCTCTCATGGTTCATTCCCCCTTCTGTTTACCGCCCCCTTCATTCTTCCCTTTCTTCTCCTACCGATCTTCCTGCTATTTTTTATGTTCCATAATGAGTGAAACCATATGATAATTGTCTTTCTTTGCTTGACTTATTTCACTTAGCTTAATCTCCTCCAATCCCGTCCATGTTGCTGCAAATGTTGGGTAATCGTTCCTTCTGATGGCTGAGTAATATTCCATTGTATATATGGACCACATCTTCTAAACCCAGCCATCTGTTGAAGGGCATCTCGGCTCCTTCCACAATCTAGCTATTGTGGACAGTGCTGCTATGAACATTGGGGTGCATATGGTCCTTCTCTTCACTATGTCTATATCTCTGGGGTAAATACCCATTAGTGCAATTGCTGGATTATAGAGTAGCTCTATTTTTAACTTTTTAAGAGACCTCCACACTGTTTTCCAAAGTGGCTGTACCAACTTGCATTCCCACCAACAGTGTAAGAGGGATCCCCTTTCTCCACATCCTCTCCAACATTTGTTGCTTCTTGTCTTGTCAATTTTTGCCATTCTAACTGGTGTAAGGTGGTATCTCAAGGTAGTTTTGATCTGAATTTCCCTGATGGCTAAAGATTTTGAACACTTTTTTGTGTATCTGTTAGCCATTTGTATGTCTTCACTGGAAAAGTATCTGTTCATATCTTCTGCCCATTTTTTGGTTTGATTATTTGTTTCTCGTGTATTGAGCTTGAGAAGTTCTTCATAGATCTTGGATACCAGTCTAGGATAGATCATCTCTTTCGTTCTTACACTTTTCTATATTATTTGAATTTTCTACAAGAACAATATATATTAAAAAATGTACTATCTTTATAAAAATATTTACAAAAAATGTAAGTAGAAAATTTTAGAAGAGGTTGAGTTTGTTAACAATAAGTTTGCTTTAAACACTGAAATTCATTAATCTGGAGAATAATAAGCCTTCCATGGTTATGCTGGTCCTTGGTAATATTTTTCTTCTAAATATCAGAAGAGTGTGTNGTTATGCTGGTCCTTGGTAATATTTTTCTTCTAAATATCAGAAGAGTGTGTTCTCCATATCTTTTTTATCATAAATTTACATTTGTATTTAACTGATTGATCTTTCTTCCCAAGATGATTGTGGGTAAATTTTCGATAGTCTAGTTTGTATATTGTTTCTTTTCACACCAATCTCCTTCCCCTACCCTCAAGCATAACATAATACTAAATTAGATATATAGTAGAATTTTAAAAATCATAATCAATAATCAAACTCAATCATAACTTAAATTAATATTCCATATTTGTAATAGTTCTATTGGAACAGTGATCTCAGAATTCAAGTCTAAAGTTTTGAAAACTGGAAAATCACTTACAAGCAAATTATCTTCAAATTTACTTATAACTAGAATATTATGATGCATCAATTGTTTCTGATAAGTTCAAATTTGAATATATCTTTAAAAATACAAAATTCATATTTTTCTGTTACTAAAAGGAAAATAAAATGCGCGGAGTAAAAAGAGTGGCAGGATCCTCAAAAGTCAAAGTTTCATCTACCCCTGAGATAGGTCCTGGCATCTCTGATCAACTTGAACTTTCAGGGAGTGGCAAGCACACTTCCAAACATTTGCCTCTGTTGATTTGCAGAATTTGTTCAAGACCCTAGTGCACAGAGCATTGAGGTATAGGCAGCTGCAACTCTGCATGTACAGTAGTGTTTCCATGGTGGGTGCCTATAGCAGTGGCCTTGCTAAGACACATTCAGTGATTTCTGGATAGGAAGACTGATGACAGGCCAGAAAGCCAAGATGAACCTACCAATTGGCAATCACAGATGAGACCTTGAAGGGCACTGAAATGACTGTGTGACAAGAGAGAAGAACCAATAATATGTGGGCTATTGTTACCATTGCTCCCATTTGTACCCACATGCAGTGGTGGTCTGGAGATATTTGGATCATATTAATATTGGCATATTGTCCCCCAGAATTTACTTTGTCTCAGTCTATCATTTTGTGAATACAATGATAAATACGCTGCTCTTTTGATTTAAGTTGTTAAATTTCTACTTATGCTATTTTCTAGGAGACTTTTCCTTATGAACTTTTCACTCAATCCTTAATCTTGCATTTCAGAGAATGGAAAGAAGATTTTTCACTAGGCATTAAATCCAGCTACAAAGGACCCATAAACTCACCTCTGCCAATTGAGTTATCCAGGCTACAGTTGTGTTCTTTACTTTTTTAAAAATTAAAAGAATATTTATAGCTAATTTATATAAAATAAGCAGAAGTAATCACGAATACTAGGATATAACTAACTTATCTTTCCTAAAGTTTTAAAATGCTCACCTAAAACTATAATAAAAATAATGTGATTAAAATTCCAAAAAAGTAATTTATTAAAAAGAAACAATTTGTTTTCAATCCGGTCAACATTTTTTATAACACCAGACACAAAAATGGATTAATAAATCATATTTGACATTTGTTTTCTAGGATTCAAAATGTTAACCTGTACATTGGTATACCACATTTATCTGAAAAGAGAAATAAGATATTTGTTTTTTAAATGCAGTATTTCTGTATTTCTAAACAATCTTTGGCTCTCCTAGCTTTTTCAACACCAGAGGGCGATATGCTCTTGCTTTTATTACAAAATTAGACAGCACCTGCTCTCCTTAGACAGTTTACCAAAAAAATAGAGTGTGATAACTAGATTAGTACAGAGCTCACAGGTAACTTTGCTCTCAGGACAAACACCCTACTGTTGACATCAGAGAAATATCAGTGATTCTTAATATTAAAATATCAATTGNGGTAATATTTTTCTTCTAAATATCAGAAGAGTGTGTTCTCCATATCTTTTTTATCATAAATTTACATTTGTATTTAACTGATTGATCTTTCTTCCCAAGATGATTGTGGGTAAATTTTTGATAGTCTAGTTTGTATATTGTTTCTTTTCACACCAATCTCCTTCCCCTACCCTCAAGCATAACATAATACTAAATTAGATATATAGTAGAATTTTAAAAATCATAATCAATAATCAAACTCAATCATAACTTAAATTAATATTCCATATTTGTAATAGTTCTATTGGAACAGTGATCTCAGAATTCAAGTCTAAAGTTTTGAAAACTGGAAAATCACTTACAAGCAAATTATCTTCAAATTTACTTATAACTAGAATATTATGATGCATCAATTGTTTCTGATAAGTTCAAATTTGAATATATCTTTAAAAATACAAAATTCATATTTTTCTGTTACTAAAAGGAAAATAAAATGCGCGGAGTAAAAAGAGTGGCAGGATCCTCAAAAGTCAAAGTTTCATCTACCCCTGAGATAGGTCCTGGCATCTCTGATCAACTTGAACTTTCAGGGAGTGGCAAGCACACTTCCAAACATTTGCCTCTGTTGATTTGCAGAATTTGTTCAAGACCCTAGTGCACAGAGCATTGAGGTATAGGCAGCTGCAACTCTGCATGTACAATAGTGCTTCCATGGTGGGTGCCTATAGCAGTGGCCTTGCTAAGACACATTCAGTGATTTCTGGATAGGAAGACTGATGACAGGCCAGAAAGCCAAGATGAACCTACCAATTGGCAATCACAGATGAGACCTTGAAGGGCACTGAAATGACTGTGTGACAAGAGAGAAGAACCAATAATATGTGGGCTATTGTTACCATTGCTCCCATTTGTACCCACTTGCAGTGGTGGTCTGGAGATATTTGGATCATATTAATATTGGCATATTGTCCCCCAGAATTTACTTTCTCTCAGTCTATCATTTTGTGAATACAATGATAAATACGCTGCTCTTTTGATTTAAATTGTTAAATTTCTACTTATGCTATTTTCCAGGAGACTTTTCCTTATGAACTTTTCAATGTATAATAAAATTTATTTCTATTCATGTTTTGAGTCTTTTTTTCCAAATTTGATTTCCCCAAATTAGCCATTAAAATTTTGTTGAAGAAAAGCACTTTCAGGAACTAAGAAAGCATGTTCAATATCACAGAATATGTCATAGATAGGTACTGAATAAAATGGTAATATGTTACAAACTGTTAACTGGAATGCAAACATCAAGGTGATTGAAAATGCACTCCAAAAAAACAGTTCTTAATTAGATTTAGTCACATGGTTGTGCTTATGTTGTGATTAAGACCACACACACACACACACACACACAAATCATTATGGGTCCATTTCAAAAAAGTGGCCATAACCAAATATTGCACAATCTTCATCGCCAATATTGAAATGTGGACAGTTCAAGAGACACTGCTACAGATGCGTCTGGAACATGGGTGTGGATGAAAACAACCTAACCTAAAGGGGATCATCTCTGGATGTGCTTCTCCACCTCACTAGCTTCTGATTCAGAGTATGCTGGGACATGTCCATTGGTAGGCTATCAAAGAGGCTGGGAAATAATTAGCTGTTACGAAGAGTTAAAAGGTAGAAACTCATAAGGTCATGAATATCTCAAACACAGAGTGTTCAAATTGCTGAACAGAGTGAAGATAGAAGAATTTATAAAAATGTGAGTTAATCTATATGAACTTAAGAATATAAATTAGTAATAATAAAACCTTATACAACTAAAAATAAAATCCAAGACTAATTAAAATAAACCAGACCAATACCAAAAAGTCAGAAAGTCATAAATGGAATAAAAATGTTCTAAAAACCCTGTATTAAGGTCATGATATTAACCGACTTAGACATTGATAAGTTAATATGCATATTCTGATTTCTAGAGCAACCAAGAAAAAATATGTCTTCAGAGCTAGTAGAGGAGAATAAAGAAAAAGCATGAAAAACACTCAATTTAAAAAAAAGATTAAAGGAGAGAAAAGGAAGCCTAGAGTGTGTAGGGCTAACAGAAACACAAAATAAATAGGTATTTTTATTTTAATAATTACAATAAATATAAACTAAATTACCTTTTAAAAATAGATATTGGCAGATTGAAAGAAAAAAAAATAAGCCTAAGTATATGCTGTTTGCAATTGACATACAAAAGAATTTGTGAAAATAAACATCTGGAAAAAATGTATCAGATATATTTTAATTAAAATAAAGCTGATAAAACTATGTAAATATCAGGAAATTAAATTTAAGGCAAAAAGAATTACTAGAGATACAGAAATCACTTTATATTAATACAAGTTTTAATTTGCTAAGAAAGCATTAAAATATAAATTTGAATATATCTAATACAGCCTTAGATGTATAAAGCAGAAATAGGCAGGGCTACAAGGTGATATTTACAAATTTCCAATCATAGTGGAAAGCGTGTAACATTTCTTAAGAATTGATTGAAAAGCTGGATAGATGATTACTGAGGATAAAGAGGCCTAAACAACATGTTTAACAAACTTAGTCTAAAAGACATATTTAAAGTACGATATTCAATAGCTGTAGAATACATATTGAACTTGGAAATATTTACAAATATTAATCATACTGAGCTCCAAAGCAAGTCTCAACAAGTTTCAAAGAACTAAAAATCATATAGAGATGTACTATAATCACAATGTAATTAATCTAGAAACTAATAACAAAATAACTAGAAAATTCTCATATATTTGAAATTAAAAAGCACATAATCTTAAATAACTTATGGCAAAGAAAAAAATCAAATGGATATATATGTTACAAATCATATCCCAAGTAACATATATCAAAATTTGTTGGTTTAGCTATTATGGTATTTAGGGAAATTTAGAGCCTAAGAAGTATATACTGGAAAAGAGAAAAATATGAAAATTAATAAGCTAATAAGGCAAGACTTCCTCTCAAGAAGCTATAAAAGAAAAATTAAAATAATAACAAAGATGGTAGAAGGAAAGACATAGCAAAAAAGAGCAGAAAGTAATCAGATAAGAACGACAGCAAACAGAATAATGAAGCCAAAACTTGGTTCTTTTTAAAAGGCTAAAAAATTTGACAAACCTCTGCTGATATTAAAAAGGTAAATAAAAAGATAAAAAGAGGTAAATCACACATAACTGATAGGAATGAGAAAGAGAAGATACTACATTTGTCTAGCCATTAAAAGGATGAAAGAAAATTACTGATGAATCTATAAGAAAATATTTTAATTTTAAATCAATTTAAGTAAATTTTTTTTAAAATGTAGCTTTATAAAATCAATTCAAAAGAAGCCTCTACAGTGGAAAATTATTCAGCCATTAAAAAATGAAATCTTGCCACTGGCAATGATGTGGTTAGAGCTAGAGGGTATTATGCTAAGTGAAATAAATCAGTCAGAGAGAGACAAATACCATATGATTTCACTCATATGTGGAATTTAAGAAACAAAACAAATGAACCAGAGGTGGGGGGAAAGAGAGGCAAACCAAGAAATACTCTTAACTACAGAGAACAAACTGATGGTAACCAGAGGGGAGGTGGGTGGGGGATGGTTTTAATAGGTGAGGGGTATTAAGGAGGGCACTTATGATGAGCCCCGGTTTTTGTATGTAACTGTTGAATCACTAAATTCTATTCTATATCTGTAATATTGAGATTAATATTACAATGTATATTAAGTAACTGGAATTTAAATAAAAACTTGAAAAAAATAAACAAAAGAAGCCTCAAAATGAATAAAACAAAATGCAAGAATTTGAATAAATAGTCAAAAAATTCCCACAAGGAAAACTCCAGTCACTGATTCCTTTGCCAGAAGGTCCTATCAAAGCTTTAAGGAATAAATAATTCCAATTCCAACCTTACATAATCCTTTTAAGATACATGAAAAAAGGGTAATACCTGTCAACTTCATTTTCTGAAGCTACCAAAACCTTGTTAGTAATAGTTAACAAAGGAATAATACAAAAATGGAAATTATGGGCAATGTAATTCACAAATAAGATATAAAATTTCCAAATGAAATATTTATTAACCAAACCATTAGCTATTAAAAAAAAAAAAGAATGAAATAGCCTGGCAAAGTTGAAAGTAGCTCCTATAGGTTGACTTGTGTCCCCCTAAAGCTAGTATGTTGAAGTTTTAGCCCCTAGTAACTCAGAATGTAAACTTATTTGGAAATAAAGTTATTATGGATATAATTAGTTAAGATTAGGTAATACTGCAGTAGCGTAGATCCCTAAATCAATATGACTGGTGTCCTTACAAAGAGGGGAAATTCAATACAGACATGGGCACAGGGAGAATAGCACGTGAAGACTGCAGCAATGCTGTCATAAGCTGAGGAATTGCCAGAAGTCAGGAGAGAGGCCTGGAACAGATTCTTCCCTAGTGCCTTCAGAGAGAAGAACATGGTCCAGCTGACATCTTGATCTCAGATTTCTAGTCTCCAGAACGTGAGACAATAAATTTCTGTTGTTTAAGAACAGTTTGTGACTTTGTTATGGCAAAGTAATATAACATAGTAGCTGTGAAGTGCAATGTTAATTAGAAAATCAATCAATGCTTCCAAAAATATTGCAGTAACAGTTAAATGTCCACCAGAAAACTGCCTTACTTTGCATGCCC